>NW_028186522.1:0-7405 GCF_003343005.1 Rhea americana
TTTAAATAAAAGTATATTTTTGTACCGCGCGCGAGGCAGCGCCGGGGGCTGCCGGAGCCCGGGGCAGCGCCGGCGGTGGTTTCAGTGGAGCCGGCACAACGTTTGAGCTCTTCCTGTGCCGCCGGGGGAGCCGGCGGCCGCTCGGCGGGTTCGCCGCCTCGCCCGGCGCGGCGTGCCCGGCCCGGCGTCGCACTTTCCGCGCCGCAGCGGCTCGCCGGCGGTCGTTGCTTCGCTCTGTGCCGCTCGCCCCCTCGGCTGCCGTGTCCGAAATGCTTTTCCGCTCGCGTTGTGCTTGCAGCAATAACCCCGGACGCCGGCGCGATTTGCTCCGGCAGGTCTCCGCCGGGGCCGGGACCAGCGTCCCTGCAGCCCCCCACCCCGGGAACAACAGCTGGGGGGGGGGGGGCTGGGCCGGGCGTCCGTCTGTCCGTCCAGCCGGGACGCRTGCGCACATCCGCCTCCCCGCTCCCGCGGCCCCGGCCTCCAGGGCGTTCCCGGGAA
Source organism: Rhea americana (assembly GCF_003343005.1). NCBI lineage: Eukaryota > Metazoa > Chordata > Aves > Rheiformes > Rheidae > Rhea > Rhea americana. Next base: position 502 of record NW_028186522.1, read on the forward strand.
CAGCGGCAAACGTATGGGAGATGAGCGCTGTAAATCCGAGCAGCAGTAACGTTCATCCCCGACGAAAGAAACATGTTTATTTATCGTTTTTACTATTTTCCATAAAATTTACGGTTGACAATCTGCCTGAATGCGGCGGAGATAATTTAAATGTGGCTCCAACCAGCCTGGCATCGATGGAAGAGAAATAATAAAATATTTATTCTTTTTTTTTTTCTTAAATCTAATTCCAAATAAAGGGCATGATTTGTCGGAGAAGCAAAGCGCGGCTTTATTTCAGGGCTGTGACAGCTAATTGAAAAAGGAGAGTCATTAAGGCCGGCAGTGTCCCACAGAAAGGATGTTTTGTATATTCTGGAGCAGTTTCCCGAACACTCAGGTGAGATGAAACCCAGCCCAGAAGCTCCCGGGCTCTGGCAAACGGTTCACAGTGACCAGCGAAGCGACTGCAGCAGGTCCGGGCTGCGTGGTGGGAAAACAGGGCCAATTAACAGGGATTCGGTGCGCTGAGGGGCCGGGAGAGCTGGGGTGGCCAGGGCTGGGGTCCTGGGGTCCTGGGGACATGCTCCTGGGCTGGAGGTCATGGGCCCAGAGCTGAGGGACATGGTCCCAAGGCTGAGGGATGTGGTCCTGGGGCCAGAGGTCATGGTCCCGGTGCTGAGGACATGGTCCCAAGGCTGAGGGATGTGGTCCTGGGGCCGGAGGTCGTGGTCCTGGAGCCGAGGACATGGTCTCAAGGCTGAGGGATGTGGTCCTGGGGCCGGAGGTCATGGTCCCGGTGCTGAGGACATGGTCCCAAGGCTGAGGGATGTGGTCCTGGGGCCGGAGGNGGACATGGTCCCAAGGCTGAGGGATGTGGTCCTGGGGCCGGAGGTCGTGGTCCCGGAGCTGGGGGACATGGTCCCAAGGCTGAGGGATGTGGTCCTGAGGCCGGAGGTCGTGGTCCCGGAGCTGGGGGACATGGTCCCAAGGCTGAGGGATGTGGTCCTGAGGCCGGAGGTCATGGTCCCGGTGCTGAGGACATGGTCCCAAGGCTGAGGGATGTGGTCCTGGAGCTGGGGGACATGGTCCCAAGGCTGAGGGATGTGGTCCTGGGGCCGGAGGTCATGGTCCCGGAGCTGAGGACATGGTCCCAAGGCTGAGGGATGTGGTCCTGGGGCCGGAGGTCATGGTCCCGGAGCTAAGGACATGGTCCTGGAGCTGAGGACATGGTCTCAAGGCTGAGGGATGTGGTCCTGGGGCCGGAGGTCGTGGTCCCGGAGCTGAGGACATGGTCTCAAGGCTGAGGGATGTGGTCCTGGGGCCAAAGGTCATGGTCCTGGAGCTGAGGACATGGTCCTGGGGCTGAGGATGTGGTCCTGGAGCTGGGGGACATGGTCCTGGGGACAGGATCCCAGGGCTGGAGCACTCAGTCCCAGGTCTGGGGGACATGGCCCCATGGCCGGGGACAAGGTCCCAGCTCCCAGCACTGCTGCCTGTCCCCCCCCGCCCCAGCCAGCCCCGCGCTGCCCCAGAACCGAGCCCCCCAAGGCGGGGGGCCTTGGCCAAGCCGAGGCAGCAGCAGGGCGGTCCGGACTCAGCGGGCGCCCGAGCTCGTGCTGAGCGCCGACCCTCGCGGGAAAGGCGGGGGTCCCGCTCGGCCCCGCGCCGCCCCCGTCCTCCCTGCCGCTCCTTTCGGGGYGCCGCGGAGCGCTGCCGAGCCCTGCGGGTGCCGGGGCACGGAGGGGCCTCTTGGCACGGAGAACAGGTTTTGCATTAAATAGGCAAACAGCTCCACAGACGAGCTCAACGATTAGGTTTCCAAAGCCGTCATTATAACGATGATTTAACCCAAAATGGGACCGAGCCGAGCCGGCGCTTCTCGGACAGCCGTCTGCAGTAATGACAGACGGGCTGCCGAAACGCAGCCACGAAAACGAGCCTGGCACGGCCCCGCTCCCGCACTGCCCCCGGGGGGTCGCGCCCCTCCGTCGCCCCGCGGATTCCCTGGAGCAGTTTTGCTCAGCGGGTCGGGATCCGGCGGGGCCAGGACCGTGTTTCTCCCCAGGCAGCTGCTTTGGCTGGAATTACCGGTTTTCTTCTGCGGAAGCAGCTAGTTGTTGGGCTTTTCCACCCAGCACGTGCCCAGGTACGGTAAGTCCAGCGGGAGCCTGCTCCTGCCGCGCACGGCCCCGTCCCTGCCCCCAGCTCCCTCTTCCAAGGCTTCCTCCATCGCCACCGTCCTCGGGCCGGCGGCAGCGGGGCGCGGGCTGCGGGGGCCCGGGCTGCGCCCGCGGGTGCTCCCCGCCCCGCGCTACGGAGAGCGGCACCCGAGGGGCGGCAGTCACCAACCCGCTATGAATTCCCCCGGCTCGGCCTCGGCCGCACGCAGCCCGCGGCGATCCGCGCGCGTCTCCGGAAGCTGAAGGAGCGCCCGCACCGCGGGACGCGGGCCGGACGGTGCACAGGGTACCGAGGGACGTCCGGAAACGTCTCCTTGACCGGCTGGAGCGCGCTGGGACAGCTCGGCGCAACCCCCGTGGCAGTCGCAAAGAAAAGCTGCGGGCGGCTGGTTTCTCCGCCCCACAAAGCGGCGGTGGTCTCCAACCTGTGCCAGCCCCCAGGCAGCGAAGCCAAAGCACGCGCTGCAGGAGAGCGGCGGAGCCGCCCTCCCCGCGCGGTGGCCGTGGCCAGGGGGGCCACCACTTTAGCAGTGGGCACGGGCAACACCGGAGGACCGTGACTCCGCCGCGAGCGTTCAGGTTGCGTTTACAGTACCGTCGTCTCCTTCTCCGTCATTGAAGACATCTTGGAGAAGCTCCTGTGAACAATGCTGGAGTGGCCCGTCTCCTCGCTGAGGGCGTTCACCAGTCTGGAAAAGATGGCGACCTTGAACTTCTTGAAGTCCTGGCCCATGAAGACATAGAGGACGGGGTTCATGCAGCTGTTGGAGGCCGCGAGGGCCGTGGTTATAGGAATGCCGATCTCAAACACGGAGAACGGGACTGTGTGGGGCTCTGTTTCCAGGAGATTCAGCAGGTGGTAGGGGCTCCAGCAAAGGAAGAAGGTGACTATAATGGTGACGATGATCTTAAAGGGCTTTTTGGATTTGGCAAGGCGGTTTCGTCGTAGGTTGAAGACGATGGCGATGTAGCAGAAGGTGATGATGGTTATGGGAAGGATGTACCCGGCGAGGAACCTCGTGATGGTCACTGTTCTGTGTCTTGCTAGCGCCAGGGGTAGATAAGATTTATTGCTGGACAGGGAGAAGTTGCTAAAACAAATCACGGAGCTGGAGGCTTGGGCCGTGTCTCGGAAGATGAGAGAAGGGCAGCTCATAACGATGCCGATGGTCCAGATAATCAAGCAAACTAAATATGCTAGGTTGGTGGATCGATGGTTTTGAGACCAGACAGGAAAGACCACTGACACGTAGCGATCGAAACTGATGGTGGTGAGCAGGAGGACGCTGGTGTACATGTTGAGGATGAGAAGGAAGGAGTTTAACTTGCACATGATTTTCCCAAAGATCCAGTGGTACCTCAKAGCAGTGTAAGCAATATTTATGGGCAGGAAGATGTTGAAGAGGAAGTCAGCGACAGCCAGGTTGAGAAACCAGATGGCATTGACCGACTTCTTCATCTTTAGAGTTATGATTGCAATGACGAGGCCATTCCCTAGTAACCCCAACACACAGGACACGCTGTAAATGACAACGGAGAGGATCCTGGCAATGTCTTTTCCATCGTGGGATGGGTTTGTCTTCAAGCTGTCTAACTCRTCATAGGTATAATCCGTATCATCATTATAGTTATGAATATATTCAGAGTAATCAGAAAAATTCTGCAGGCCCATGATCTGTAGGCAGTTCGCAGTCTTCTGGGTACTGGGGTCTCTGAGCGATGATGCTTCTGCTTGTCTCTGCTGTGCCAACACACAAAGTCACATCAGGCAACACAGACGCTGGGGGAGCACCACAGTCTGCTCCAGCGGAGGGAGCCCCCGAGAAAGGCACGCGGGCACGGCAGGGCCCGGGAGGAGCCAGCTCGGGTACGCGGAGCGAACAGCGGCGCCCGTGCCCCACGTGGCACCCTGCAAGCACGGCTAAAACCCACGGCGGGTGCCGGGCGCGCAGAGAACCGGGGCACCTCCGCGCCCGGCCGGTGCTCCCGGCACACCCGCGGCTGTCGTACCTGCCGCGCGAGCGAGCTGGGAGCCGGGCAGGGAACGCGGCCGGGGACACGGGCACTGACGTCAGCTCCGAAACGACCGTGGGGCAGGTTCCCAGGCGCCGCGGTGGCTTTTTGCCACCTGCTGTGGTTTGTGCGCGGTGGGTGCTGGCGGGAAGCTTGCAGCCGCCCCGGGGAAGAGGCTGTTCCCACGGCTCCTCTGCTAGGAGTCGCTTAGGATTTACAGCCCTCTTACCGAGGCAGAAATCAGGTCTCTGAACCACAGGACGTGATTCAGAGTCGTCTGTCATTACCAGGATGCGGTTGTAGCCTCATCCTGCAAAACAGGCTTATTACTCACCTACCTCCAGGGAAAAAAATTAGGATTATGCTCATTAATAGCTCATTAATAGCTTTGAGATCTTCCCATTGCTGCGCGTTATGGCCCTTCTCTTCTACCTCCTGGGCACTTAGCGAACTGCACGCTTCGCAGGAAATCCTGCGCGCGGCYAAGCACRCAGCCCCGCGGGKGCCGGGCCGGGCTCAGCGCGGAGCCGGCGCTAGCGTGAACGCCGGGGTGAAATCTCACCTGCTCTCCTGTGTTGGGGCGTGTTTTCAGCTCCGCTCCCGGCGGCCCCGCAGCGCGGCTTTACCCGGGCGCTCAGCAGCTGGGAACCCTGGAAGAGCCGGAGGAAGAGCAGGCGGTTCGGCGTCCCGAGGCAGCKCCTTCCCTAGGGAAGCGCGTTAAGGGAGGGAACAGATCAGCGGGGCAAAGCGAGCAGCAGCCGCCGCGRTTTAACCCCGCGCCGCGGGGCCGGGGCGGTGTTTTGAGCCACAGAGAGCAAGCGCCGCGTTGCAGCATCCYCTACGCCCTCGCTCTGCCCGGCCTTTCCCGGCACCTCCCGAGCCCCCGGGAGCCTCCGGCCCTGGGAAAGGCACCTGCGGTGCCAGTGGGAAACCCTGGCGGAGAAACCCTCCCGCTGCCGGTTTTCAGCCGCGCRGCATCGGTCTTCCCGCACCGCCCAGGCCACGGCGCACGCAACGAGCTGGAAAAGGCCCTCGGGTGCCAGCACCGGCGCGTGCGCCCGAGGAACCCCCGACGCAGCCGACAGTAACGGTACTGCAGATGATTAAACCCAGAAACACGCGTGCGGTGCCCGGGATCTCGCACAGTTCTTCCTCCGATTAATTTTAAAACGCGCAGGGCGCCTATTTTTAATTGCGATTAAACTCCCCGGGGCGCCGGCGCCCCTGCGGCGAGCGCCCTCTCGTCTCCCGCGGCGCAGGTCCCGGGCACCGTCCTTCCCCGCCGGCTCAGGGTTCGTCCTCCCCGCCGTCCCCGTTGGAGACCCCGCGGAGGAGGGACGTCGCCCGCKCCGGGGAATCTCCTCCGGCTCCAGCGGGGACTGAAACGCGCCGTGAGCGCGCGGCTCTCCCGCCCGCGGGAGCCACGGGAGGGCAGCAAGAAAGAGCCAGGATCGGAGCGAGCAGCTCTCGGGACCCGGCTCCGGGGCGCTGCCGGTTTAGCCAGCGGCCGCCGCGGTAACGGCTCCGCGGTGCCCGGATCCCCGGGGAGCGCGGGAAGGGCCCCCCCGCCCGGCACGGCTCCGCGCTCCGGCGGGAACCGCGCGGCGGCTCATGGAGCTCGTTTGCCCCCGCCGGGCACCGTGCGATGCGCACGGGTCGCTCCCGGGCACTGCGCAACCCCACGTCCCTCCGGGTCGCGGTCAGAGCCCCCRGCCCCAGAGGGGAAACTGAGGCAGCAGGTGCAGCCCGGAGAGCGGCGGCACGACGAAGGAGACGTCCCGGACTCGCGGCCCCCCCCAGCATCCCGCTCGGCCGCGCCGGACCCCCAAAAAGCTGCCCGAGGTGGCCCGAGGCAAGGCAGCAGCGTGGGGCAGCCCGAGCCCTACCTGCGCCCCCGGCGCCGGGCTGCGTCCCGGGAGTGCCGGCGCCGTTCCCAGCCCCGCGGCTCCCTCCTCGCCCGGCCTCCCCGCAGCCCCTCGTCCTCAGCCCGCGCGAGCGGGGCAGAAGAAAGAAATAACTGGGAAAAGCAGCCTTAAAAAGAGCCCGCTTTGCCCAGGGTGGGACAGAATAACAGCGTGAGTCAGTGTTTGTCTGGGCAGCGGCGGCGGCGGCCGYGGGGCGCCCCGGGCTCCGCGAGCCGCCCGGGCTCGCCTCCAAGCGCGCCTCGGGCAGAGCTCCTCCCGGGCGAAGCCGCCGCGGAGCCGAGCGGGGCAGCGCCGGCTCGGCCCTGCTCCCCCCTTCGCGCGCCAGGTTAGCGCTGGAGAAGGGGAGTTTGTACCTACAAGGCAAAGATTTTCTTTAAAAGGGCAGTTTATGTTTCTGCATCGCTTAAAATGACTTGAGCTGCTTCCGAGATGATAAAAATTCTTTTATCTCCTATTCTTTTTGCTTTATAGCGGTCGCTATTAATTTTAGGCTCTCTTGGCATTTTGCAGGCAATAAAAAGGCCAATAAAACTCCCTTTTTTCTGCAAACGGCGCATCTCCGAGATCCTCCTCTCCCGGCAGGCGGCACGGCGCACTCCGGGAGACGGCTGGAGCGCCGCCCGCTCCGCCCCGCGTCAMCCGCTCGGGACTTCGAGGATGCAAAGGGGAGCAGAAGCGAGGGAAGGAAACGGGTCCGGCGAGAGCGGGGCCGAGCGCGGCGGCGGCAGCGTTTCCTCCGGGCGGAAAGCTCCCCCGGCTTTGCCCCGGGAAGGCTGCAGCGGCGGGACGCAGCCCGCGGGACGC
>NW_028186522.1:8505-16012 GCF_003343005.1 Rhea americana
AAGCAGGAATCGCGCCCCGGAGCCGCGCGCACCCGCGCCGGCGCTCCCCGTGCCGCGGCCCCGGCCGGCACCCGGCAAGCTCCCGCATTTACTCACGGGCGGTGCGTGCAGCCTGCTGCAGAGGCGGCCCCGGTCCCRGCCCCGGTCCCRGCCCCRGCAGACCTGCAGCCGCCCGCCGGGCTTCTGCGGCAGCCTTCGAGGAAGGCGACGGGCCCCCCCAGGCAGCCCGGGAGCCACGTCAGCAAAGGGGAAAGAGAGAAGCGCAAGCTCGCCTTGTCGCCTTCAGCTCATCCCTCGCCGAGGGAACTTTCTCCGTGATTCATCGCCGCTTCCTCCTGCCTCCCGCGGAGCGACAGCCCCGGCGCGGCCCGAGCCGCCAGGCCCCGGAGCAGCTCCTGGGCGCGGGAGACGGCGCCCGACGGCCGCTTAAYGCCGGCGAACGGCCGCGCCGGCACCGAGCTGATCCAGCAGCCGCTGCAGCTAATCCGCGTGCCGGGCGGGAGCCGGAGYGCGGAGTCCGGTGGGGAGGGAGCAGGGAGCACCCACGGGCCCCGCCTGGGTCCACCGCGGCAAAGAAAGGAGGAGCCGGCGCGGCTCAGGAACGAGCCTGCTGCCTCCRGCTCGCAGCCGTCGCCGAGCCGACGCGGCTCGTTTACCCCCTGCATAACCGCAACGCCGGGGCCTGGGTCCGTCCGGGCGCCGTGGCTCCACGCTCCCGGGGACGAGGGCGGCACCGCGGCCCGGCTGCGCTTCGATCGGGCTCCGAGAGGCTCCGCGAAGCCCTGACGCGGCTCCGCCGGCCGCCCCGTTTCCCACGGGCCGGACACGGGAGCGCCGCGTCGCGACCCGCTGCGCTACCGCCCCGCGCTCCACGCGCGCGCGGGGGAAGAGCGCCGCAAAGAGCGAACGCCCGCGCACAGGATGCCGGGGAGACCGGCCGCGCTGCAGCTTCACCGACTTCACACAACCGCGGAAAAAACAGCTCCAACCTTATGTAACCCGCGGCTTATAAATAGCAAGCGAACGAGGAAGCCGAGCGGGCCCCCGAGCCCCGTCCGCGCTCCGAGGGCGCTGCCAAACCCGCTGCAGTCGCAGGTGCTGCAAACTGCGCCGCTGGCCGCAGCCTCCCCGGCGCAGCAGCGCGCGGCGGGAGCCGGCGGGGATCTGCTGCCAGCGAGACCGGCCGCAGCGCCGGCGCTGCAACCCGCGGGGGCTCCGCGCAGGACGCGGCGCTCCGCCGCGGCACGGCGGGAGAAGCCCGGTGGCGTGCGGACGCCGGGTGCTCGCTAACGTCTACCGGCCTCCCGCGAAGCCCGAGGGGCTCCAAGGCGCAGGAGGCGCCACGACACCCAAATACAGAGTCTCCTCCAGAAGCATTCGCCTCCGGGAGAAGCTCCGCGTTTCCCCGAGAAATGGGGTCAGCGCTCCCAGGGTTTCGCTGCTGCCTCCCCGAGCCCGGGAGAGGGAGCAAGGACGGGACGGAGCAGCTCCAGCGCGGAGGAGCCGCGCGGGGGGCCGGCCGCGGAGAGCCCGCGGCGCTCGCTGCTTCTCTCCCCCGCGAGACGCGCGGCGGGTTAGGGTTAATGAGACCCAAATCCGTCTGACCCTTTCCTCAGGCGCCGATCACACGTGTAATTAGCGGTTGATCCTGTTTGCCTGGCCACCCATCCCGGCGCGAAGCTGGTTCCGGGGCTCCCTGGGGAGCGAAGCGCCGGCTGGGCACGTCTCCCCCGGAGCGGGGGCAGCTCCTCTCGGCAAGGCGGCGGAGACKCGTCCCGGCGACGGCGCCGGGGCCGCGACGGCGGCGGAAAGCAGCCCCTCCGCRGCCGGCTCTGCGGATCCCTGCGGCACGCGCCGACGGAGCATCYGTGCAGCCTCCTGTCTCTAAGCCAAGCGCTCTAGAGGCGGCTTTGGTACCCCGCCGAGCCTCCCGCCCGGGTACAGGACGTCCTGGTTTTAGGCAGACGGGCAGGTACAGGACAGGGATCAAAGCAAAAGCAGCAGAAATAAGAGCACGAGGATCACGTTGCATCCAAGCGTYTCAGCAGGGCCCCGCGCTAGATCGACTCTGCCGCCCCGCAGATCACAGCGTGCGCCTCGAGGCCGGGAGCGGGACGCTGGGCACCAGCGGGAAGATTTCACGCTAGCACATGTCCCCACCGCCCCTTGTGAACATGATTTTCCCTGTCCATGCTAGACACTATTTGTCCCCCCCCCCCCCGGGGCTCGGGACGCTGCTGCAGCTCCCGCTGGAGCGACGGGGCTTCGCGGCCGAGATGAGGAGCGGGAGCGGAAACGGCCGCGCTGCCTCGTGCCCACGCCGGAGCCCCGGCGCCCGCCTGGGAGCGATTAGCGGCGCCGGTTCCCATCCCCGGGGAGCATTTCCYGGCCAGATCCGCCCGCTCCCGCCTACACCGCCGGCATCCGCCGAGGAGGCCAATTAGTCCGATAACGAGCGCGGCATGAAAACAGCAGCTGGGCTCATCCGAGCTCCACCGCTGGGGCTCCGGTAGGGCTGAACCGCGCACGACCCTCGTCCGGGTTTCTTGTAAGCTGGGCTCGGCCCTACGTTCCTGCAGCTCGACTCGGGAGTCAGCTCAGAGGGACCAAACCGGGATTTGGGGGGGTTCGCCCAGCCTTCAGGACCGCGGCTGCCCCAGCGCCGGCTCGCGCGCTCGGCTCCCCGCGGCAAAGGCGCCGCGCTGCTTTCGCGTGCCGGGCGCGCGCCGCTCCCGGCCGCCCATCGCCCAGCGGGATCTGGTGCGCCTCCGGCATCCGTCCGGATCCGCGTTTGCCCCTCCTGTGCCGACGTTGTGGGCGCTGCCATTTTTTAGGCATTCAAGTATCAACCGTGTCTGCGATCAGTGACATGTTCGCTAACCCTTTAGCGAGGGGTCACAAAACCAAAGCGGCATCCTGGGGTCGGACGTTCGTGGACAGCCCTGCGATTCCCACGCTCAGCTGCCAGCCCAGACAGCAGGTTTCCCGCAGGTGGGCTCCAGCCTCCGTGCAGCGCGGTGGGGGGTCCAGGACCGACAGACAGCGGCGATGCCGGACACCGCTCTGGCGCTGGGACAAGGAGGGAAGGTCCCATGGACCTTCATCTCTGACAACGAGCACGTGGTCTGGGGCAAGGCGCTGCCAACAGCATCTGCCCCACCAAGAACCTCCACGCTTGACCTCAAGGTGCTCACAACCTCACCTGCTGGGTCCCCATGGCAAGCTGGGCTAAGCCTGGGCTCGCAGCCCGGCCACAGTCACGGCCACCGGCTCAGGAGACTTTAAGCAGAGCAGAAATCCTTGACCCAGCTCCATTTCAGGTTGGCTCCACAGAGGGACGCTCGGGGAGGGTCTCTCCTACCTTGTTTGAGTTTCAGCCCTTCCACRTGGCATCTCCAAGCTGCCTCCTCTCTCTTTGGCTGGGTGGGAGCCACAGCCCTGGTGCGACACCAGCCCTCTGCAAGCACCAACTCCCCAACCAGCTTCATCGCTGGGCACAGGCACCAGTGCTCAGGAGGAGCTACACCCTCCTTACAAGGTCTGTGGGTTAATTAGCACAGGCTGTGCCCTTCCAGGGAGATTAATTACTAGTGGTACAAAGGGGGTGAGTTGCTCACTAAACTGCAGCTGATCTGTCAGGGGATTTTTGCTTTAGCCCCTCCAGCCTGGGAAGAAGCGTTATTTAGYGCAGTTCAGATGGGGGGCACTAAGGAGAGTCCCCCACAACCCGGCACCTCTCCCTCGCCCCAGGGCATCGCAGCGCTGCGCAGAAACCTCCGATCCCAGCAAAATTCAGGTCTCATCTCAAGGAGAAGGTGCCGCGTTCCCCCGGCGCCGGGGGACAGCTCCTTCCAGCCGGCGCGTCATTTATATTCTCCATCATGTTTTTAATCTCTGGAAGTTTAATGGCCCAGCCATAAGCTGTAGTAAGGACACAGCTGATCTGCTGTCAATAAATCACAAGCTCTGGGAGATGCTTCAGGAGAAACCTTCAGCAGAGGAGACTTGTGAGCTTGCGGTTTTTAATGCACTTCCACGTAGAAATATATACGGGCCCCCGCTGCATTAACGGTACGCCGGAGCACGAGGCAGGCTTTAAAGCTGAAGCACAGCACAGGCGATAAATCTAGGAAAGGGCTTGCGGGGAGCAGCGCGCCGCGCTGGCAGGGAGCACGCGGCATCGCCTCCGCGCTGCCGCCGCACCTCGCGCTACCGTTCTTCCAACTTCTCCTCGTCCAGTCTTTACGACACAAGCGAAACTTAAAAAAAAAAATCCATGATTAAAAGTGTTTACAGCAGAAGAAAACATCTGTTTCAAAGAGCAAAGTGATTCTGGTTCTGGTTAAATTTTTGTTAATARAGGGAAAATCAGTTTGTTTTTTTTCCCACCATAGAGACAGAACATCACAGCCACGATGATGACGTTCCGCAAACATTTCATGGGGATGAAAAAGTCATGTCCTCAGCTGCGGGCCGTTAGGATGTGGTGGAGACGGAGAAACACAGCATTTCTGGAACAAATGACTGCGAAAGGTGGGGTTTGGGGCAGAGCTCTTGAGAAACAGCTCGTGGGAGACTGTGAAACGCTTTCCTAACGCCCAGCCCCGGCTTTAGCGTAGCCAAAGCCCTGGCGGCACCCTGCTCCGGGCCCTGCGTCACGGTGGGGAACGTCCCCTGCCAGGCGCGGAGGGGGCCGGCTCCCTCCCCGTCCCCGTCCCCATCCCGGTCCCCGTCCCCGTCCCCAGCAGCTCGGCCCCGGCGTCTCGGAGCCGGCAGCACGCGTGACCGCCCGACACGCGGCGGAGCGCAGGCAGAGCCGAGGAAGCCCCGGCGCGACGGACCGCAGCGACTTTCTGGGAGTTACGTGTTAGCTCCTAGCGCCACAATCAATTAATTTGAATTCCCCACCGGATCCTCACCGTGTGTTTTGCTGTACAAGATTAATGGTGAATATAAAATCACTTTTTCACCTTGGGACATCACCATAAATCCGGGAAAAACCCCATCTAGCAGATTTCCATAAATATTCAGAGATTTAACGTATCGCTACGTCCTTTGTTGCAGGGATTTACTACCAGGAACGTCTCCCGCGCCCGGCGGAGCTCAACGCGGAGCGCGCGGCGTAGCAACCTCCYCTTCGCTCTTCTCTGCCAGGAAGGTACCTGGAAAACGTGCCGCCGGCTCTGCCGGCACGGCCGTCGCCGGGAAGAAGCAGCTCTGCGCTTTGAGAACGGGGGAACTCGGACGCGGCGGGCAGCGGGCAGCGTCCCGGCCGTGCTGGTCTCGCCCGCCGGCGGGCATCCCGCTCCAAAATACGGACGGACGGACGCGCGTGTGTCCTCACAACCTCGTTGCAAAACCAGAAGCATCGATCCGCAGCAAACGCGCGCGTGGGCCGCCGGCCAGGCTCGTCCTACGGACAGCGAGGGGGCTGAGCGCTGCAAACGCTGGTAATAAAACCGTCCTTCTTCTTCAGGAAACTGAAAAAAAAAAACCCACTTTTTCCTTGCAATAGATTTCTGGGCGATCGCTTTCTGTTGCGGGCTTGCTCTCAGCGCCAGTCGGGCTGGCCGCGGTCCCGCCGCTCGCGCCGCGGCGGCGGGGAGGAAGGGGGCTGCCGTTTCCTTCGGGAAGCCTCCGCGGCCCCGGTGGCCTCGGGCCGCCTCCGTCTGCTGGCTCCGAGCGAGCGGCGCCGGTTTTGCTCTCGTTTTTTGGCCCAARCAGGTTCACCAGCCGGCCGTCGAAGGGAGCAGCGGGCGGTTGCCAAAGCCACCCCTTCCCCGCCGCCGCTGCTAAATAAGAGCAAAATATGTTTTCTTTTCCGAGATCAGGCCAGCGGGGAGGCTATTTCGGGAGCTCCCAGCCGGGCCCGCGCCGCGGCGGCGCTGCGGCCCCTGCCCGGCCGGGGCGGCTCCGGGCTGCTCCCAGCCCCGGGCGTGCTCACGCTCTGCGGCTCCGGCTCTCGCATCGGCAAAGCTCGCCGGCGCCGCGCGGTGCCCGGGCGAGGGGAGCTGCTGGGCGAGCAGCCCCGAGGGGCTCTGCCCCGGCGGCAGCCCACCGCGGCCCCCGCATCCGCCCCGGCCCCGGCCCCGGCGGGGAGCTCAACCCCGCGCGGAAAGCCCCCCGCCGCCAGGGTGGCGCGACAGATAAAAGTCTGCTTCCTAAACGAACTCGTTATCCAAAACGATTTTTTTTTTTAACGGAATATACAGAAAAGGATTAATTAGTGCTGTTGATGGAAGCCAGATCCAGAATTTGCCTTGGAAATAAAACAAATCAGAGCCCAAAAGGGAACACGGGGAGCGAAAGCTGTGCTCGAGAGCTGTACGCAAATGTTGCGTGTCACATTATACAGAATTAATGCTTCGGCTTGTCTCCGCAGATGAAAAGGCTTTAACCTAAAGAATCAATTAAGTTTCCTTGCAGACAGCCTAATCTAACCCACGGGGAACTTTGGAGGGAGCAGATCCCCGTGCGTTTACTGACGGCAACAGTAAATCTCTCCTCGTTACAGCACCGATCTTCGACATGTCGAGAGATGTTTGCTGTAACTCTTACACCAGTTATAACAGGTTACATCCATCTGGAAACCACTTAGTTTAAAAAAAAAAAAATCCATTAACTGCTCCCGCTGGGCCCCTGCCGCCCCGGGGCGCGGACGGAGCCGCGTTTAGGGCCGGGTAACTCCGATGCCCTGGGCGCGAGGGAGCGACTGTGGAGAGCTTCTCCCAAAGCTTCAGCAAGGAYGCTCACGGCTTTTGGTTGTTTCTTTCCGCCAGAATTTTGCCATCGTGTTTCCTAATCCAAGCGCTCTGGGCGCCTGACCTTACAGCAACGCGGCTGGGACATTTCCCCCAAAGGAAACGTGCAAGTTTTCAAACCGGCGGCAGGTCCCCGCCGGCCCCGCGGCCGCTCCGGCGTCACCGAGCGCTGCCCCGAGGCGAGCGGCCGCGCGCGCAGGGACCCGGCCCGCGGGCGCGCGGGGGACGCCCGGCCTTTAGCAGCCTGCTCCGCACCCGATCCCGGACTCGCCGCTTTGCTCCCTCCCGCACGGCCCTTCCCAAGCGGAAACGCCCGGGAACGAGGCCCGGCCCCGTTGGCCTCCCTCCGTGCGCAGCCTGGGGGCGTGCCGGTGGGCCCGGGGGCTCCGGCTGTCAGTGCCCTCTTCNCCCGGGAACGAGGCCCGGCCCCGTTGGCCTCCCTCCGTGCGCAGCCTGGGGGCGTGCCGGTGGGCCCGGGGGCTCCGGCTGTCAGTGCCCTCTTCTGCTCAGACACCGCCCGTCCATCCGGACCACCCCGAACCTGCTCGAACACCACCCATCCATCCAACCATTGGGACCACTCCGAACCTGCTCAGACACCGCCCGTCCATCCGGACCACCCCGAACCTGCTCAGACACCACCCGTCCGCCCGTCCATCCGGACCACCCCGAACCTGCTCGAACACCACCCGTCCATCCAACCATTGGGACCAACCTGAACCTGCTCAGACACCACCCGTCCATCC
>NW_028186522.1:16908-44783 GCF_003343005.1 Rhea americana
CACTCCACCCCACATGGCCCGGCCACCTGTCCGGTCCGCACCGAACCCACTCGGACATCGCCCATCTGTCCGCCCGGACCACCCCACCTGCCCCCGGGGGACAGAGCTGCTCCCCCGCCCGCCCTGCGCACAGGAGCAGCGACGGGCACGCTACGGCAGGAATGGGTGCCCACCTGCGCTCGCAGCCCCCGTCCCGTCCCAGGCAGGGGCACCCGCGGGCCGCGGCGGCCCCAAGGTGCGCGCCCGAGCCCTCCTGGGAAGGGGCGGTTTGGACCGCGATGCGGAAGGYACCAGAGCCTCGTCCTCCGCGGCCCCGTGGCTCATGCGGCCGTTCATGGCCCAGCTGAAAAACACCGCTCTTTCCTATTGCAGATTTGMATCCAGGGTGAAGGTTTGAAACATTTTTATGATTTAGAAGTGCTTCATCCTGCATGGAAAAAGCATCTTCAAGATTGCTCTGAACAGAATAATTCTATGGAGCCCATAAACCTGGCATATTAGGAAGAGACAAGAGCTCATACTCTGAAATTACAGCCTCAGTCTATAGCTGGTGCAAGGCCAGTAGAGCCCATCTCGAATGTCGTCAAAACTGCGCTCTCTTAAAAAACGAGACGAGACCATTGCAGATCAGGGGAATCGGAGGATGYGGGACGGGACTGCTGTGAGCAACGGGACACGGTGGTATCACAAGCACATGCTTGCAGAGCAGCAGCAAATAATGAATAATGCATTTTTAATCAAGGGAGAAATAACTTCAGCTTTGTTCCCAGACAGGCAGCTCCTCCTGAACACGAGGGGGGAACCRGCACGGGCATTACGCGCATGAGATTACAAAACGTTATTTACAAGCTGTGCTTTGGATTTTAAACCGCCACGCTGCAGGCTGCAGCGCGGACGTATTAAAGCTCAGAGAGTGATTTAGCACTGGAGAAGACGACAAAACCAACCGGCAGCAGAGGCAAGCCCAGCCGGAGCGGCACCCGAGCTCCTCAGCTCCCGTTCGGGGACGGCAGCGGAAAGCGGATTTGGGCCGGGTTTGGGGAGAGCGGCCCGGGCGCCGCTCCGCTCCCCGCTGCGGGCGGTCTGCTCCCGGGAGCCACGGAGCTGGCCGTCCCGCTCCGGCCCCCAGGGCCCCGCAGCAGCTTCGCCTCCTCCCGGCCCGGCCCGAGCCGCCGCCGCCGCTCGGGGCTCTGCCGTCCTGCCCTGGAAGGATCTCGGGATCGCTTCAGCCCAGCCCCACGASGGATTTCTCTCCACGTAAAGGCCAAGATGAGGGTGGAGGAACTCAGCCTTGACTTTAACAGAAGCAAACAAAAGCCTCTGCTAATTTTATCTCCAAGGCAGGCTATTATTAACATGTCATTATTCYGCAGAAAATTTTGATCCTGCCCGGCCCAAGATACATAAAGTCTCTATAAATTCCCCTGCATGATTTATGGTTTGGCATCAGGAGACAATAGCAAAGTAATTCGGTATCGTCACTTTTTGTTCCTATTTAAAGGCTTGCTGCAATTAATGTTTACCTGATATGAGACTCGCAGTCAAAATGGGATCTGCTAGGTGGGAAAATCACAGTTTTCATTCGACAGAGACGGATTACTTGCAAACGCTTCCCCCAGCGGAACTGGAAAACCACCGCCAAGACATGAGCGAGGACGTCTGCGTCATTCCCACCTCGTCCCGCCGCAGCACCCAGCATTCCCGCTCCTCGTAACCTGCTGGATTTTCCCAAGCTGGCTGCGAATTCCCTGCACCCTTTGGGCAGGAAAATTCCTCTCCTAAATTCAGCTTGGAAGGACCTGGCCTGGCCGCGTGGTGCGGGGACCTGGCAGCTGAGTCAGCTTTATAAAGAAAGCAGATGCTCCAAGACAGGAAGGATGAAAGAAACGGAGCTCGTTATCCTCCCACGGCTTGGCGGAAGGGGCCTCCCGCCGCGGAGACGGCTGCGAGCGGCCGCCAGACCGTGCTAACCGCGTCCGCGCGGCCCCGCTGGCGCGCCCGGCGCCGTGAGCCGCCGGTGGAAGTCTGGCCGCGCCGGGGAAAGCCTGCGGGGTTCGAACGAGAGTTTTTGTTTCCCTTTCCTCCTTTTTCTGATACGTTTTTTGTTGAAGGAACCCCGGAATCCCTTAGATACGAGGGGCTCCTGGGGTTTGATCTTTACGGGTCCGTCAAGACAGCGAGCGAAGCAGGGGGAGATGGGTCCCAGATGTTGGCAGCTGTTAAACAGCAGAAGCGGGGCGCCGGCACCCTCTCCCGTCGCGAAGGGCTGCCCACGAGCGGAGAGCAGAGCCGGCAGCACCCAGAGAGGCCCAGGCACTCGCCAAAGGGCAAAACGCTGCAAAACGGCCAAAGTCCCCCAAAGATGACCCCAACCGCCCGGGCGCCTGCAGCGGGAAAGGGCAGGCAGCTCCAACCGGTGTCCCGGAGCTCCTCGGGGAGCGATATTTTCATGCCTCCCCTCCCCGCGGTTCCTCTCTTTTCCCTCCATCCTGCTCATGACCTCCTGATGGGCCCAAGCAGCTAAGCAGCCGCATAAAAATACGCGTGTGCTGAACTGGGGCCTCAGCTGCAGGCAGGGACCGGAGGGTGCTGTGGCAGGGGTTTCTCCGCTGCTGTTTGATTGCTGCCGTCTTCTTGTCATGTGCAAATTAAATTGGCWGCTGCTAAGATAATTGCTTGCTTTGCCTTCCTTTCCCCCCCCCCTTTAAACGCGGGCCGGGGCAGCGGGGAKGGGAACCTGTTGACAGTGCCACCCAGATAATTGGGAGCAAGAGRGACAGCATCTTAAAAGTGCAGTTTTAATCAGGCTCAATATCATTACAGGAAAAGTGCGCCGGCTGAAAGCAGAGCTTCCTCCCGTCAGAGAATAAATGAGGTTTGCACGCTCCAGCCCAGGGTGTTTGCAAGACGCATTTCAGATCTGCTCCTGCCTTGCCCTTTCCCCAAGCCGAGCTGCATCTCCGCGCAGGGGACAGCCTGGGTGACGCGGATGGATGGGGCAGGACCTCGCGGTAGGATTTCTCGCTGGGAGCTCTGCCACCACGAAGGCAGATATATCTCAGATATATCCTCTCGGCGAGAGGATGATGGAGAAGGGAACCCGGAGCCTTCCTCAACGCGGCAGCTGGGCAGGCGAGTGCTGGAGGCGGCAGAGGCCCGCTGGAGCCGAGTGCTCCCAGCACGTGGCCACTCCTGGTGCCCAAAGCCAGCCCAAGGTCCCCAGGGCGGAGGTGGCCTTGCAACCAGCTCCTTAGGAGAAAGTACAATGTGGGTTTTGGTTGCTCTGTTTTTCTCAAAATTCAAACCCAACCTATATGTCAGCTGAGGCCTGAAATGCCCCTACCAGGAGGCAAGAACGCCCAGCAGCCTGCACGTCCGCTCTGGCCGCAGGAGCCCCGGAGCCACAGGAACCGCCGGCGGCTGGCAGGAGCAAGGCGGGAGGGGGCAAAGCAAAGCTCCGTCTTAATTTAAGCTGACTGGCAAACGAACAGCACGAGGCTCCCTATTCCAGAAGAAAAACATCGTTCCTCTGAAGTGATTATTCTTAAACAATTATATTATCGCTAGATGAAATGATTATAAATTAATCGCACAAAGAACACTGTGATACCCCAGATAATGCCTGCACTTTATTAGTTTTCTGTCCTTCAYCAAGGGACAGAATTGTTACTGCCATTCTTTGCAATAACAGTGCAAGATTTATTGAGCGGGATTCTTCTATTAAGATCTGCTTCTCCGTCCTGCAGGACAGAAGCGCTTTTGTTTAAACACTGCCCGTGGAATCGCATCGAGCCTCGCGCAGGTCGGCGGCGCAGCGCGGAGCCCCGTCACGCTCGCGCTAGCCCAGCTCCTCGCGCCCCGGGCAGGGGCCCGCGGGCTTCGCGCGCAGGCTCCTTCCCCGCTGCCAGTCCCGGCACACCAGGAACCCTCCCAAAACCAGGGCGCCTCGGTCCTGGGCCGCTTCCCCGGGGTAAATCCGGAGTCGCTCTGCTGGGAAGCGAGACGCGGCACCGCCGGGCACAGACGTCTATTCTCAAACCTCCACGCGTTGAAGGAGCAGACAAGGCACGAACCAGGGCAGTTCCCCACAGCCCGGGGAGAAGCACGACTATCATCTCTAATGTTTCATTCGTTTGCTCCATTAACGGGAGGGATATTTTCTTTCTTTCATTTTTTATTCCCAAGCTGGAACTAATTCCCATCCTGCTGACCCCGTGGCACAGCCAGAGAGCCCCCCTCATTTATTCGGGCGGCTCAGCGCTGGAAACTTTTGTTAAATTCTCACTTTAATTACATGCCCTCCTAGAGGTGTTCTGCAATTATCCAGCTTTAATTTCCTGTAGCAACATGTCCTCTAGATCCTGAAAGTCTCCCGGCCAGCAGCACRGGCCTAGATGAATTTCCAGTCTGCGTGCAGTACATCTTTGTCACACTTTCCTAGCTGGGCAGAAAATTAGCACAGAAACAATCCTCAGAGCTGGGCTGTTGGGATATTTTTCCCATTCCTCATTAGACCCATTGGAGATTTTTAACCCTGGCTCTCTAACGGTCTCCTAGGAGGCTTGYGGCGAGGCTGCAGCAGGGCTTGAAGCAATGGGTTTCCGCTGGGCAGCTTTCTTGCTCCTAATTAGGCTACGAATGCATCTGACATGCATCTTTTATCCAGGATGTCGGAGATGATATGTAATCCCATTTTCCCTGCTGTGTGTCGGTAGGAGCCTGTGTAAAGCAAACTGTTGTGCCTGGCCATGCTGGGGTCGGAGAGAACCCAAGCTGCTACCTAGCATAGGTATTTGCTCCAGCCTTTTGAGTGCCTTAACAGATTTTTCCTCCCTTCTTTTTGGAAAGGCTCCTTGGCACGGATCTATTGCTTCGGATGACTCAAACCCAGCACTAAATGCAGGAAGCACTGGGCTACCAAAGAGATCCCGGAGCAGAGCAGACAGAATTAACCGATACTCACTCCCAGGCAGAAATAAAAGGGAGAGAAACGGGAAATCCTCAACTTCTACCACCTTGTTCTTACCCTACGGCAGCAGGAGTGATTCAGCGCRCTGAAGTCTGAGCCCTCCTGAATACTTTATCCTGGAAAATCCAACACCGAGCTCTTGGGGTTGTCTGCAAAGAGACTGAGAGGCAAAAATGGAACGGGAGCCTGCGGGCGGAGAGGAAAACCGAGGGAGCGGACGTCTGTGACAAAGTCGGGGGGGAGAGAAGAATGGCAATCACCCCGCCTGCGCGGCCAGGCTGGGCTCGCGGCCCGCGTTACCCGGAGGGGAGCCCAGCTCACACCCTCCTTTCGAGGAGGCTCCGGCGCCGCGGGGGCTCAGCCCGGGGCTGCGGTCGCCTGCTCCGGCCGCGGCGACGCTGCCCCTTGGCAGTCGCGCCACGCAGCCAGGCACTTACCTAATTTGTACAGGACTTGGATCCATGCCAGGAGAGCCAATCAACTGGTGCAAATTTGCATATTAATGAATCACATAAATAATACATACAGCACCAAGCAGAGCTGGTGATAGCTACTGGACGACCAACAGCATAAACTGTCTTTTTCAATTGCTTCTATTTTGCTTTTTTTTACCTCGGAAGAAAGGGCTCTCACCTGAGCCCTCTGAATAACATGTATTAAACCTCACTGGTGAAGAACACGTAAGCTACATTTACCGTAAATGGGGCAGAAAATGGAAACCCCGTATGTAATTTTATCGCTCAGGTTCACAATTGCCTGAAAGCATGGYTTGCGGGGGACGCAACGTCAAAGAAAGGTCATCTCCCGCCACGGCGCCCGCGGCCACGGCTCCGCCACCGCTGCCGCCCGCAGCCCCCCGCGCAGAGCGGGGCTCGGGACGGTCTCCCACCGCAGGGGGGTATTTGGGGCCGTGTCCTCCTCTCACCGCCGGGCTGCCCGAGGAGCGGAGCGGCGCAGGGCCACCTGGCACTTGCCCTTGCACGCACCAGTCGTCCTCCACGGGCTGCAAGACAGGGGGGCTGCGAGAGCTGGAACGGGACCGTCGCAGTGTTTGCACCGGGTTTGGCACCAACAAGTATCTCACCGGGAGGAAACAGCCTCTGCCGGAGCCGCCCTCAGGCTGCCGGGAGCCGCAGCCAAGCACCCGAAGGGCGACGGGGCGCCCGCGGCAGCGGCACCCCGGCCCGGCTCGCCGGCGCGGGGGCCGGGGCAGGACGCGAGGCCGCAGGCGCCGAGCCCGGTGGCTCGCCCCGGCCTCCCGCGGGAAGGACGGCACCGCTCCCGCGGCGGTCACCACCAGGACACGCGGGCCACGCCGCGAGCTCCCGTCGCGCCGAGCTCCCCGTGCAGGGCGAGACCGCGCCGAACCTCTTCTAACGCTTGCACGTATCTATAGCACGTTCTCGTGCGTAKGTATTAAAATGCCCCAAAAAGTGGTTTGAAAATGTTGCCACCGACAGTGCCGTTTAGAGAGAAGGCATCTTGTAAACCACAGACCTACCTGGGAGCCGAAGGAGACCTCTCGGGTAGCGCCGTCGGAGCCGGGTTTATCAGCAAGTCGTCCCCGTGGCCTGCACCTGGGGCAGCGACACTGCGCAGGAGCCCGTGCTCTTCTTGCAAGCGTGCTTATCTCCGGAACGGTTTTCTTCACTCCAYTGCTGTTTATTAACTGTGGCCGCTATTGCTCTGTGGACACGAAGGCAAAAGAAAGGCTCGCAGAGAAACTGCGAAGGAGCAGAGGCGCCCACCCAGCGTGGGCAGCCGCGCGAGCCGTCGGGCACCCGCGCAGCTGAGGCAGGCAGACGGGGCTTGGCGGCAGCTTGACTGCAGGAGGGAAAGAAGGCGGCAGCTCACCGGAGCCCTTCGGGCCTGCTTTGGTGAAAGAGAGTCCAAAACAAAAGCAGAATTCACCGCGCACCGGGAGGTAGCAGGGGAGGCTGGCRCGTCCCAGCGTTTTCTGCTTTGCTGGGTGAAAGGGCTGCAGATGGCACACTGCAAGCGAGCAGCAGCGGGGCGAAGGCCGAGCACGCGCCGCTCCGCGCGGGCCCCGCTGCCGAAGCAGCCAGGCTAGCGGGGACACGAGCTTCACCTTCCCGCRACCGCCCCGCTCCGCTGAGAGCGGCCACGGCGCCTCCGGTGCTGCTGGGTCAACAGCAGCAGGAGGGCGACGGAGGCTGGGTGGCCTGGGGCCGCGCTGGCTCACTCTGGTCCCCTTTGCCAGGATGAAAAGCCAGACGAGCGCGACCCGCCGGACCGAGCCGCCGCGGCGCCAGGGGCTGGGCGCCTGCTCGCCGTCCCCGACCCACCTCTGCTTCGTATCAGCGCTGCTTTCGAAAAGCGCAGCGTGGCTGGGCCGGGGGGTTAGCTGCCCCCCGTCTCTCTCGYGCTTCCCAGACGTCGCTGGGTAACTTCTCCAAAATCCCAGCCAGTCCACTGTACTTCAAGTCCCCAAATGCAGGGAGAGTGCCCTCAAAGCACCCTCCTCGTGTGGCCRGTGGCACCGAGCAAGGGAAGTCAGCTGGAGCGGCTGCGATGCCGCCCCGGCCCCAGCATCCCCCCGCCTCTGGGGCAGGGGCTGCACGGACAGCGGTTAATGGGGAGGTACGGGGCAACCGGCCCCACGGCGCAGGCACCGGCCCCACGGCGCAGGCACCGGCCCCACGGCGCAGGCTGGGGCAGAGGAGACCCAGGGACGGGGAGAGGAACCGAGAGCTGTGGGAGCTGCCAGCTTTCTGCTTCAACTCTCAAAGCACACGGTGAACACGGGGAAAGCAGTGTCCCTTTCCCAGATAAGAGATGTGAGGATGAGACCTCATCTTAACCAAACATCTACAGCCCTGCCTGCAGCGTCTCCGGACCATCCTTGCGAGCAGCCCAGTCCCAATTTCCTTCTCGCAGGGAACGGGCAGACAGGTTAAAAAGCCTGCTCGCTGCCGCCTCTGGTAGGCAGCTGCAGCGTATTGAGTTCCCGCAGCAGCCTTCCGGAAAAGGGCTTCTTCCATCACACCATCCTGTCGCCGAAGGCAACAGCTACAAAGCACCCGAAGGCCCCGGGGTCGCATCAGAGCCGCGGAGCGCTGAGGCTGCGGCGGCTCTGCGGGCGCGGGTCACGGACCTGCTCCGTGGCTGCTCCTAAAAGCTGCTTTACGCCAGCCCTAACAGCTCGGCCTGCTCTGGCCTGTCGCGGGAAACGAGGAACAACGCAAACAACGGAGCTTCCTGTCCTCGAGAAACAAAATTCCCTGCTCCGGCAAAGGAGCCCAAGSAGCCCCAAAGAGGAGCCCCGGGGCTGAAGCCCCCGGTCCTGCTTGCCGAGGGAGWCGGTACCACGCACCGCCGCTGTGCCCCATCGCCCGGCGCTCGGGGCAGGCAGCCGCGGGCACCGCGGCCCCCAGGGCTGCTGAACCCCCCCCAGCCACGACGATTAACCTAACGGCGCAGAGGAGCAGGCTCCAGGCACGCCGGCCCTGCCACGCTCTGCTCACCGGGCCTTTCAGCAGGCCGTTCGTTATCTGAAAGAGTCCAGGTCATCGGCTCTAGTTAATTAGCTAAATTATTTAAAGCCAGGGTGGTTGTTTCTCAGTGTTTCGCTTCTTGCCTTTCAAAGTGCAGCCAGGTCCTCTGCCTACATTTGCCCCAGGCAGACTAATTAAAATCTCCTCTTTATGGCACATCARTTAGTGAGCATTTGACTCTCCAAATGAGAGGAGCGAGGGAGAGAGGCAAG
The DNA here is from genome assembly GCF_003343005.1 of Rhea americana. Classification (NCBI taxonomy): domain Eukaryota; kingdom Metazoa; phylum Chordata; class Aves; order Rheiformes; family Rheidae; genus Rhea; species Rhea americana. Next base: position 25,605 of record NW_028186522.1, read on the forward strand.
GAGCAGGGATGGTCCCACCACGCACTTCAGCGACTGGACGAGGTGGGGTGGCTGTTTCGCCCCTGGTCCACGCTCTACTCATCCTGCGGAGGATGGAGCCTGCAGCCCCGCTTGTCCTCCCGCAGCCCAGAGCAGAAGGAAAAGCAGCAGCTTCGAAAGCTCCTGCCCAGAGACGCCACAATTTGAGGAAGCAGCAAAACCCCCAGCGAGGCCACTGACACCAGCTCCCGACCATCGTACGCGGGGCGTGGAGCTGCTCCTAACACCCACGTTCAGCAGCGGTGTCTGTCCCTGCTTTCAGACAGCCCCGGCCATCGCGTGAGGAAGCAGGTTGCTGGCCTCAGCGGAGCGCAGCAGCCAGCTGCGGCCGGAGCAGGAAGATCTGACCACRCTTCCCCCTGCAACAGGGAACTTCCCTTGGCAAAGGGAGCACACGGTTCTATTTATAAGCACAGGCACAATCACATCTCCGCTCGCGGGACAGCCTTGGAACTGCAACGGGGATCAATACGGCACGCCAACGAGCGACGAGCTACGTGCCAGAGCGCGTTGCAGTTCTCCATCTTCTTCAACAGTCAGTGCTTTTAAAGGACCTGCTCCGGGGCTGCAGGCAGGAGCTTTGCGGCGTGGCGGCAGCATTCGCCTGGTGCCAYCAACGCACTGAGCTGAGCCAGCGCAGAGGGCACCACGGCGCTCCTCCCGCCGGGCAAAGCAGCGGTCTGCGGACGAGAGCGCTGCTCTCCGCAGCCTGCCTGGGGGGTTGCTCTGCTCTTCGCAGCCCTGTTGATTCCAGCTCCTGGCCAAAACCGGACCACCCAGCAGACAGGAAATTCTTCCTTCAAATTCCCCAAATTGTGGAATTTGGATAAAGTGAGTCTTAGATCCCATCTGCCCCAGCTTCTTGAAATCCGAGCTGGATCTCGCAGGGCTTTTCCCTCAGCTACAAGGGTGAGCTCTCCCCTRGCATTCAGGAAAACCACCAGATTAGAATAACGTGCTCAGGCTCAAGCCCTGGCTCTGCCAGGGGTTTCTCTCGGGAAGTCGCCAAAGCCCAGGTTTCTGCAGGTATCGAAACACCCGGCTCCCACCCGCCTGCTCACAGCGCGGAGCACTGGCGCCCCGGGGCCGTCCCAGGCTGGCTGCGCGTGCACCGACAGCTCAGGAGCTCGCGGGTCTCTGCCCTGCCGCACTTCTCCCGCTCCCGCTGCCCGACACGAGGGCTTCGGCCCCTCCTGCCCGGGAGCGGCAGCGGAGATCGGGCGGGCGCTGCAGCGCGGAGCGGCCGTCCTCGCCGGCCCGCTCCGGCGGCGCGGGCGTCGCAGCCGGGAGAGGCGTGTGCCGCGGCTCCTCAGAAACCAACTTTGCTGAACTGCGACCAACCCAAATCCTTTCAGCGTGGTGCCTTTTTACGTYTTGCTTTAAATAGCACCAGAACCATCCTCCCTTCCCCCTCTTCCTCATGAAGGCTTTCCCTTTTTTCCCTTGCAGATAGCTTCACTATTAATTATGGACCTTAAAAAATCCRGCATGAGTGAATTTATTTCCTGTCTTCTGTCAAGGCAATGTCATGGGCAAAGCAGCAAGTGCACTATCCTGCTGCTTTAATGCCAGCAGCACACTTGGAGGCTGCACTAAGTCAGACCGGGGTGAGCGCCGTAAACAAAATGCCCTTTAGAAAGCATTGAAATTTTCCTGGCATCTGAAGAGCAGCAGGGGCACCAGGACCCAGGTAACAACCTAAAGGGAGCCCTGAGCTGCAGATCCCCAAAGGCAACACTGGTTCAGTCCATCCTCAAARCCGAGGGGCACCTTATTCATCCTGTTCTTTCCTTATTTCAGCCTGGTCACTCCAGAGCAATGCATGGAAGAGCAGCAATGAAGGAAGCCACCAGCTACTGCTCCCTGCCGGCACCCAGCAAGCGAGAGCTCACTCAAGGCTCCCAGAAAATCCCCARACAATTACAAACCTGTAGACAGAAGCGGTGGTGGGATGCTCACTGACCTTGCTAGCCACRGCCCTGTCTTTGAAGGAGCCACGAAAGGCGCAAGGCATCGTCCCCCTGGGGAACCTCAGATGAACGAAGCCCTTTTCCTCTACAGGAACTCACCGCTGGAGGAAGACCGGGAAGACAAAGCCATGGACACRTTCAAAATGGGATGAAACAAATTCATGGAAGAAAGATTGAACAATAGCTGTTAAATATGATGCTCTGGTCAGAACCCCCTGCTCAGAAAGCTCCTACAAGCCTCTTTGCAGAAGCTGGGATGAYATAACCCTGGGCCAGGCACTTGCGTGTGCGTGGGGCGCAGCTGGGTGCTGTCACCGTGAGATTCTGGTCAAGACAAACCTTGAACCAGCCAGCACCTGCTCTTGCAGGGAAGCGTGCTTCTGCCCGGAGCGGGCTCCTCCCGCGCCGCCCGCCCCAGCGTACCGCTGCCGCCGCTGTGTCCCGCGAGCCCGGCTCCCGCTCCGCGCGAGGTGCGCCGCCCGCTCGCCCCGGGCTCGCTGCTGTCCCGGCCGACGCAGGCACCCTCACGTTGCAGTGCCCTGCAATAGCCTGTTCAGCTGAAAAACAGACCCAACGTTATTGTCTGCTGCCTCGAGTGCTTTTTAAATATATCCTCTCGGATACTGAAAACTCTTCTACAAAGCAAGGACCCATTTATTTGCACGATGACAAGCCTTTCTGCATTTTGTTGTTCCACTGTCTGCCAGCGTAATCATTATTTCACCGCACACCTTCCCCTCCAACCCTTTGTTCCGGCTCCGAGCGATGCGCAGTGATATATGCTTTTAAGGTGGAATGGAGCAGGGCTGACGACAAGCTCTCTGTCAGAGATGAAGTTAAATGTTCCAGATGCTTTGGTGACATAAATTATGGATCATTCCTAAGCAGTTTTAACTAAGGTGCATGCACAGCACATTTATGCAGGGTGTTGTCTTCATTCCAGGTAAGAGCAAGGGCTGATCAGTGCTCAGATACCCTCAGCTCAGTGCTTGGTTTATAGAATAAAACAGGCAAGTTTCCTTATCGCTCCCTGCACACAGGTTGCACCTTGGTTGCAATTTTGACAAGAGGAGATCGAAGCTGAATAATCTGAATCCCTTGAAAAGCTTGAGGAATCACTGGATCAGGATGAGGACATGGGGAAATTCGAACCAGAGAGCTCATCCAAGMAGCAGCATGACAGGACAGTCCGAGCTGAAGCCAGGACACAGTCTGTAGGCCCTGGATGCACGTTCTCCCAGTTGAAGGCTCCCTCCTCTTCCTCAGATCCAGGCCAGCCCACAGCGYGCTGACAGTGCACATGGGTGGCTGCATTTCCACCAGGCCAACGCCACCAGCTTTGATGGAGGAGCCGTGTGAGGAGAGGACACGTCTTGCCCTCCACGCTTTCCTACCGAGCTCTCGCATCCCCCTCCTGGGCATTTCCCTAACGCCCGTTAGCCCAGCCGAGGCGCTGCAGCGGGTGCTGCAGAGATGCCGCAGAGGCAGCTCAGACAAAATAGAAAATGCAAACCCTGCTTTCCTGCTCGAGCTGGAGGAAGCTGATAAATGCCACGGTTGAGAGCTGGAGTGGAGACTTGGAGGAATCAGTAACAACAAATGAGCCAAGAGGGATGAAAGTGAGAGGCAGGAGCTGCCCTCGGCAGCCCGAGCTGTTGTCTGGGCAGCAGTCCTGTGGAGCCACGCACCCCCCCTTGCATCCTAAATGTCTGAATTTTGACTACAGCCTCCGAGGCTTTGGGAAGAAAAGTTGCGTTTGTGGTCTCTTCTGCGCAGCAGAGCTCCTGGGAGGCCCTCAGGGCGGTGGGCCCACCTGACGGCTCGGCAGGGCGGCCACAAACCCGGGGCAGCTCCTGCGAGCTGGGACCCTCCAGCGGGGATGCAGGGTCCTGCGGGAGGCTGAATCCGGCCCGAAGCAGCAGGCTGGCTCCACCAGGCTCTTCACCTACCCAGCCCGCGGTGCCCGCCCTGCACGAGAACGCAAAGTGGGTTTCTCCTCTTACCAACTGCTCTGCTCTTCCCATCCACCTCCCAGCCCCACGTCCTTGCTGAGCTTTCCCATCTCGGCTGCAGGGAAGCAGGGGCAGTATTTCTAGCTAATTTAATTAGGTTTCCCTCTGCTTTATGTCCCATGACATAAAGACATAATGAAATTTTAAAATGCAGTAATTTTACACCAAAAGATTATTAATACTCCAACACAGTTGCTAGCAAGAGAACGTAAAACGACCGGGCGAGAGCTGCCCTGTATTTGGGTGGATTTCTGAGATTTCCGCGTTCCTGCCGGAGCTGTTACTGTTGCTATCACGGGGATGCTTCCTGCCCCGCAGCGCGGGTTCGGCTCCCCGCCACGCTGCCCTGCCTGCGCCTGGGAGGGGACGCGCGGTCGAGGTCTCCAGGCTCGCGGGACCGGCGGAAGGGGTGATGAGAGCCTGGAGGAGGGAAGACGGGAGCGAAAGGTCCCGGGGCAAGGCAGCCTCGCAACCGGCCCGCACGGAGCGCAACGCGCGGGAGCACCGAACTGCCCACGGCACGAAAGCAAAAGCCACGAGCTTTGGTAATTAAGTGGCTTCCAGCAAAGCTCCTTCTCCCGGACCGTCCCCATCTCAGCRCCGGGAAGCGCGGGCGCCGGGAGCACGCGGGGACGGAGGGCAGGGCTCGGCCAAGCCCCGCGCCCCGACGGTGCGGCGTGGGGCCCCGCGCGCGAAGCCGCGCCGGGCTCACGGAAGCTCCGGGCAGCGACCGCAGGCGCTGCCGGACCCCGCTCATGATTTTAGCGATCGCCGGTTACCCACAGCATCGGCAAAAGCACGGCAGCATCCGACCTGCCGGGCTTCTCCTGCCTCCACCAACTTGAACACTTGAAGGGAYTTTGGCTTATTGCAACAACACTTCTGAACTTCTTGATGCTCAGCAGACAGGCAACAAATTACCCGACCGAGCTCTTCTCCCGCCACCGCCGCGGCCTCTTATCTTCCCCTGAAACGTCTGGTTCAGACTGACAGCTCCCATCTGAGGCTCACAAAACAGAGCCGACAGCCAAAGTTCAGCAGGGAGAGAAGCTCACCAGCTCGTTCTTACCCACAGATTTTTTTAATCTACAGCTCCCTCAGAAATCACCCAACCATGCTCACACAATAAAAAAGAGAAGAAAACTTAATAAGATTTCAAATTGCCTTCTCCTGAATTCAAATTGCTTCATATATTATGTTCATGATAACTACTGTTTTCCTCCAGCCTTTTCTTTATATAAGACAAGTTCTTGCACTACTGAATCCTAGATTTTCATTTAATAAATCCTGCATAGGAAATCCTCATTATTTGTGTCTTCATCAATCTAAACCAGAGACAGAGAATGCCCCTTCCTAAGTACCTGCTGTCCACAGAGTATGAAGCTCACGTATAGTCACTCTGCACGCTGCCATCGAGAAGAACTCAGTAATTGAAAAGACCTTATAAATCAATAGAGCTAAATTGAAAACTCAGACAGAACTCCACATAATTCACCTGCTCGCTTCTTAAGACTTCTCTATACTTTTAGAAAAAACATTGGTAAAACCGAAAAGAAAAACTAGGTGTTCTCCTTTGATATCACTTGTTTTGCAAGGAGATGAGGCCTCACCCCACCATAGCCCTAGAATTAATTTGTTCCAATCCTCTTTAAGCCTCACTAATTATATTTAAGATTTTACTTAAACAGAGATCAATTTGCAGCTCGATTTGCCTTTCCTCTGTTGTTTTGGAGCATTGTTGACTCACATTMAAAATTAACTGTGCTTCAGGAATCCAGCTGCTTTTCTTGTCCTGGGAACACGGTGACGAGGAGGAGAAATAACGCAAGAAGCTGCTTGCTGAAAGCCCAGGAAGCTCCGGGGAGCCGCAGCGTCGCGGTGGTGCCGTCGGCTCGAGAAGGCTGGGCAGGGCAGAGCGGGGCGGGGGGACGATCCGGGCGCGGGGCGCGCTGGCCGGCAGCGGGGAGCGGGCCCCCGGGTGCCGAGCGCTCCCGCGTCTCCGCCGGCCCCGGGAAATCAGCCTGCACAGAGCCCTGGAAGCCACAAGTCGCCTCGCCGCCGCCGCTCCGGAAACAGCCCGCGGCCTGGGGAGAAAGAGCCTGTCCCAGGCTCCCGGCCCCCCGCTGCCCCCGGGGAGCCCGCGGTGCCACTCGTGCCCGGAGCGGAGCGGCTCGGGCGCGCTCGGCGGCGGGGCCCTGACGGCKCCGGAGCGCCGGGGCTCTGCCCTTCCCAGCCCAAAGCACAACGCCGCCTTCACGGCACTTACTGCCGAGTAGATTTTGTGCAAACGATTAATCCCACGCAGAGACCGTCTGAATGTTAGGCGACCCTTTTTTTTTTTTTCTTCTTACCTGTCCTTCAAGCAGAGGGAGAAATTACGACCGTGGGACTGACTGATCGCAAAAAGCTTCTCAAAAAGCTTTTATTGCTYGCAGGGAGCACAAGCCAGAGCAGGCCTTTGAAGCTGCCTTCAAGCAGGAATGACAGCACGATAACTCCCACGGGAAAAGGCAATGCATTTTCCCGGGTTCCCCTTCTTCCGCGAGCGCTTTACAGCTGTCACACGAACCGATGTCTCTCTGGACGTGTCAGGCCCCCACGTGGTGGATCTCACCTTGAAGGGTTTGAAGCTTTCTTGGAAAGTTTTAGGGATTTTCCCCCCCCCCTTTGGTTGCTTGTTTGTTGTTTTTAAAAGAACTATTTTCAGTCTTGCCATGATGGAGACAGCTGTAGACGAGCAGCGCCTCGCCCCCGGGATCAGCGGCTCTGGCTTTCGGCTCAGATAGCGCAGCCCAATACGATCTCCAAACCTCGATTAACTGAGCCCTCTGCCCCCCGTTGCACAGAGAAACTGGAAGCTCGCCCAGCAGAGAGGGGCTGCAGGCCCGGGAGCCGCGCGCGTCCTGCTCGCTCGCCCCGCGCCCGCCGCCGCAGCCCCGCTCGGCGCTTCCCGAGGCCTCAGCTCCCTAACGCTCACGGTTAGCAAATTTGCAGCGAACCCGAGGGACTGCTCGAGAGCAGTTGGTGCAGAACTTCTGCCAAATAATTTGCAGGCCACAAAAAACACCAAGCTAACGGTATTTAGAGGAACAAACAGTTGTACGTAATCAGACCCAATTACGATATTAGTAGATGGGTCAATTAAGYGGGGCGTCCGCTGGCAGAGCCCGGTGCTACCTGCCTTTGGAAAGGAGGGCCGACTGGCAGGAAGATGAAAGTAAAGCGGCGCTCTCTGAGCTCTAGACCAGGTCTGTTTGCAAAACGCTCACCAGCWGGGTAATTCTTAGCATCTTTCCTCAGACCGCACCACTGCTCCCGGCACGCTTCCTCCGGCACTTCGGCAGGGATCTGCATACGGGAACTCAGCAATACAAAGCAAACGCGTGCATTAAGCTCTGGCCCACAGGTGCTAAGAAGTGTCCGCTAAATCAGGACTTCACGCTCTAAGCCGTCACAGGCAAACCTTCAACTTCTCTGCGCTCTCTCTAACACTGTCCCCTTCACGAGCCAGCCCAGTCCCTCCAGCGACAAAACCTCCTGGCACGCGATGGGAAGGGACTACCAGAATTAAAGCTCCTGCAAAGATCCTGGAGCAGCACACAAACATATTCAGAGGAACGATTTATACACAGCAGTAGCGGCTGGCAGAGGCTCGCTGACAGRTGCGGGAAATATGTTTCCCGAGCAGTGGCCGCGCACAGCAGCTTTGCACTGCACACCCTCCGACGCCGACRCGGCCCGGCAGAGGCAGAGCGAGAGCCAAACGCGGGCGTGAAAACGGCAGCTTGAATTCCTGGCAAGAGCATCACTCRCTCTGAGAGATCTAATATTCATGCCCAGCTATTCTCCCAATTGCACTTGTTTTGGAAATTTTCAAAAATAACTATTTAAATGACTCAGTTATCAATTAAATGTGTGATTTTGCCAGGCAAATTAAAACCCATGCTCTTGTTTAATTAATAGACAGCTTTATATTAGACAAATTAGGGACAGTCTTGATGAGCTAATCTGTTAATTAACAGAAGCCTTGAGGCTCTTGTTTTATTAAACTTCGGAAAATCATTTAATCCGAAGTGCTGCGTCTCCTGCAGACCACCCATCTCCCCTGCGCGTCAGGCCTGCCCTTCCCTGGTCGCACGCGGGTCCTCCGCTGCAGCCGGGCCCGGCTGGAGCCCCCCAGCGAAACAGCCTCGGGCCCCCAGCCCCACCAGCCCGCAAGCACGGGCCCGGCTCAGCGCTCTCCTTGCTGCCCGGCGCTGTCCTGGGTCACTGCGGCAAGGACAGGAGAGGCTCACGGAAAGTCTGAAGATTTTCTGGCAAACRCCAGGAAGCATCAGAACATGTTTTCTCGTAGGGCTGGGATCTTTGCGCGTGGGGAGGCTACGCTGGAAAACGTTCGTCCTGCTCAACGGGCTTTCACGGGCGCCAAAACGCGCCAAAACGCACCAAAAGCCGAGGGGACTTGAGCTGCTGACGGATCCCGCTGCTGCGGGAGAGAACCCTGATCRGCCCCTGCCTCGTTTGCAGACGAGTCCCCAGATCCGGGGCAGCTGCAGCCCGCGTGAGACGTGAGGCCGGGACCCTGCTCCCAGGGAGGCGCTTCCGAAGGCCAGCTCCAGGGGTTTCTTCGGGGTCTCCTGGCTTTTCTCCCTCCCAGGCACATTTTGGCAACGCTGTCCACGGGGCAATGCCACCGCAGCTGSCACCCAGCCCTGTGCTCGGGTTGCCAGCCACCTGGATTCACAGCCAGCAGCTCAGCACCAGCGTAATTCTCTGCCTGCTTCCTTCAGGAGGATTTATTTCCGCTGTCGAGGAAGAGCGTGAATCCTCCGCAGCCAAGATGCCAGCTATCCTTGCAGAACAAAGTTTAAGTCTTTCTTCAGGAACGGAAAAAATAAAGGGAAAGAAAATCTTCTGACCTGGCTCAGAGTGAAAATTTCACTTTTTTTTCTTTGTTTTCCCCTAAAGACAAAGCTCCCCGCGTGCAGAGTTAATGAGTTAATTTACTTTAACAAGCAGGTTAGGTTGCAGGAGGTCTGTAACACAAATAGCAGGATGTAAATTAGTAACACTCCCACCCGCGGACAGAAGATCCTCCATTCGTCCGGACAGACGCGGCCACGCTGGGGTCCCCGGAGCGGCAAGAGACGCGCAGGACGGCACAGGGAAGGCMGGATAGCGGCTTCGCTCCCCGGCGCGGCTCAGCTCGTGCCAAGCCGGGGCGAGTCCCTGCCAAGCAGTGCTGGCGTTCCGGATGTCCAAGAAAATACAGCTGGCAACTTTTGGAATCGAGTCCAAATAGCAACATCCAGATTGGTAAAACAGGAGCATCCGGAGCAAATAAATCCCCCAGGAACAGCCACGCGCTCCTCGGGCCCTGCCGAAGACGCTGCGCACGGCGGGAAGACACAACCCGTTGCCAGCCAGGCAGGGCGGGGGCCACCCCGTGCCCTGGGACCCCCAGGCGCCCTGGGGCCCCCCAGGCAGCACCGCCAGAAGGACGAGCCGCGGCTGGACGGGGACCGGTGACTTAGAAAAGGCTGCTCCAAGCTACGCCCTGGCACAGGTGGCTGCACCGCGAGACACGAAGGGGCTCTGAGCACCGGGGCAGGAACCCCGGACAGACGAGCTGGAAGCAAAACCTCATTGACTGCACGACCAGGGACGGCAGCAAGCACCACGGCACAGCACGCCTCGTGATGAATACCTCATTACCGCTGCTCGTTATGTATACGGCACCGTACTGCAAATTGTACTTTACATTAAAAAAAGTAAAGTGATTTATTGAGATTGCACTACGTACCATTTTTGCCCAAACCAGGTTAACCCAGAGCCGGAACGAACAGCTCCCTCATTTATTTTCAGATACTGGTGCCTGCTGCACTAGCCATCACGTTATCAAGTAAATAYGGGAAGCCAGATGACTGCCAGCAGAGAGGCACCGAGAGACTCTGTTATCTTTGTTTTTAATGGACTGCCAGCTCCCGGGATGTATTTGCTTTCAGCCTTTAAAAAGAAACACTAGCTTCACTTTATACAGCAGAAGTTTGCCAAGTTTCCAGCTTTCACAGCAAACTTATTTTGCTGTAGCAGGCCCAGAATGATCAGAGAGCACCTCAAGAGAGGGCACAGCTCTTTCAGATGGYGAAAGCACAGTAAAAAGAATCCACCTTGAATGGCAAATGCCTGCTAGTTTCCATGAATACTTGGCAAAAGAAATGTTTAAGTTCAAGTTGAGCCAACTCCCTTGCCTTTTCCGTAAGGGCATGAGAGTTTGCACTCTGCTATTCAGCCACCCCATGTCTCTGCATGCTGCCCAGGCTGCAGCACTCAGCAAGAACATGAAAGCTGGAGTTCAAATTGGGCAGAAACATGTTTGTGTACGGAGCTATTTTCATCAATCAGAAATTGAGATTGGAATTCATCCTTGGCCCAAGCCCTGCTCGAAGCACAGCCAACCTCCCAGGCAGCTCAGATCTGATCCCCCTTCACCCTCTCTCCTCCAGCTAACCAAAYCCAGCTCCCTCAGCCTCTCCCTGTACATCACACGCTTGCTATGTGCCTGCTTTTTAACTCCCTGTAACTCCCAGGCAATTCCACCAATATGCGGCGGAGCATGTTCCCAGACAGGAGCACTCGCCCAAAAAGTGGGTTTTAAGCCATTACCAATTACTCAGTGCAGGCTGCCAGAYCTGCTCTGCAAGCACAGTGAGAAACACAGCCCCAAGGAGTCGCGATGGCCTTGGTCACTGCATGTCCCTTCTGCTCGTGCGCCAGGGCCACCCCACCAAGCCAGGAGACAGGAAAACACCCAGAAACCTTCGAGCACATACAGAGATCAGCGCTCATCTGCAAGCTAAGCACCACTMTGGAAATGAACCAGTTGGCAGTTTTTCACCCTGAACAATTGAGGTGTCATAGTCTGCAATGACGCACGTGTCGCTTTGGCTTGCTGTATGCTCTATCTACTTTTTTGCTCCATGTTTGTGCCAAGTCAACAGGACTGAACCCAAGTGATGGCCAGAGCTCTCGCAGAGTAGCGAACAGACACAGTATCCCTCAGYGTATCCTCCCTCCTCCTTCCAGGCTGTGCGAAGGAAGCTCTCCTTTGCCAAGGCTGCTGTCCCCGCAGCACCTTGCGGCAGGCCACACGCTCGCCCCAGCAGCTGAGCAGCAGCAAGGTTTGCTGGTTATGCTGCTAACCACTCTCCAGGCCTGAGGACACCCACTCCAACCACAAGCTGTCCAGCGCCGCACTATGTAAAGAGCTTTTGCAGTCAGCACCAGGCGCACATGCTCCCAGGCACCTGCAAGCTGCTTTATTCCTCTTTCCGGAGCTTCAGATGCCGCTGGGGAAGGAAGGACAGGGAGAAACTCAAARCCACCGATGCCTCAGCACATCAGTACTTCTGCTTCCACAAGCAACAGTGCAACATTACGGCACGTGCATCAGGGCCACGAGATGCAGGCAGGTAACGTGGCACGTGGCCCTGGCTGCTTCTGCAGCAGCACAGACCACCAGAGACATAGGATGCCATAGATACCCACCCTGAGCTTTCACCCGTGACGCCCCTTAAAGACCTCAGATCAAGGAACCGCTGGGCTGGGCTCCCCTGAACTCGCTCTCACAGATTCAACTTAAATCGTCAGCAAAGGGGGTAATTAAGGGAGCGCCCGGAAGAGCAGAGGCAGCTCCAGGAGCGCCCGGAACGCAGGCTGCCTCCGAGCAGGGGCTTTCCAAGCCAGCCAGCGGCGGCTGCCCCCGCCGGCACCCAAACCCCGCATTCCCCAGCAGCGAGCGCGGGGGGCAGCAGGCCCCCGGGCTGCTCGGCTCCCTCCGCCCCGCGCCTCCGCGGCCACCGTTCAGCGTGGCAGCCTTCTCGGATCAAAGGGCTCCCCAGGAAACTGCTGGTGGGTTTCTTGTTTATTCGGCAAAAGAACTGCGTGCGTTTGGGGATGAAGTGCCATCAGTTATTTTTCCCCTCTTTTTCTAACACTTCAGCCCAGATCAATAAATTAATTCAAAATCATCTAATGAGCACTCAGCCTGTAATTTATTTTTCSTAAGTGTTAATCCAATTCCTTCCAAACACCATGCCTTTGGGACCCTCGCAAATTAGGAAGCTATTCAAGACGCTTCCCAAACATTACTTAGGCAGAAAACAACATTCGTCTGAAAATAATAATAATGCCAGGTTCTTTCTAAAGATGGTTTTCAGAGACCCAAAACATGTTTCATTTTATTTGATCCTCTGCTTTCTCTATTTACTGATGCACCCTGGGGCCCATCCCCAAGCAGTTCACTTCAGCCTTTAGTAACCACTATAAAGTGAGCCTTGCCGAAAGCCTTGGTCTGATGTGGCTTCTATTATGATCCAAAATAATACTTATCAGGGAAACAACTTCTGCTTTAGCTGTTGCAGACCCATAAAATACAAGCTGATTTCAACTGGGGGCTCGTACAGCTTTTAATTCCTGCTTTAGCCATTGTAACTCTTGCTTAGGTTTGGAAAGCTAAACCGATTCCAAGAAACACAAAGAACAGATTCCAGGCTATTTCAAGGATAGCTTAAAAACAGGAAACTGTACAGCTTCTCCAAGGACTCCAGAAACCAAGCTCTGCCCACACTCAGAGCCCCTGACGCCTTGCTGGGGGGATCAAGAACGCGAGAGGCAGTCTGCAGAGGCAGGAAGGCCGGGCGATCCCTCCTCCGCCCGCGTCCGAAGACGGAGCACGGACCCACATTTCGGCTTCCGCGGAGGTGCCAAAGGGCCCGCTCAGCCGTGCCGCGTACCCAAGCTGCCCCATCCCCGGCACCCCGACTCTCCGAGGGCTTGCTAGCGGGCAGGAGCGTGCCGAACGCTCGCAGGCTGCCGCGCTGCACAGCGCGTCGCCCGTCCGCGGCCAGGCTCGGGCCAGGGGGCTCCTGCATGGCATGGGTCTGCTGCCTTTGCACAGCCCCGTYTCTGAACGGCATCTCTTGTCCTGCCACCTCCTGCTTAGAGGAGATTTAAATCCCGGCCAGTCGGTCTGCTCCTCTGCCTGGAGAGCAACGCTCAGCCCTTCTGATGTTTCAGAGCCCTCCTCAAACCACGAGCATCGTGTTTGCGACCCTGTAAGCCTGCAGCAAGCCAAGCACCTCTGTGGCCTCTCCGCGCAGGTACAACACACTCGCCCGCGCTCCCGGGCTCCTCGGTGCAAGGCACCCAGGAACTCACCGCCCTTCCTGGGCCAGGTCTCCGCGCTTAGGGCTCCCCCACCTCAGGAACCAACTCTCTGCTTCTAAGGCTCAGGAAGCTTCTCAGAGACCTCCTCAGGATACGGCCACCTGGCACTTCAGTCCACCTGGCAGCAGCCTCATTTCTCCCATGCGTTCCCCAAGAGAGTCCCCAGCCTGCTGGGCCAGGGAGCAGGCATGGCCAGGCATCTTCCAGCCTTTCCACTGCCACCTCCGGCCACATCAGGGCATGAGGCAGGCAAGTCGCCACCCCCGAGTCCTTGTGGCCACAGGGCACACTGGCCACCGAGGCCTCTTGGCCACCAAGGCCAGGCCACACTTTGTCTCCATCTCTGGCCGGCACAGCAAGCCCCGTGGATCACACCGCCGCTCTCCCCCCGGGCTGCTCGTGCCAGTCCCATCCATGGAAGTACTCCTCTCAAAGCCATGGAGTCATTTTAAGAGAAGCTATGGTGCTAAACTGCATTTCTCCAGCCYCAGTTTCCAGATACAGCCCCAGCCCCAATGAGATTTCCCTGCCTAGCATATTTTAAACAGCTCCGCAATGAAAAATTCGTACTCAGCTCCAGCAAAGAGCATTGCTCAGCACAGACCAGCAGGCAAGAAAACACCCAGGAGAAACAAGCTCCRTTTTCCAGGGCTATCAGGAGGAGCAGGTAATCCAGCTGACACAGGGACATTTCCCTAATTCCTGTTGGAGTACAGCTGTCAAATACTTTTGCATTAGCATGATATTGATGATGGAGACATCCACCTGCATGGAGATAACATAGCTCCTTGGGATGGGGACCAGAGAGCAGGTGTCTCTTTGCAGACAGACAAACTCCCCGAGCCTGTGCAAGACACTCAGGATGCAGGCAGCCTGGAGCAGTTTCCGCTCAGGACAATTCCCCATCAACAGCCTATCACAAAAATAAGGACCAGCATAAAATAAAGCCCAGGTCACCCCAGGATGAGGCAGCATATCTTTGGATCACATTGCAAAGACAAGGTGTAACCCAGCCGCCCTCCTGTTTGCACCCAGCCCAGCGAGGACAGTCTGCACATGTGAAACAGAAATAATGTATGAAGACCTGAAAGGTGCTTGACTATCTTGAAATACCTTCTAGAGCTGCCAAACACTATTGTCATCCTGCTTCATCACTTCCAGAACTGAAAAACATGAGCAAGATCCTCTCAAGCCCACGGGGCTGGGAAGAGAAAGGCAGACGGGACAGGTCAGAGCAGCCGCTCTTCGCGGGTCCGGCCAGGGAGAACTGGCGTGTGCCTCTGGTTACGTCCAGGACCGTGCTGTATGCCGGGCACCCCCCTCATTCCCTCTTCTTGCCCTGCGCAGGTGGGATCTGAGCATTTGACATTTGTGTAAGGTTTCAGGGAGTCTGGCTGCCCGGTCGGTTGTTGTGCAGCGTCCCCAGTGACACTCTCTGCAAAGCCCATCGCAGAGGCACGGCTGTAAGAGAGGCACACGATTCGGCACGAGAGGCCTTCACAGAAGCGCAGCAGCCCACACGTGTCACGCGTGCAACCTTACGCTCTTCGTGCCGGGCAACGTACACCTGAGCAAAGAGCAGGGCTGAACGCAGAAGGGACTCYATCCTGGTCCGGCCCTACGCACCCGGCAAGCACCCCCTTGCATTAACACGAGAGGATGCACTTACCACCCTCCGCCCCGGCTCTGCACACCTTTCGTGATCCAGCTCTATAGYCCTTCAGAGAAACTTTGATGCCGACAAGCCAGGTGCCTCTGTTCCTTCCCCCAGAAGTAGAAAGAGATACTCCTCAGAGCAGTGTCTTTCTGTTCATTTAAGCAACAGCTTGTGCTGCAAATAGGAGAGAAAAAAAAAAAAGATGCTTTTCCCTTGTGGTTTGCATAATGCATTTCTCCTTCCACTTACTATCAAATAGTGTGCTTGGCCCAAAAAGAGAAACAACTTGCAGTAATATTTACAAGTTAATTAGGCAGAGAACTGACTTGAACATCCCTAGAATACCAAAAAAAAAAAAAAAAAGAGACAGTTGGGCTGGGAGGGCTTTTTCTGATTTTCTCTGGAAATTAAAACTGCAGTGGGCTGCCGTTGAGCTACACCAGAGCCCTGAAGCCACGTCCCTCTGAGCACAGCCCCGTCCCCAGCAGCAGTTTGCCCATCAGAAGAGCAGACTGGACCAGAGGCTGCGGCGCTCTTGGGACACGCAGCCCTGCCCGGCAGCCCGGGGCTGCAGCCGAGCTGCTTGCTTGCCAGGGTGCTCGCTCCAGGCGTGGGTGCCCGGTCCAGCCCTGTCGCACCTCGTGCCAGAGGGACGYGGTGGCAATCACAGCGCGGCAGGGAGCGAGCTGCCTCCAGCCCCCGCCACGCAGGGCTCTGCTATCCGAGGGGCTCGCTGCTCTCGCTCCTCGCTGCCGGACCACAGCGCGCGCCTGGCACAGACCTCTCAGACCTGCAGCCGCGCGCCTCGCACCGTTTTAACTCCCTCCTGCAAAAACCTCTCCTTGCTGGGTGCTCCCTCGTGGGAGCAAGGGCCAGTGGTTCCTGCTGCCCTCCTAGGAGYTGAGCAGGGTTTGGCTGGAGGAGACTCCGTCCTCCCCCGAGAGGATCAAGCTTCACCTGACACCTGGTAGGCCTGGAGCTGGCCTGGCCTGCGTGCTGCATTTTGGCAAGCAGCAGCAGCAGCCCTGTGAGCCCTGGCACTAACCCGCACCCCTGCCGACGCCGGCCGTTGCTCTCCTGCTGCACTTCGCAAGGTTAGGGGAACAGGCTGCAGAGGGCACGGAGAAAGCTGAGAGCAGATTTAAGGGACATCAGCCACCGCAGSAGCTTAACGATAACGCTCTTCGCCCCTAAACCGCAGGATTTCRGCGTGAAAGCGCCTGCCAAACACTGCAAGACAGAGTGCCCGGGTCCTTCACAGCCCTTCAAGACCAGTGCACAGAGCTAAAAGCGACTGGCTGAGCCCTGCTAGTGCCTTAAAACATGTAAAACCATGACCAGCTGGGGGGCTGGAGGCACACTGAATCCTGCTCCGGAGCACAGCAGGGGCTAGAAAGCCTCAAAAGGACCCTAGGAGAAGGTCTGAAGTAGAGGTCAAGGACACGTAGCACCAGAATTACACCTTTTCTTCCAAAGAAAAGCCATCACAGGAGYCAGCCCACAGAGCCCATCCCAGCTCTGCCCCATGCAGAGCTCATGGCAATTAGATGCTCTCACCAGGCCTCTGCGGAGGAAAGTGGGGACGAAGGAGACGCTTGCAAGGACGGGGGGTGAGAAAGCAACACACGGGCCAGCGCTTCCCCCACCAACAGTTCAGACAAGCAGCTCTCCCCCCCCAACGCTGCTGCTGCCTTAAACAGCTGCACTGTGTAGCAGGAGGGCCTAAGAATAAACACAGCTACTGCAGCAGGGATTTAGGGGACAGCCTAACCCGCCAGGTACCGAGCCTGCRCCCCTGCCCGTCTTTAGGTACCTCGCTTGAGCCACTCAGTTCTTCTCTAATTCTATAAAATTACTGTTGAGAGAGGCAAGGAAAATAGCATCTTCTTTCAGCACAGTGGAGAAGGATTTCAATTTTTGTGCCATGGGCTTAGAGGAAAAAATTAAAGCCGTGCTTGAAAGAAAGAACAATCGCCTTTTATTTATATTTAGCAACACTCCTTGCGCAAACCCCATCCAAAGTGTAATTTACAATAATACGACGAATTTTACAGTACATAAAACTCCATGCGCCAAGGGGAAAAACATAACAAGGAATCGCACGCTCCTTCCGCACATCACTTGAGAGCGACACGACTTCCAGCCTCGCCAGAGGGGACGTGGGAGCGACCCCGCAGGGCTTCGCTGCTCCCCGCGCACGTCCCCTGCCCCGGCCCTGCGCCGCCGCGGCCATCGCCCACGCGCTGGGAGGAGGCATCCACCTTCGGTCCGAGGAGCCACGCAAAACCCTGTCCCTCTTGGGACAGGACCGCTCCAGCCCAGAAACCCGCCTTCCCCGGCGCACGGAGCGCTCCCCCAGGCGAGGGACGAGCTGCCGACGGGAGCCACGGCCAAGCTCCCACGGGAGCCTGCGCGGTCTCTCCCCGCCGCACCGATTTAGCGTTGGTCAGGCGGTGGAAGGGCTCTGCGCCAACAGATCGCTGTCCCCTTCCGTGCCCCAGGTACCCACCAGCGCAGCTCGCTTTCAGAGCACTAGTCCCCCGTCACTCAGGAATTACAGATCGGCCAGCAAAGTCATGGGGAAATAATTGTTTGCTTGCTGCTCAGGCCATAGAAATTCAAGGAGAAAATGAGATTGYTTGCTTGCTTTAGATCATGGGGTTTTCTTCCCTGCTGTGCTTATTTCAAAATCCCCTCTCCTCCCAYTCAGCAGTCAGACAAGTTTATGTAGGTACAACAGGTATTAGGACACAGACGTGTTGATCCGGCGGAGGACCAGCCCTTCAGCAGGCTGGCTGCCAGCTGGGCTCAGCACAGCAGAAGGGCTTCATGAACCCAAGAGGGAAATACCAGCCCCACTTGGTCCAAAAATTAAAGATGCAGATTTGCATCTTCTGCATCTCTGTGGCTGCAGATTTGCATCTTCTGCATCTCTGTGGCTGCAGATTTGCAAAACCTCAGGACTTGAATTCATGATATAAATAGCGCCTGGACAAAAAGCACACTCCAGACAAATAGAGATGTTCCACTGGAAACATTTAATCTCATTAACCCAGGAGCTGTTTGCGCGCGTTAGTTCAATCACGGCAGAGCGGGGAACCCGGACGCAGCAGCGGTTATACACAGAAGCCAGCAGGGATGCTGCATCCAAGCACAGCTGAGATCAGCCTGTCTACTTCTACTGCCCCCAGAGCAGCAAAACCAGTGCGAAATAAATTACTCCAAGCAAATTAGTGATTCCTTGTAATGATGCAAAGAGGTCTCCGAAGTGCTAAATCCTCAAGCAGGTGATGCTCAGCATCACCAGGAGGCAGCAAGGGCAGAYATTAGCCCCGCTCCGAAAGCCTCCTGCGGAGTCTCGGTTATGCCAGTCGCTCRGGACCCGTGGTATGGGGGCTCCAGGACCCAACTCTGCCCTCAGTGCGAGTACACAGCCCCACGCAGCTCTGTGCAAAGCACTGTAATCTATAAGGTCTCCCGTAGGCCAGGAGATGGTTGCTCTACAATTCCTGCCCTGAGAACCTCTTTGGTTCTGGAGAAGACCAGATGTAAGGACACAAGAAGGAACTAGAAAAGGGTTTTCATTTCAGAGAAAGGGGAAGGCAGAAAGTGCAGGGCCAGCTCCAGCTCTGTGGACAGCAGAATTTACAGCCCTCTGCTGCAGTCTTTCACACCCATATTGCACCTCCATCCAATTCAATTTAATTGAATTGATTTCTTTGAATGAGCAGCTGCCTGAGCCACGAGACTTATTTACAGCAAGATCTTTCGAGTGACAGCTCTAATAAATGCCAGCAAAGAGGAGGTGTGCATGACCCCAACAGACCTCCAGTGCGGCATAAGAACAGCCCATCTCTGCTAAAACTTGCTCTTCTCCCATTAACAACATTCACAACGATCTGAAACTCCCGTGCACCAGGTAGGGTGGCCTTTGCTAATGCCAAACTGCAGCAACCCCACCACTTCCATTTGGTGCAAGGATGAGCCCTACATAGGCACCAGGTGGTCTGAAGGCTCAGATCCCAAGTCACATGGAAGCAATGAGTGTGGGCACCACGTACTTCCTCAGAACCGGGTCCAGTTCCTTGGCCAGCAAAGGCAAATCCATGYGCTGGTGGGAGGCTTCAGACCAACACACCTTCAAGGGATGAACATGGTTCCCCAAGATTGCCCAGCATGAGGACCACCATGGCAGAGCTCCCCCTCTGCATCCTGCTGACATTTATAAGTAGGCAGGAGGAGGCCCTCTGCCCAAGGCCTGCTTCTCCCTTGG
>NW_028186522.1:44820-56729 GCF_003343005.1 Rhea americana
GGGGGGGGGGGCAAAAAACGAAAGGTTCTTCAGAGGCAAAAAAGCCTCTGCAAATGGATTCAGTGCAAGTGCTGCAGTCCTAGGGCATTTTCTGCCCCAATTCCTTATCCAGTCTCTAAYGTCTTGCTACTAAATACAAGACAATTTAAGGCACAAGAAAAAAAAAATCTAAAATTCTGTTCCAGATGATCAGGAGGAAAAGAAAACTCCTACCTTTCTTGAGGCGGGGGGGGGGGGGAACAAAAAACCCACAATATTTTATCATTGCTAGATTCACATGGCTTGCAGTCCCACTGCATTATACAAATTCAAGACTATTGTGCTCTTTCATCACTGTCATTGTCAAAAATCACTTCCTGCTTCTGATTTCTCCCTCTTTTCAAGCTTTGACCATGTACCCAAGACATTAAGATGCCCAGGCTGTGGCTGCAGCAGGGCACTCAATATTGCTGAATTTCATCCCAACTTTACAACTGCATGATCAGAGTTTATCTTTTCACTTCCCAAGCTTCACCTTCCCCAACTGTAAAGTATGTTTTATTCTAGGAGAAGAATGCATATTGAGAGCATCTCATTAGCTAATGTCCGAATGACACTGAAATCTTCGGTGCAAAACAAGAAAAGAGCAAGTTCTCCCTTGAACTTGAGTATCACTAGGATTAGTTATGTTGGAGCAAGCCTGCAAGGACATGTCTTGGCCAACCCAGGCAAGTACCACCCATGTGGCTTCAGCAATGCTACCCATGCTTTTGCCTTCTCTGCTGCCTTGATCTAAACACCCCTTCAGCCAATAAATGAACACGAGCCATTTCGGTCTGAGTAAAGCTAACTATTTGCAAGAGCTCTGCTCTGGAACCACAGCTGCATGGTGTTTGAAGACTCACTTCTTGAGGAGATTCTCAATATTTCTCACTTTTCTCACAACTAGAAATAACAGAGAAACTCCTTTTTGGTGCTATCATCATTTACACTCCTGGATTATCCAAACACTACTTGGATGTAGACATGAATCAGAAGTTAAACCATCTCACAAATGCCAACCATTCTTGCCAGACACTTTTCAGTCACCTTCTCCCAAAGCTCTACATCTTGAGGCATCAACTTAATTGAAAGCCAGTCTGCTAGATCATTGACGCTTACAGAAATAGGTCCTATAAAGCTTTTATCCAGCATTTTCACTAGCTCTGAGAACATCAGTAAACAGGCTTACCAGATACAAAATTAGTCACGGGTTATGTTTTAGCAGCTGCTATGTTACTGTCGACCTCTCCCACTTTACTCTGACATGCTGCTTCATCTCTGATCTCAGCAATCAGCCCTGGCAGGGCACTCTGATTTCACCGTCAGAGAGGTGGAAATGCTCCGAGTTGCTGGACCTGCTGCTCTAGGGCTTTCCACACTTAACCCACGAGCAATTGCAGCCTGCATTTCCCAAGCACGGCCAAGGCCTAAGAACAATTCCCCTGCCGTAACCTGCTCCGTGCACAGGTGCTTTCTGCCTTCAACACTTTGCACAAGAGGGGACTGAAGAGAAACTGAATATAAATAGCACAACCCAGTTCTGAAGCCGGCCTTAGGCTTTGAGGACAGACGAAGGCTTAGAAGCAACTTTTGCACACTTGAGGGAAGCTGATCAAAGACCAGCTCTCTGAAAGGAGTCGGTGTAATCCAAAGCATAACGCTGGACATGTCGCAGTAACAAGGGCTAGGGAAGCTTCTCACAGCAGAATGCTATTTGGAAGAGCTCAGCACAAAGGGACACTGGAAAGGCAACACATTTCTCAACATCTAGGCAGAAGGCTTGCTACAGACCCCAGAGGATCCTGAGTGCTGGTATTAAAGCACTTGAGAAAGATTGCAAAGATCTGCTCTAATTGTTTGTCCTAGTGAAATATAGGGAAAAATAAACTTYTAGAAATCAAAGGCTAATGCATGAAGCAGATGTGCCAGCAATGATAAGGCAAAGCAAGGTTTTAGAAACCAAATTTGAGCTTTGCACAGATTAGACATTAAAATGAACTCACTTAATTTCATGCCATATGCAAATCTTTACCAGCTGTCAGCTCTGTAATCACTGGAGACTAAATGTAATAACTAAACAAGAACAAAAATGCAGCAAAGATTGGGTTCTGCAGAAGTCCATTTATTAGCAATTTTATGTTCTGGGAAGCCAGGGAGCATGCCTAGCCTACTGCCCATGTCTAGGGATGCATATAATCCAAATACTAGCAGGAGCCTCAATAAAACGTCTGCAAATAAAGTAACTAAAAATGATGAGGCTACTACTTACTCCTGACATTTAAGGGTTCTCAGAGGAGCTACAACTGCTGCTTTTGCATGATCCAACTCCCACTAATTTGGTAGCAGGACCAAATGAATGACCTAGCTTTCCCAGAGCAGAAGTTAGGTAAGCACCAGGCATCTTCCCAGACCACAGCCAGATGGTACAGCAAACTGCTGTCTCCATCCTCAGGCTTTTCTCTCCTTTTGAAGCCCTGAATATATGAAGTATATGGACAACCAGGAGGCTATAAYTGCAGAGCAAGGAGGAAGATTTCTGCCTCCCTCTAGAGCAAGCCTTTAAATGCAGATTCCCACATAAGTAGAGTATCACCCTGGCTTTTAGTAGTACTGACCACACAGCTATGCCAGGCAGCACCAGTACACCACACTCTCATTCTGTCCCTTGAGCCGTACCGAGGAGCTGTGCTGAACTGTCACACAACACTGGCCAGTTACCGAGACACTCAGCAAGCATCACTTCTACTGAAGTAACTCCACAGAGCTCTTAGCTCYTGCCTGAAGCCATTTGCCGTGTCTGGGAGGAATGGCAGTCTCCTACAACTGCTTCCAAAACGCACAAGCCTTTGAGAGAAGGGAGCTCTCATTCCTTCGTGCAAAGGCACAGTACCGGCCCAGCCAGCAAAAGCAACAGATGCTTCACTGGTTTCAGGATCTGAACTGTATCCAGCTGTCAGCAATGCAGGATGTGCCTTATATTCACCTGTCATTAGCTGATCATTAGCTACGAACAGCACAGGTGTAAGCTGCAGTTTTTGGAGATTAGTGAACAGCAGGCAAGGAAGTTGCAGCAAGGGTCAGCAGAAAGCGGCTCCATCTCTGACGGGCTGCCAATCACTCACCACGGGAGCTGCAGGAGAGGCGGCACGCAGAGGGGCAGATGAGTTAGATTCAAGTACCAGAAAGCAGGTAACAAGTTGGCTACAAGGCAAGAGACTGTAACAGCAGCGCTTCATCAGAAAGCCCTCCTCAGAGCTAACACAGCAACAGGTTCAGACAAATCACCTTAGCCGGCAGACAGGACACAAACGTGTGTGTGCACGCACTAGCTTCACTGTATTTGTTTCCATGGCGCTTGTGTTCATCCCTGGGGAACTGCACACCATAGACCCGCTCCACCAGCACACGGTATCCACATCCCAGCAGAAAGAGGCCTGGAAGGAGCTGCACCTTGGGGCATCAATGCACCACCCAAATTCCCACATCCCTTTACCCGACCTGAATAAGGGAAGSAGCATGTCGCGGCGCGTCCCAGCGTCAGTCCTTCTGCGAACATGCAGTTAGCAGTGAGGGCTCTGGAAACAGACGGCGCATGCTTAGCACACGGCCAGGCTCTGCTGGCATCCCCGGCGTCGGGAGAGCGAAGGTCTGAACGCGAGCGACACAGCAAGAAGCTTCCACGCGATGCTTAGCGCCTGCGAAATCTGCCTGTGGTGCCTGCCCTACGCCCAGCACAGATTTACACGCAGCTCCCGCTCCAGCTCAGCCTCTTCCTGGTGAAAGCCATAAAGCCCAACAGAGGAGATTTAACATTCCATTTCCAAAGTAATTAAATCCAGCCACATAAAGTGAAATGTTTAACAACTCCAATTTTTGCAGAGTGCTGGAGGAACCTGATAAAAATGAAGCTACACTGCTAGCAATAAACAGGGGCTGCTCTGTTCCACTACTGGTAGCGGGAAGAGGGGAGTCTGAATTTTAAAATGTAAGAATTTCAGAAGACACCTTTTAGCAGCATACAGGGAAGTAACAGTCATAGAAAGCTATGAACTACACATACCCTCTTTCTCCGTATTTCCAAGGGGGCTCTCTAGCCAGTAGCCAAGCTTTTGCTGAGGCTGAAAACAGCAAGGATTGCTTTGCAAATCCATTTATTCTAGCTGTTGCCTTGTTTCTGAATGTAGCTGCTGAGAAAATCGTGCAGAATTCCTGAGGTCAGATCTACAAGTCAATGCTAGTAACTACAGAGATGTTTTATGATTTATAAGGATCATCTGCCTGTTTTGGGTTGTACTTTTAACATTAACCAAAACACACCGAAAGCCATGGAACATCCCAGTCTCTGGGAGCCTTTGGAAACTTAGACTCACGGGGAAGCGAAGCCAGAGTGGCTGGCATTTATTGAGGCCTCTGCACCAGAGCACCTGCTTCACTTCCAAGATTTTGGAACTTAAGTAGCTCTCAAAGGCTGTATTTATGGAGCATCCTCATTATCAAGCACAGCTCAGGGTAGTCCAGAGACCCTAGCAGGAGGTCCACAGCAATCAAAAGACTGAAACGTTAGAACTCAGTAAGAGGGTAACTCCCAGCTCTTCCTTCTGAAAACAGTAATAATTGAGGACCTGGTGGCTGCTGATGGAAGAGTTGGCTTCCAGAGCCAAGCAGCAGGCCAGGGCATTCGGCCAAAAACGGTAATTATAGACCCAGCCACACTGGAAAAGCCTGATTTTCCCTAGAGGCCTGTTGGCCCCAGCTTCAAGCGCCAGGGAGCAGGGAGCGCCCCTTCCAGACGAAGGGATGGATTTCGGTGCCAGAGTCCCACTATCCCAAGACATATTCCCTTCCCTGAAAAGGCAACACAGAGGTAGCACAAACGTCTGCTAACGTATGGCTGCTTTACAACTTCTTTATGTGGGGGTGTRCATGCACAGTTGGATACTTGCAGCTCTGCAATAAAGCCTGCAAAGACAGACGAGAACGGCAACAGGCAAAATGCACTCGCCGCCAACAGAGGCGGAAGAGCAAGGAGCCAGCACGCAGCGGGCAGGACCACAGAGCGCAGACACTGCTCTCCTCCACGGRGCGCCCAAGCCGTGGCAGCAGAGCCCGCCGAGTCCTCTCCCCGGAGGGATCCTGCTCCCGGGGAGCTGCCCCGGAGAGGCCAGCAGCTGCTGACCCAGCAGCTCGGTAAAGGCCRCCGCTTCCCAGCTACGGCCCATCGGGAAGGCTGCTCCGAGCTGGCGCTCCCATCCGCGCCTCCGCGCCACCCCTCCTCCCTCCCCAGAGACCCCCCGGTGAGGCCACCCCCGCGGCAAGGGGCAGGCAGCAGATGCCCTGTGCGCCGGGGCTGCTCCCCAGCAGGTCGCTGGGCCCCTCTCCCCAGCCCCCAGGGACTTGGCCACTGCCTCCCTCCTCCTGGCGCTCCGGCCTGCCGCGTGGTTGCCATGGTAATCGCAAATCCTACCCTCTCCAGGCGCCTTTATTTTATTCTTCGAGCAGTTAGGAAAAAGCCTCCCACGGAGCCCCCCGCGGAGACCGCCAGCTCTCCACTTCGGCATCAGCCCGTGTGCGCCGCGTCGCTCGAGGAGCGAATGCTGCCCCGGAGGGGGCTGCAGCGGCGGGGCCGGGGCACCCTGCCCCGGGGCCCTGGCAGGCAGCCAAAAGGCCCCCCCACCTCCCCGGCGGAGGCGGAAGGCTTCCCCCGGAGGGGACGCGGACCGCCGGCTCGGGGGAAGAGCCTCTGGCCGGGCAACAAGGCCCGCTTCATTCTCCAGCTGCAAAAGCCTCCTGCAGCTGAACATCACCAAGAAAAAGAATAATAAAAGGGAAGAGTAATGAGGATCTCGTCATTCCCAAACCCGCACTACACTGAGAGCACTTTGAGAGGGTCTCAGGAGGGAAGAGCTGGAGGGCGTCCAAGATAAGAGGCTCCCTCAGCACAGGGAGCGCTGCCAGCCCCAGCGCGGTGCCAGGGCCACGGYGCCCTCCGGGCCGCTACGCTGCCGGAGCAGGGTCCCTCCCGGACCCTCACCTGCAGCACAGGCCCTGAGAGCATCTGACGGCGCCAACTGATGCTTCCTGCCCTTGGAAAGGGCCACATTCAGCCCCTGGCCAGCCACGCCAGTCCCACCTTCATGCTGGCAAGGTGGCCCACCTCCAAGTCTCAAAGACCATCGTCTTGTCCTCCCAAGTCTCTGCGGGACAGCTGCTAAGCTCCGACAGCCATCAGTACCTTAGCAGGGGGCGAGCTGAGAATCTTACACAGGAAAATAGCTCCTTTTGTAATCTGCTCCTGCAAAACTCCTACCCTCTTGCCTGTTTTAGTCCTCCTTGTCCTAGATTGCAAGCCCTAGAGACAGCAACTGTACGGAATTTTAACTATTGAATAATGCGTCTTGCAAGCAGGTCTCCAGCAGCAGCGTGCTTGCTGCATGGATCTTTTCTGAGACACAGACAAGCCTTCCCCCTTCTCTCCCAAACCAGCCACAGCAGTCTGCACTGCAAGGGGTGCCCGTGACAGCCTGATCCATCTGTGACACCTAGGAAAGAGCTGGAGCTTCCTCACACCCCCGCGCGGCTCCGAGGAAGCCGCTCATSTGGTGTGCTGTGCCCTAACCGGGCTTCCTTGCCCCCGAAAGCCTGTCTGAGGGTGACTAAGCTTTGCGCTGTGTGCCAGCACGATGGGCAGCAGGAGCAGGTGCCCACACTGACACTAAATCCCTCTTAACAAGCATCACTTTTGTGCATTTTTAGCTGACCCTCCCTTTCCCCCCTGAACTTGGCTGAAGGAGCAGGGAGGTAAAAGCAAGAGCCTAGCTGAGCATCTCACCCCAGAAGACCTCATTATCCCATGAGGTCTCAACTGCCTCCTGGAATCAATTAAATGAATTGGAGCCAGGGATACCTGGCACTTCAGAGGATCAAAATCCAGGGAGAGGAGCCTGTAGGAGGCAATTTCCCTTCTGTTATTGACATGCAAATCACCAGTGCAGTAGCTCACGGGTTTAATATATTTCCAGATTGCCTGGCGTGGAGTCACATTAGTCAAGTATATGTGGCAGTTAGTCCAAAATGACTCTTAYTATAGAGTCAGCATTTCTACACCAGCTTCAAGGACAGGCTGGAGACAAGTGTTCAGCCAAACAGTCACTTGCCTTATCCCTCTCTAAGCTCCTTTGAGGCAGAACCATCAGTTTGGGGGACTGCAAGTAAACGGCAAGGAAGTCCCTAGCAAGGCTCTGTGGTACAGACTGAGAATCCTGAGAAATTTCATAGAACGGTAAGGTTGGAAGGGACCTCWGGAGATCATCTAGTTCAACCCTGAGCATAGCCCTGTACGGGGATTGAATCTGTGACCTTGTCATTAGCAGCACCACGCTCTAACCAACTGAGCTAAACCTGTCCCCAAATGTCCTTTCCAACCTTGGCAATACACAAGACTGCAGTTTTCTACCCATCAACTYCTGAAAAAAATAATCTTTTCCACTCAAAAACACCTGCCAAGAACCATGAACCACCATGAGAARCAACACTACTCTTTCCCCCCAAATATGTATCCACTTTGAAAACCTGAAAATGCAAAAGCTTTAATTTTTTCAAGATTTTTCAAGTTTCCTCCCAGCTTTCCATACTCTCAGCACCACGAGTGAGAAAGGCTTTACAAATATTAGAGCAGGGAGATGTTCCGCACTGCCATTTCCACCGTGTCTCCTGTCAGGGAGATTACCAGCCTGGTGGTATTCACCATTTCACTTTGATAGTTATTTCTGTGCCTTACTGCCTTTCAAACATTCAAACCTGTAGCAACACACCGGTGATTGGAAAACTGCTGTCTGCAAGTGCAATAATGAAAAAGCTTTTCTTCCACACAGATGGAACTCCTTATTCTCCTCTTCCCTCTAAATTGTATTTCTCATTATACACAGACATGCCAGGGTAGCTTTGCTTGGGATCTGYCGTTTGAAACGAGCTTAGTGTTCTGATGTTAAAATAGCTATGAATGGCTCTGTCCCAGCTTAGCTGAAATAACGTTGTGCTCGGCTGCAGTATTGCTTTGAAACTTTCCCTTTTGTCCATTTATTCCCAGTGYCGCAAACCAATMTTAGAACCTCATTTCTCGTTATTCGTTAAGAGAGCCAACAAAGCCCTCTGTTTCTGCACCCTCTCAGAGCTTTGTTTTCAGTTATMTATTYASTCTTGTATTTGTATATCCTCAGTGTTTGCACTGAGAGCTTTAAATTGTTCACTTAGCCTTGAACCCCCTCACTCACTGTCTTTGGTTTGCAGCTAGAAGTAATCACCACAACACAACCTGCCTCTTGCTTTTTGCTTACTCTTCCATTTTCTCTTTAATTAAAAATCCCTTTGGTCTTTGCACTGCTTGCTAACACTCGGATCTGGGACGTAGCTTCCATTTGCCTTGTAAACAGTACAGCTGAGAATGTCAAAGCAGTTTTTCACAGCAACTTTGCTCTGACCTGGGTGACAGCTTTACCACCAGGCATTTGATCTCTTACTTGCCCAGCTGTTCATTGATTAAAATCCCACACTCCAATATGCAATTCTGTCCCTGCAACCAGTCGTTCCTCCTGCCAACACCACCCCTAAACAGACAAYGTGCCTTTCCCAAGTGATGCTCTCAAGCGTATCACAGCATTCTTCAGCATCTCAGGCTAACCCAACAGCCCACGGGCAACCAGCTGCAAGCAAGACCCTCCAGCACTGCCCAAGAGCACAGCAAACAGATGAAACCGGGGCTGAAGGAGGACAAAAAGGCCCCACGAGCACACACGGCATGCCGGTGCTCTYGGAGGACGCTGGCCTGCAGTGCACCATCTCCAGGCTCTGCAGTACAGCAGTCAGACACTGCCTGGGTGGGGAGAGGCTGACAAGTTCTCCCTTTTGCAATGTTTTTTTTCCTCCTTTTAACATGTTACCCAAGAAAGCCAGAAAGAAACAACATTAAAGTTTCTCCCATAAATCTGGGAGACACAGGATTTTCAAATTATCAYCAGGTTCAGGCTAATGGTTACTATCAGATGCAGCACTAAGCAAATTTTATAGATATGTAAGAACTATACTGCCAGCAACAGTTACACCTCATCAGGAATAGATCCTAAAAACCTCCTTAGAGCATACAAAGGCTATTTTACCCAGTACAAACACTCCCAAACCAGAGCCTTTCTCAACCTTAATRTACGTTTCATGATCACTGCCTCTAAAAGCGGAGAGGTATAAAGGTCCAGGGGAGAGACTGCAACACACACAGGGAGGTTTCCACCGAGCTGCAAAATGAGTCRCTGCCATCTACTGGCCGCAGGGATCCTTCTCTTCCCGGATTCACTGAATTTGGCCTCAAATATTATTAAGTAATAACGACCAGCCTCTTGCACGTCATCTCCAGTGACACTACCGTAACGCTCGCAGCGTGTCTCCACGCCGGCTGTAGCCACGGGCACTGCTTCACACCTACGTTCCTCCAAGGGGCTGGAGGGTTCGCGTCAGCTCCCTCCGCACCGGCTCTGCGACCGCGGCTCTGGCCACAGGAGCCGCCGGACCACGCGCAGCCCCAGCGCGAGGCTGCCGCTGCCGGACAACGCTCGTGCAAGCAGGCCGGGCGAGCGCGCCGSGACGCAGGACCGTGCTGAGATCAGGATGGGCCAGCGGCAGACCCGTATCGTCCCAGCAGTCCAACCCTTCGCCCACGGACTACCGCTCTAGCGTTTCACAGCTCTTACTTTAACTCTAAAGATCTGCTTTGGGGTCTCTTTGCTGTGCCAGACAAAATCAAATAATTGCGATGCATAACGTACTGCCAATGGCAACCGATGAGCTGGCATGGATCTGCACTGAGGAAGCGTTACATAAATGCGAAGAATCAGCACCGCTAATGACATTCCTGAGGGACAGCAAGGCATCAAACAATCTCAAAAAAGTATTTTTCCAAGGCTACTGACAGGCATCAAATTGAGGATGAGATGCCAGGCATTCCTGGTTCCCAGTGTTGCTCTCTTCCATTACACCAGACTCTACAYGTTCTTCCCATCATTTTAAAAAGAAAAACATATCATTTCTCTACAATCTTTCTATAATTACACTTCGGTGCCACATAATTGACATTGAGGGAAAYACACATTTCTGTTGCAGCTTTCTCTTGAAAGGCAGCTAGAGTTGCTCACCCTTCAATTGCTAATTATTCCAAAAACTTATTTCTCGGCATTAATGGGCTCTGGCAGGCTCCAAGCGGCCGGAGGACACGGTAATTCCATGCCGCAGGAACTGCCATGGGCTCCATTTGCTGCTGAGTGGTCTCAGAGCCGAAGTGCTATCAGTCTCTTTTTAGGGACACTGGCTGAACTGAGTTCATCAAGCTGCTATTGTCAATGCTGATAAAAATCAATAAACATCTGAGAGAGCCCCAGCAACTGGTTCCAGTTGCCATTCAGGAAATGGGGCATTGATCCTCCTTTTTGGTAGGAGCAATGATTTACCAGCATGCRTTCCCAACTGGAGTGAGCGAGAAGCAAGGCTTTGAGGAGCAGCACCAGAGGAAGGAAGGAATGCTCCACCTGTGCTCAAATCATCAGGACACATCTTGGAGCCGGCTTCTTCCCCGGCTTTGYGATGCAGATACGCGGGCAGGCATTAGGGATGACGTACGCTCAGCTGAGGGAGCATCAAGCCTGCTTTTGCCCAAATTCAGGTTTGCCTTACTTAGTCCTGAAAAAAAACATCCAGCTTCTACAGGGAAACTGCTCCAGTATTTAACACCCCTCTCAATTACTCTYATCAACTTAACTCTTCCGCTTTTGCAAATTACTGCCTCCTCTTCCACTAAAACCACTAGTTTCTTCAAACTTTCCTCCTAAGCCACGTTTTCTAGATCTCAAAGCATTCTGCTTATTTCCCAGGCAGGGCAGTACCCAAAGCTGGCCGGAGGGAGTTAACTACATGCGCCTTCCCTACACGCCTCATCCACAGCCTCCAGAAAGGCATTTGCTCTTTCAGCATTGCAGTATTAACCCATCTTCCATTTCTGAGCCATTAAAACCCCTGCATATTCCACACAACTCGTCACCTTCCCCAAGTCCTTGACCTGCATTTCGGCCCTGATTTTGCCTTCCCGGCTGCAGTACTCATCTTCCTCGAGCTTCGCATTTGTTTGACAACATCGCTTCATCTTAYGAAGATCATTTAAGCTTGCTCTTCCCCCCCCCCTTGAAGTTCTTGCTAACCCCCAACCTGGTGCCACTGGCACATTTTGGATACATCCTTTACTCTTTCACCTAAACCAGTGCAAAAACACTAATTACAAGCACAAAGATGCAGACAGACTGCCCGAGCGAAACGCTGCCCCAGGGCGACAGCAGCCATCACGGCTGCGGGGCGCTGCAGCATCGCAYGCTGCAGGGAAGGGCAGCGCGCACAGCCCGCAGAGGGGCGGCCCGGCCCGACCCGGCCCGCTCCCTTCCACGCGGCCCACGCGGGAGAGCGCCGAGGCCTCCGGCCGCCCGCGGGCCGCACGGGGCGAKGGCGGCCCCAACGCGCCCGGGCCCGCGCGTCGCGTAGCAACCAGCGGGGGGGGGGGCGAGAGCGGCCTCCGCGCGCTTAAATAGGGACTGGCCCACCCCTTTCGCCTGCGTTCCCTTCTCATTGGCTGTCTACCCAAGATTGGCGTGATTCGTCACCAATCAGCTCWCTCCACGAGCCTCTCCCGCGCCGGGGGCGTGGGGCCACCCGGAAGACGCCACAGGAAGCCGGCGCAGGAAAGGGGGCGGGACGCAAAGGCGAGGAATCCGCGGTGAGCGCCAATGAGAAAGGAGATGGGGCGCGGTTCAGCCAATGGCAGGGAGAGGGGGGCGGGTCCTGGAGGAGGTGGGGTCACGAGG
>NW_028186522.1:57048-79857 GCF_003343005.1 Rhea americana
GAGGGGGACGCACATAGGAAAGAGTGAGATGGGGGACTGGGGAGAGGGACCTGCACCGGGAGTCGCCCAGGAGCCTGGAGGCGTTTAGGAATGGGGCTCAACCCCTGGCTCGGGGGTGTGCAGGCTTGGAGGAGCCCTGGGGGCTGCGCACGCCGCCCTCCCTCCGCAGGGACGGAGGAGGTTGGCAGGTGTCGGTCACACGGGGAAGAGATGGGCTCCCTCCCTGCGGCAGAGCTGGTACRCGGGGCCTGGTTCGCCTCTCTGCGCCTCTCTCCAAAAGCTGCGTCTGCTTGTGCTACTTGGGTTGCTTTAATGTGTAGCGGATCGTGCAGGGCTTTGTGCTATGCCAAATACTGCTCACACTCACGCAATCAGTCCCTGCCCTGATACACTTGGAGTTGGGGGAGGTGGGTGCCCCAACAGCTCCGCAGAAAAACAGAGCCCAAGCACCATGCTGGCCCTGAGACACASAGCTCTCTCTGTGGCTAAAGCTGTTTCTCTTTCCAGGTCAGAGCAGYGGGAGAGGAGATGTTTCTCGTGTCTGTCCTGGAAGCAGGATGAATCTTGTGTCTATGGCGACAGATCCTGAACTGAAATGGATAACCTTGTGGGTCCGCATCAGGTGGGCGGCCGTGGCCGTGCTGCTCCTGGGCTCTCTCTTGATGCTGCTGCTGCCGCTGGCTGCTGTCGAAGACCAGTGCCAGGCAGTGCTCAAAGGACTCTCCTTCCTGAAAAGTAAACTGGGAGGTGGCTACGTGGGGATCACCAGATACACAGGACAAACCACTGGACTGAGTGTGACCTCAAATGGGTTAGAGCTGCTGGTGCTGAAAGGCAAACCCTCTCCAGGTAAGAGACTGTCCATGCATGGACACAGGGGAACAGTTGAGGAACTGTATAATAATAACCTGTGTCTGGAGATCTGCGCCCCCTACCAGGTGATCTCCATGTACCCTCAAAGGAGTAAGGAACTCTCACTACCCAACTGCAAATTAAACTCAGCTGCAAGTTACCAAGAGGTCACASGTGCCGTTGCCACCCAGCTTCCAGGCAGCAGGCAAGCTGCATTCCATTGCTGTGAGCCACAGCAGGGGGATGGGCTGGGGCTCTTTCAGCACTGCTTAATCTCTCAGAAGTTTGTCCTGTTGTGTTRTATACCAGCAAGGTCTTTTAAGGTAACTGGAGGATGGAGTTGTGTTTTAATGCATAGTAACCTGGGTTACAAAGCATTCAGACCCTGAAATTCTGGTGGTCATTAAACAGCTGTAATACTCACTTTCTGGCGTGTACACTGGTTGCAACTGTTAGCTTTACCGGACAGGGCATTCCTCTGGGAAATATTCAAAGAGTCATTATGATTCTAGCACTCCATCTTGGAACACATTGAAGCTATTATTACTGGGAAGATGTTTAATATTTCAGCAAAAAAAAAAAAAAAAGATAGGAGTGTGATTAGCAGGTGTAATGTGGACTCTGCTTATATCGAGAATTGGCATTAATGCCATAAAATTTACTTAAGACCAGGTATCCCCTCGTGCAGAGTAGTCTGTTAGCAAGTGAGTTCTGCCAGCAGAGCTGCACCTGCACTAGCGTGGCCAGCTCAAGCAGTGTTGGTCACGGATCGGGCCTCACCACACTTCCTGCCAGAAACAGCTGTGCCATCAAGTCGTGGTATGTAAACATGGCCCAAACCTCTGGTGTTTGCAGACACCGGAAGCATCTACACCTTGGATAAAGACTGGAATGCAGATTCTTTGCTGCAGTTCTGTATTGGCTTTATTTGGTTTTACATCAGTGAACAGTGACACTCTGCAGAGGTTTTTGGTAAAACCCACTTCCCTGTTACCCAGCTGCTTGTATTGTTGTCTTTCAGAAGTAAAGTCAGAAGCCAAAGCTGCTCTGAATCAAGCCCTTGAAATGAAGCGGCAAGGGAAGCGAGAGAAGGCCCACAAACTCTTTGTATATGCCCTCAAAATAGATCCCGATTATGTGGACGCCCTGAACGAATTTGGCATCTTTTCTGAAGAGGAAAAAGACATTCTTCAAGCAGACTATTTGTACTCTAAAGCGCTGACCATTTCTCCTTGCAACGAGAAAGCTTTGATCAATCGGGACCGAACTCTACCTTTAGTTGAAGAGATAGACCAGAGATATTTTAGCATTATTGACAGCAAAGTTAAAAAAGTGATGGCAATCCCCAAAGGCAATTCTGCCCTGCGGCGTGTAATGGAGGAGTCCTATTATCACCACATTTACCACACAGTTGCTATTGAAGGGAACACTCTGACCCTGTCAGAAATACGGCATATCATTGAGACCAGATACGCTGTTCCTGGAAAAAGCCTTGTGGAGCAGAACGAGGTAATTGGCATGCATGCAGCTTTGAAATATGTAAATACCACACTAGTATCACGAATTGGCTCTGTGACCATCAGCGACATTTTGGAGATACACCGGAGAGTGTTGGGCTACGCTGACCCCGTGGAGGCAGGGAGGTTCAGGACTACTCAGGTGTTTGTAGGGCATCACATACCACCACATCCTCAAGATGTTGAGAAGCAGATGCAGGAGTTTGTCCAGTGGCTGAACTCCGAAGATGCCATGAGCTTGCACCCCGTGGAATTTGCTGCRTTAACCCACTACAAGTTGGTTTACGTACATCCATTCATAGATGGCAATGGAAGGACCTCACGCCTATTAATGAACCTCATATTAATGCAGGCRGGCTACCCACCCATCACAATCCGCAAAGAGCAACGGGCAGAGTATTATCACGTCTTAGAAGTAGCCAACGAGGGCGACGTGAGACCTTTCATACGCTTCATTGCTAAATGCACTGAGACAACTCTGGACATGTTGCTCATTGCCACCACAGAATACTCCGTAGGCTTACCTGAAGCAGATGGCAGCACTGCTGGATGCAAACAAACTATCCCTGTCAAGACCTGAGTGTCGGGGACATTCAAAAAACAGTACTCCTGCCAAGAAAAAACTCAACAGGAGGTGTCACTCTTTAGCATTTCATTTATTTAAAGTCTCTTACATTTGATTAAATTAATGTAATTTATTTATATACATTATGCCAAGCTGACATGTGAATTGTTGATGTTGAGTGTGTACTGTAACTTGCTGTGCTACTGGAAAGAGGTGGGGAGAGGAGTCAGGAGGGTATCAGTTTGCAGATGTTACTCAACAAACTGCAGGAAAAGTAATTTCACTTCTTAAAACTGAGTTTTGAGAAGCCACTTACATCATAACCCTTTACCTAGTTTGTTGACTGTACTAGCAGCTGCTAGGCAAGCTAGTTGTTACGAGTTCCCTGTCATGCAACAAAACTTGCAGTTACAACGCTGTCCTAGCTGTGTTAATCAGACTTTCCCCCTTCACTCATACAAGTTTGCCCTTCTATTTATTACTGCTAATGAAGGAGGCTAACTTCAGTTCAGCAAAGGCATTTTCCCTTTCCGTTTCTGTTGTTAGTAGCACTTTGCATGTTTACTTTCAGTTGCCTTTCCTGTGGCAAGTTTGTGCAACAACTGGGAAATGCTTGGTTTAAGATTACATATCATCTGAATGGAACAAGTGAAGAAATGCTCTCTGGCTCCTTATTTAACTGCAAGATGCTTTTGCTATACCTTAGAGAGCAGGATCACCTGCTGCTCTGAGGCCCACGCCACCAAGCAGGATCCTTGGGAAACTCCAACTATCTTAGCTCRTTTCAGTTGAGGGTTTGAAGAACAGTTTGCCTCTGCAACACTGTGGGCAGAAACAGCTACTGTATGTGACAGAGAGACAACCCTGGCCAGCCTTGCCTTTCTACCCTTTTAGGGTTCTCTACACCCTAAAAATCCTTTCGCACTTGCCAAAAACTTTCAGCTACTTCAGTCTACACAAGAGAAGCTTTAGCGATAACTTCAGTAATTATTAGTTCATGTTATTAGCATGATACATGTTTAAAGGATCCCAAGAGGCTTGTGCAGCGGTGTCAGTGTAGATGGAAGCTGCTGTCCACTTCAAATAATGAAAAAATTGTATCGGCAGCACCAAAGATCATGTTTGGACACAAGTTATCTTTGCTTTTGCTTTATGGGTAAAAGCACCTGCAATCTAATTTATAAAAGAGTAGCTCTCTAGACCCTGCCTGCCCATTGCACAACAGCATAATTCCAAATTTAACAGATCCCAGCACCTCCAACCTGGACTGCACCTAAGAGTTTTCTGAACTCAAACTACTGCCAAGCTTAACTGCTCTGCAAAACAGCATGGGTTGTTATACTGTCCACTGCCAGTATTCGTTTCTTCCATTTTTAAGTATTTCTTACTTGCAAGACAGTTTTATTTTAGAGAACAAGCAGACAATAGGATAAGATTTGGAGTTCCCTATATACTGTAGCACCAGTATTGATTACTGTTGACAGGGAAAACAGAAAGGGGAGGTGGTTAGCTTTTATAAAGCATGCTTTATTTTTGTAGTGCAAGGTAAATATAAAAAAAAATTCTGCACTTTAGAACTCTGAAAAAAGTTATTTTAGTAACAGATTAATAAAGTATTTTAATATTAAAGTCTTTGTTTGGAATAAACTATTCTCAAAACACTTTTCTACTGCAGTAAACTCAAATGTTYGCAATTCAGTTCCTGAAGTGTAGTATTATAGTAGATACCCTGGCTCCCCRTGCAGTGCCAAGCTGCATTGCTACTATGCTGCTGGCATAACGCAGGGCCCTCAAGTGGCAAGTCCACCCCTAGGAGCCAAAGTGAATTCGTTACTGCTGTTGTGTACATGCCTGCCTGAAATCCTAGGGCAATGCAAGCATCTAGCTGCGCCAGCCTTAGCAATCCCCCCTCTTCCCCCCCAATTAAACCTACATATTAAAACAGCGCTTAGAATGTTACTAAGTTGGTTTTGTGATACAAAGGCCGTTAAGCAATTCTGAGCAGTTGTGCCCAAGCTTCTGGCACAGAAGAGAGGGCACACACTGCTGTGGGCAAGCACTGATTAAACTTGGTCCCTCCGTGTATCATCCACAACTGTCTGTAGCATCATAGTTTTGAATCAGGTGCAAACTCCATCATTTCAAAGAAAAGCCAAGTCAAATCAGTACAAAATTCAAATACTGAAAATAGTATTTATTTGCAGCAGTACTTGCATTGTACAAGTGAACTCAGTACTGCTTCCCCCCCTCTCACATTCAACTCCCATGTATGCTGGCTTCCAAAGTTAGCAGCGGTTTTAGTCAGAAGCAATATTATTTCTATCCAAGATCATGCACTAGATTATTTTAAGTCACTAGGGTGATTACTGAATGATTTCAGGATACTCATACTAAATGGAATGAGGTACTTAAACATATAACCGATACCATGTATCTCAGTGCACCCCAGAGGGGAGGTACATCAGTATTACCCAGCTGCCATAGGATAAGTGCAAATCAGTCACGCACATTTAAACAAAAGCAACAGTATTTATAGAAAACCTTTGAGAACTTGAGTTTAATAAACCAAGAAACTTCAGCTTGCACTTCACATTTGTACAAAACCATACAGAAACCACCTGCAGAGACATGTGAGTTAGCTAGCAAACAAAAACAAAAAATGGTCCTCAGCAATAGCATGTACAGCTTTATGGGAAACAAAATTACTAGAACTAGTATTATCTTATGACACTTAAAAATAATAGTTTGAACGTCATTTACAAATACACAATATAAAAAACAGGTCAACTTGAACAGGACATTAACTGAACATGTATATATGTATGTATATTTGTATATATACACATATACACACACATATGTATAGAAACTCTCCCGATACTAAAATAGGCCATTGTGGTGAAGTTACTAGCATTTGCCATTTTTTTTAATGGAAAGGTGGGTGGGCAGGTGTAAAAAAAGAAAAGTGTTGTCAGAGAGAATGACTTCAATCACAATCTGAACTTCTGACCAGCGCAGCTTAACAAGGTTATCACTAGGCTTTCACATAGCATCTCATTCTTTAATGAAAGAAAAATATTCATGAAGTATTCATAAAGTTTCATGTGGCATCCACCCTGTAAAGGAAATATTTCCTCCCTCATTACCCTCAATATGAGGGATCATTTAAAGCCATTTTACCAGAACATAGTATAACTCCTTGCTCTTAGAAACAGAGGAAAAAAATGGATTTGTACCATTTTACACTGATCTTGATGAATGCAGTAGTCCAGAACAGTATTTATACATGATTGTGACTGGCGCTCTCTCCTTGCTAGCACAAGTAAGGACACAACATGGCTTCCATAAAGGCATTTCACATTTTACCAGACCAGCTGATTGCAGACTTTTTGCTCACTTTTTCAGTAGCATCCTGGCAAAATCAGCATTAGACATTTTTTGAGGCTCCTCAGAGGGTTCGGACGAGGTTGCTGGTGAATTCTGGACCATCCCATTCTCAGCCTTAGTCACAGGATGATTCTGGCGCTGTAACGCACGAGGCATCATTGAGAGCTGTGTCCTTCCCTTGCCTCGCCTGAARGGCAAGAAGTCACAAAGATATTTGAGTTCTCTTTGGACACACTGTTTTAGTACAGGCACTTCATCCACCAACAGGGACACTCACTCTTCTCGTTTGTTTCAGTAACAAGCGATGCACAAAGCTTTTAACTGATGCCCTTTGAAATCATATACCTAGTCCTGGCAGAAAAAAACCTGCCCAAGAGCCCTCAGAAACTGAAGCTCCCTGTTTTTCTGCAGGACACATACAATGCAATGCCAACCCACCCAAGCAGAGGGAGCACTCAAGGATCAACGAGCAACTTAATGCTCACGGTGAACAGTGGTTAGTTCTTCAGAACTAGAGGATGGGAAACAGCTACTAGATCACAGACCATCCAATGATGGATACTTTTATTCACTACTGGACTCTTTAAATTGTTAATGCAAAGGAAAAAGAAAATTTGCTTTTCTTCATCAGTCCAGCAATCCAAAATCTTACAATTCAGTATCCTCTAAGCATTCTCTTATATCCTACAAGAAATTCCTACATTTCAGTGTATAAAAGAAACCCAGTGCTTGCTTTCTAAGCTTCGCCAAGGAATCTCCCTCGTGAATACTTACGCTCCATAAATCTGTCGCGGTGCCGCAAATTGYGAGGCTCGGCCTGCCTCAGGCTTGTCTGGCAACTTTCGGAGAGGTGGGTTACTGATTGCCACCTTGATGACATGTTCTTTAACCGTCAGGCCATCCATTTTCAGTACAGCCTGCGAGGCCTGAGCTTCGTTTTCATATTCCACGTAGGCCAGGCCCTAAGTAAGGAAAGAGATGGCCTTCCTTAGTTTGTCTCTAAAGCTATCAGAATTGCTGCCTCAAAAACAATGACTGGTGACAAAGTATTCTTCACAGAGAAGAACCTGTGTGGATTTCAGCTGCTAACCACAGTGCTGCTGGAACACTCCGAGTCCTTTACTTGCAGTAAAGCAGATAAAAAGGAATCTCCTTGGCATCTGCTGTTGCAGAGAGTTTGCTAAATGAAAAGCATCACCTCCCAATTCCACTTTCGTTACTCTTCCAAGTGATATTCAACCCCCCAAAGCTGTGTTGTTTGGATTATCCAACTTCACAGGATTGCGTGCACACATCAGACTTTATGCAACACATTCATTTAAAGTACATTTATTCACAGTTTAAACAGAATCCTCCCCTCAAATTAAGATGGGGGCCTGGACTGCAAGACCTGGGGTACACACAAGACTATTCATTACAAGGTATGCATAAATAGAAACTGTAATTTAGGTATCACCAAGAGCTAGTGAAAAATAAAAGTTAAATTTATACGCACATTATCAGAATGACACCTGTTAGAAGAATGAAACATGCTGTGTGACACCTCCAGCCTGTCTGCGTTTCCATAGAATAGCAGCTGGTTTCGTATCTCTTATTTAATGAGCGCCTACTTATTCTAGGACAGAAATAAGCCTCAGAGAAAGGTGGCTAATTTCTCACTGGCAAATTCATTACTGCAGCAGCTGCTATGAACAACAGCAGCAAGAAACTGAAGACAGAGGAGGGGAATCATTTTATCACATGAACATGACCAAGACYGAAACTGCTGCAGATATCTTTCTCTTCACCCCATTTATAAACACACATTCTTCTTGCTCRAGTTAAAAGMAGCATTTCAGAAAAAAMAMCTCTTTTCCCTGCCCCTTGTCTCTCATTTGTTGACACAAAGTCACACTAACTTGTATAAACCTATGAAGTTCTGTAAGTTTTAATGCAAAACTAGGTTGGGAAACTACTTAAGTCTTGTTTGCTTTTAAAATACAAATCCTTGTATGCAAACCTCATGAAAAAGTGCCCCTCTGAAGGGTTTCTTAAAATTAATGGTGCATTAAGGATGCTTACCTTGGGTTTTCCAGCTCGATTGGTGACCAACCTAATGTCTTTCACGTTTCCATGTTCTTTACACACATCTTCCAGCTCCTCCTTAGTGCAAGAAAATGGCAAACCGGATATAAACAGCTTATGTTTCTCTAGTGTAGTGCTATACCGGAACACCTACAGAAATAAAAAGTCTGTTAGTTCCCTACCAAGTGAGGAATTCCAAACTATTATACTTCCTAAAGCTCCGTCAAAACACTTCATATTTGTGCAAAACAGAAAGGGTAAGTTATATCTGGAAAGATATTTGTATAACCATCTCCCCAAAAGCGTGGACTTCCAAGGAGTGGCAAGCAGTTCTTTGAACTGAGAAGTTTCTATACATCTACATCTGCTTCATGGTGAGAAGAGCCACTATTAATGTGTTTTCCTGATCAGCTGCCACAAAATACTACTTCTTTCTGTCCAATAATCCAATAATGCAGAAAACCACATATACAAAAATTGTATAATTTGTATCTAGGATGCATCATTAACAAGAGCCAGTGGTACTGTAATAAATGCCTCCAACTATAAAAATRAAAACAAGGAAAGCACTTCATAGATTGCTTGAGATATGCACAATTAGTCTGGGTACACACATCGTTAACAACTCGCTTAGGTTAGGTTAGTCAAAAATGCGAAGATATCTGCTAGTATCAGCCTAGTTTATGGCAAACAGACACAAGGACTCTTGAGAAAASAAATTTTCCTGTTGAGATGTAACAGGTACCATTCCAAGCCAGGAAAATGTGAATTCATTAGATACAAGCACCATGGAAGTAATATTTTCTGCTAGTTTTCCTAAGCAGTCACACTGTTCAACCTATTTCTAGAAAGAATAATAGAAGAAAACTGTACCTTGAAGTCTGGATTCTTGTTCTTGTCAATACACGGAGAAACAAACATGGGTCTTCCCTCCACAACTTTGCGATCCAATCCAAGAGCTTGGAGAGCTGATTTTTCTTCCTTGAATTCCACGTAACAGTAGCCCCGAAAAGTCCCCTTGTTACTGAATACTGGCCGAATCTCTGCTACCTCCCCACAGCTTTCAAAGAGCTCTTTCAGTTTCACCTCAGGGTCTGCCATGTTGTAAGAAAGATTGCTGACAAAGACTGTAACATTATCTTTACTGCTGTCATGGAGAACTTTGGGTATGTCTTTTCGACTGGTAGATGCCTTTTCCTTTTGGTTTGGTGGGTGATCAGGCTTTTCAGGTCCACTCCTTCCAAACAGACCAGTTTCCACCTCCATTTCTTCTTCAGCAAGTAAAACATCACCATCTCCCTTATGTTTCTTGCTGGGCTGTTCTGTTGATTAATGAAATTGAAAGCTTTACTAGAAAAATTAAGACTTAAAAAAAAAATGTCCTCCATTATCACTACAGCCTTTGAAAACTGCATGTGAAAACAAGGGCAAAGACAGGTCTTAAAGATAAACACTTCCCTCTGTCTTCTAATAAAGAAGAGCAACAGACTACTTGACAAGACAGAATGGATTTAGATGACATCAACATGGGTATTTTTCCATTTTCCTGTCAGTTACAATGACCTACTCAAATTATTTCTTTGTCTAATGAGATGTAACTTTTTTTCCCCAAACAACTAAAAGCTTTCAAAACTCCCAGAGCGGCAACTTTTWAAAAGTCTTGGAGGGCAGAAAGTCTTCTCTTTCTGCTCTCCAAGAGATTGTTACAATACTGCATAATCCAACTAAGTTCATGCCTCTACCATTTGAYAAGTCAGGAAAATGAAAACTTTTTACTTAAAGCACACGCAACACATTAAGAAAGAAAAAAAATTCTTCAAAAAATTCTAGAAGTTACTATAAATATACACTTCTCTTATTCAAAAAGCATTTAATCTTGCTTGCATTTCACTATGACTGAAGAAAAACAATCTTTCTCCCTATGGAATGAAGGCCTCCTAGGAGAGCAGACCCTGAAAAGACCGTAACTCTGAAGATATTAGTGATGGCTCTCCCCTATCTGCCTCTAACTGAAGAGAAGCAACCAAGAATTCTTTTGCCAGAGGATTGAAATCATAAGTTTTTACCTTCCTCTTCCTGC
Organism: Rhea americana; assembly: GCF_003343005.1. NCBI lineage: Eukaryota > Metazoa > Chordata > Aves > Rheiformes > Rheidae > Rhea > Rhea americana. The sequence continues at coordinate 67,514 of NW_028186522.1, forward strand.
CCCCATTCTCCCTCATCATCATCCTCTGCTTTGCGTTTGTCTCCAGCTCTGCTTTTTTTAGCTTTTTTGGAAGCTTTCTTTTCAGCCCGACTCTGCTTTCGTTGTTCAGCTTTCTCCTCCTCCAGCTTTGCCAAAGCAGCTTCTTTCTCAGCAGCCTACAAATACGCAGGATTATTTATTTATTTATGAAATTGCAGAGCATTCCTAGCATGCTATTTTCTAGAAGCACAGAACCTGGAGGTTTTTCTCTTAAGGTACACAAAATACAACAGTAACAGGATTATCATTTAAAGCACATTTCTGTTGTTTGCTCTTACAGCTTGTTCAAGCCACTCTTGTATCCATCCTGGTGTCAAAGGTGGAAGAAAAGAGCCTCATCAAAAGAAACTAACCAAAAATCAACAGTTTTGAGGCTTTAAGACAGTTCAAGTTCATCCATGGGAACTGACATTAGAAATTCAACATTCAGACAAGGATGATCCTAAAAGAGATATTTCCTACAAATTGCTTACATAATTCACAGAAAGCTCTGACCTTTGCTCTTTGTTCATTTACTCGAGCTAATCTGTTTTCTGTTTTTTGAACAGCAGCATCCCAGTCTTCCAGTGTTCCTAAAGGATGAAGAAAACCCTTGTGTTTAGCCCTCAAATATTTTGAAAATACAATTCTATAAAAATGAGTTTACACATCTTTATTTTAATTAACCATCTATCATACATGAAAATTCTAAATTAAACCAGTGGCCTTCAAAAGCCAAGTAGAGGGAAGGAGAAAGGAAAAAAGAAATCTCTTATTTGCAATACAAAGCTCCACAGGATTTTTCCATGCCTTTTTCATATTTTGGCAGGCTCTAAATCAGGACAGAAATAAAAGAACTGCTTCTGCACRTTATAGTAGTCAAAAGGAAGGTTTCCTCTCTTAATCTCTTAAGTACAAAGATGAGAAAAAAAGCATTTTGTTTGGGGAGCTTGCGGGGGTGGGGAAGAGAAGTCACCAGAAAACAAAACACTACAAAATTCACTCCATCATTGTATGCTAACTAGGCTTGCTCTAATGAGAAGTAGACAACATAACGTTACCTTCTATCCTCTCCAGTGTGAGCAGCACCTCACAGACATGCTCTGGATAGTCACTTGTGCACTGTACAGCTCGATGCAAGGCCTTCCGACAGTGCTGAGTATCACCATGAGCTCTACATTAGGAAAATCATAGCAGTAAGAAGTCAATCTGCCGTATCATAATTATGAAACAGAGATGATCACATGCTATGCAGTTGCTTCTCCCTCTTCCCCAGATAACACGCACTATACTTTGTTGTGGTAATATTTCAGAGAAATATTAGAGCTGTTGTAAGAATTTCAAAAGCACATTATAAACTCATGATACATCAATGCTAAGCATCTCTCTTATCACAAACTGATGAGGATACTAAAAGGTTTAATCAACTCTTCTATCCAACCCAGCTCTTACCTTTCTAGGTTATAATATTCCAGCCACATATTGGCATATTTGGCATTCCCTTTAGTCATAATATTGTCCCAAAGTTCTCTGGCCTTCTGCATATTGTTACATAAGCGGGCCTGAAAAACAGCATTCAAAGTACCCAATATAATTTAGGATAATTTATTTAACATCTCCTTCCACCACCACCACCCCAAGACAAAACAAAGCAACAATAAAAAAACTCACCACCAAAGCTCATGCACACAAACTCAGGAAGATCTGTTTTTCCTCAGAGTCATAAAATTGAACATATAATGCAATCCTACTCATGAGCAACATTTCTCTGCCCAGCTGTAATATCAATTTTGGTCTTTGGTTCCCATATACATTTCACTTTGGTCATTATACAAAGTTTGAGATAATTATTTCTGAAATTTTCATTTTGTCATTACCCCGAATGGATCTACTACTGAGAACTGGTTTTGCATTCACTGCAGTCTAAAGAAATATTTCATTTCCTCTATTATTACTCTAAGCCTCTTCAATTTGGGTGGGGGAATTCAAGATATTCAGGTGAAATTAATCTGATCTAACTTTAGAGAAATACTTGGGCACTGCATTAAACAGCTGGCTTCATAGAACTGCTTTAGCATAAGCTGAATCACATCTAGAAGCACCTACTTCACTCTCTATTAAGCAYGCAGAAAAGTGACAGATAATTAATTCAGATGCAGACCTACGTTTAGTCACGATGACTACAGTATCTGAGATTTTGGAAAGCCATTCCACACATTATCCCCAGAGAAATCAAGGCACAGAAGTGACATGACTTATCCAGATTCAYGTGTGTGTGCCAAAGGAAGGGAAAAGAATGCGCGCTCTCACGCGGCGACTGCGTTAGCTTGCTGAGACACTACACCTAGTCTGAAACTAGTTAGCATAGACAGCACTAAATCAGGCAGGATTCAACGCAGTTTACTGACTTAGTCAGCACTCAGTTCCAAGCCACTGTGGCTAGCCTGTTTACCAGGCAGCTAAAAAAAGTTATTCGAACATATTTATACTTTATTGCAGTCACAGCAGTAACAGACATATGCAAACACTCCCAACTAGCTTTCTCTAGCAGAACGCTATTTATCTGTGATGCCGTGCTTTGTGGCTGAAACTACACTCGCTGTGCCTGACCAGGCCATGTATGTAAAAGTGGAAAAAGGATTTCCTCATTGAAGTTAGAAACAGAAGGTCAAACATTACAGAAGGACTGCATACTTTCTGTAATAAGAATGTTTAAAAAGATACATCTCCTCTAGTCTAGCAATTTAAATACAGCAAACATCACCTCAACTCTCGCCCAGTTTTGCATGATGGTGCAGGATGGATCCCCACTCTCACTGAAACCTTTGGATAAAAAAATAAGGATTCTTTGTGAATGGCTTTTGGAAATAATTTATTTATTAGACAAATAAGCTCTACACTGTAGATGAAATATCTGTAGTGTTATCTTTGAAAGTCTCAAACATTTTAAACGAGGTTAATAAGAATAGCTATCTTCATGTATTTATAATTAAAAATCACTCCAACAAGAAAAAAAATATAATAGTGGATGCTTTAACTTACGCTCTTCTACTTCCTGTTTCAAATATTCCACAGCACGTGCAAACGCAGACCTCAACTCTTCTAGCTCTTTACTTGAGTCTTGAGAAAGAGGTGGGAAAAAAAAAGAAAAAAAAAAAGAAAATAGTTTTCCTCTCTCATCCACCACAGCTTCTTCACTAACATAAGACACAAGATTACGTTTTGAAAAAACAAAAGTACTTCAATAAAACCCACTATGTGCATAATACAAAAACCCTAGTGCCTAACACAAACTAGGGCATTTTTGTGATAGCACAATCTGTTCTTTCATTCAGCAGTTGCTTTAAAACAAATTAGTTCATTTTATAGGCACTAACTGGCCAAAAAGTAATTTTTGTGAGAGACATCTTATGAGATGTCTCTTAAGTATTAAAGAAGTATACTCACTGTTTCAAAGAGATATATGGAAAACAGGTTTGAGTATTCATTCACATACGATATATACCTTGTGTAAAATCCACYCTTCTTCTTAAGTAATCAAGATATGCCTGCCAGATTTCTACATAGTCCGTTGCCTGAATAAAACCTGCATTCAGAGCCTTTTCAAAAATTTCTGAAAGAGAAGAACATGTATTTGCTTTTTAATTATTAGTAAAGTCACAAGCTACAGGGTGGGGGAAGAGAAATATGCACAACTTATATGCCTAGAAAGACAAGAAAATGCACAAAATGCTACATACAGTAAATTGGTCTAGGAAGTAAGTATAAAAGGTTAATTCAGTAATACTAAAGCAAAGTTAAAACAGGACATTTGTTCAGAAGGCAAACTACCACACATAAGCAGCTTTACTACAGAAGCATGCTACTGTAAACTTCACCAGCTTTAGCACTGCTACRTAAGGATTACAAGGAATAGTATCAGTATCATCCAGGTCGCTATTTGTCACACACACATCCTTATTCAAAAATGCAGAAAGTAGTGCCATGTTGTGAGAAGTTTTGCTGACGCAGTCCTTTACCGGAAACAGTGCAGTGATCAACTCTATGCCTTTCCATTGCCAAGAGATACCGAATCCACAGCCCAACTGTCCAGGGACAGTTCCTAACAGCACGATCGTGAGCAGATAAGACCAGTTCTTTCACTTTCAGCTGCCGGTCCTGAAATAATCATAGAATGACATTTAAGCTCATTACTCAGGAGACCCCACCTGAAACAAATACTAGCCTACAAAGAGCTGACATCTTAAAACAAAACAAGAAAAAACAAACCCCAAAAGCCCACATCACTTTTCATCTTATATTTGAAGAGTTAAGACAGGATGGGTGTTTTCAATGCTATATTCCTAAAAATCCAGTGAATGCACTCCAAACAGGAAAGACAGGCTCAGGAGCATGGGCACACGCCACATTCAAGTCCACAATACTTAACTGCTTTGTTTTAGCCAAGTCAGATTTTCTACCAATGAGATCGGTACAATAAAAGCATCGAGTAAATTCCCAGCTCTCCTTAGTATGTAAAGAGAGAAGGATACAAGAAACATGGGGTACATGTAGCCTGCTCAAGGGAGGTGTTGTTCCACCTGCAATCTGCTGTCTCAAGCTGGTRAGAAAAGTAAGAGACGATGGAGCAGCTCAGCCTAGATAAGCCTCCTGTAGCAAGTTACATTGAGCTCTAAATAGAACCATCTTCCGTCCATGCATTACCCTCAAACATTTCCAACAATTTATCTCTGCCCTCTGAAGGCCAGGCAGGTTCCCCAACAATTCAGACAGAGCTGAAGAACCACTTTTCCTACAAAAGTGGAAAGGCCAGGAAGGATATCCTTAGATGCAATGCCTCGGGATGACTAACTACCAGAGACAACCTCATGGCTTTCGGCATAGCCAGTCCCACCCGGTCAGTTCTTTACTGGCTGATCCAAACCTCAATGCCCCCTGTTGAATTTAATTCTGCAGCAAAAATACACAGCTGGAAGGAGAGTTACACAACTAGATGAAAGTGAGCAAATGTTCACTTGATTAATAGGTGTATCACTGASAAAACAGCAAGGAATAAAAGGTCAAAGTGGAAATTGTCTTGACATAACTGACAAGTTACTTGGCTACCAGCTTCCTGAGAATTTAAAAACTAAGGAGCAGGACTGAGGCAGAACTTGCTGGGGTTTTCTTATCTTTATCAACCACTAAGATGAAAAATCACACAGTAAAACCTCAAACACTGTTTCCCCCCCCCCTTACCAAATACTGATTGTAGCGTGCCCAAAGATCAGGCACAAGGCAGTTCTCAGCCAAAGCCCTCTCATAGATCAACTGAATACGAGCTGGATCACCTGCTTTCATTTCAAAATCAATATAAGCTTGATATTCTGCTAGCTTCGGTGTTTCAGCACTCAGCTATAAGACAAACAGAGATACAGAAAATAAACATCTTCCAAACAAAGCATGATTCAAGCAATTCAATTCTCACTTATCATTCAAAATCGTCTCACGCAAAATTCTAGACAAGAGCTTGGCCTCTAAACATCAACAGCTTCACTTTCAGTTTTGGGAACTGTATTCCAGCTTTTGATTTTCAGAGATCTCCGAATACCATCCTGGTTTTAAAGCCAGGTTCAGATCCCTACTTATTCCTCTTAGCTCAGCATGTATGTCAAGTCCTGAAGAAACAACCACAGGACTAAAACATGTACCTTAGGTTTGACTGACACAGTACAGTGAATAGATGATCCTGTTCCTATAGTTTCTAGTATGTGACTGTTAAGTTTCTTACACACTGCTTACAATGAAGAGTCACCCAGTAATATTCAGAGAGCTACTTTATCCTCATGACTAGAGACAAGATCATGCCAAAGCAACCTGTTAACTCTTAGTCTTGAAAGAAGGTATAAATAACAGTTACCAGTGCCTCTTCATATGGTTTACATTTCTCCAGTTGCTGCAGAGCCTTTTTGTAGTTCTTTATTATTGTTTCTGGTATTGGATCTTCTGACCATTCTTCATATTCAGCATATGAAGCTTCCATATCTATTAATACAGACATGAATCCCCATCACCAACACATTAATTGGACTAAGTAATAAGAATTCAATCCACATTTGATGCTAACACATATGCATGTTTGTGTTTATGCTTTCATCTTAACTGTCACACTACCGCACACTTAAATGGTTCAAATATGTCACCTTATGCAGTGCATTCTAAAAACAAACTTGGGATAAGTTGACAGTTTGATTTAGAAAACCAGACTGGCAAGACTCCCAGGGTTTTAAAGAAAGAGACCAACCTGAATTTTTTTGATATGTAAATGAAGACAAAGAACTGTGCTTAACTTTCTCCTATAAGCATGTAAAGATGCAAGAAAAGAGACTCAGAAACTGAAAATATGCACCTGGCATGGCAGGAGCTTAATAATCTAGTTGACAGTATTTATCATCCAGCAATCAAGGTTCTTGATCTTCACAGTGGAATTCCTTGCTCTTTATAGTCCTGTTTAGTGCTAATCACCTGTAYCCTAAAAAGTCTAGACAACTTCAAATTATGCACTGAAGAAACAAACTGATAAAAACTTTTCAAGTGCTAAGATAYCAAGTTTCAATGAGTAAAAATTATTTCTGAACAAACTGGATCCATGCATCATTCAAGAGTCCCTCAAGACAGGCAGATGTCATTGATTAAACCACAGAAACACTAAAGCRGCAGTTGTTGTGACAATATCAAAAAAATAACAACTAATGCTTGCCTCACCATAAGACAGCTTATCCATGCCATGCTTCCCAGTGCACAAGCTCTTACCTAACAGTGGGATCCCCAGCTGGCGCCTGAACAGTGTGTGGATCTTCTCAAGCTGGCTGCAGAGCACCTGCTGCTGCTCGGGCAACGGAACACTGCCAGGAGCCGGCTACAAACAAAAGGATTGAAACTTAATCAGTTCCCTCAACCCTGAGCTGATGAACATGACGGGATAATGTTTATGCAGCAGGGAACTGGGCTCCAAATGACGACTTGATCCTTATATGCAGACAGAGCAAACTTGCATCTCAAGTGACAACCGTAAAAGCTAAAACCTGGAAGCTGTTAAGATTCAGAAGTTGGATGAATGCAAGAAGAATTCCTTACTGAAAGCTGACACATACGTAGAGAAATAACCCCAAAATACAGTACACAACTATGACATTTCACAAACCCGTGGACTGTCAGATATTATTTTTTTAATAAATCTGATGCTTGCACAAATAACTTAAGACTTCCAACTTCCTTTCCATTTATGAAAGAGAAGAAAAGCTGTTCTCCAGTTACTCTTTTGTTACAGCTTCATTAGTGACTGCTTAACTTCCACATCTTATGTAGTAACCCCCTAAGATACAGCAATACTGATGTTCTGGCCACCTTGCGTTCTTCATACACTTTGAATCTGTATATGCCAGAGATAGCATACTGTAATCAAAAAGCTGCGAAARAGAGTGAAATAATGAGTTCCATGCTGAAGTAGAAAGACAATTATCCTCCTCTTTAACTGTCTAGACTACATAGTTTAATATTGAATGGCAAAACCATCACTGTTCAATATGAAGTTACTTAATTTAAAGCTATTCTTGCCAGCTCAAGCTAAAGTAGTACACTTATCTCTGGATATGATCTTTTTACAATCTTGTTTAAACACAGATCTATCACTGTATCATCTAAATGCACAAACATTTTTCCTAGACCAAAGGATCAATTTTCCTAGAGTTGATCAGAAAAAAATAATTGAGACTGCTTCCTCTTTCTAGGAGGAGGCTGACGGCAGAGCAGCACAAGATGACTACAGAAACCTACTGTCACTACTTGTTACTTACAAGAGCCCAAGAAACCAGTCTTACCTGTGCTGTTTCCAATATGGCATTCTCAAACTCACGGTATGCTTCCCACAGTGCTGTTCCTTTTGTCACATGCAGTCCAACAGCAGTTAATGCTCTCTCAAATATCGAACGAACTTTTTCAATTCCTCCTTCCTGCCCAATGCCACCAATTGAATACTGGGCATATTCCAGCCAAATTTCAGGACCTAAAAAAGATTTGWGAGAAACATAACCTAATCCCCCCAAAAAAAGAAAAAAATGAAACAAAAAATACCTCTACTTCCTGAACACCTATCACTCACAGCATACAAACAGACCAAGATATATGAGTTGTCCTTATCATCCAGTGTGATGGGGGGGGGGAGGGGGGTATAGGAAATATCTAGGTACTTGTATCAGCACCAGCAGCTAAAATTTGTCTTCTGAGAGAAAACACTGTTATGGTCATTACTGACTGACACTGATAGGCTCCTATATGCCACCTCTGGCACACAAGCTACATTAAAGATGTACATCAAGACCGCCCAACAGCCACTTGACTTCTCTCAAGCATGTACCRAGAGCTGTGACCAGGAAGCTGTGACACTCCTACAAAACTCAGAGTTGAAGGTAGGTCCTTCTTCTCTTTCCAGACTCTCATAACTGCCTGYTCAGCCACTGCTTAAGCAGTAGAATTATGAAGGTGAGGAGGATGTGYCAGAATAGCCTTAGCTTGCTCAGCACTCATCCCACCAATAGCAGCACTTGAGCAAATCAAGGAGTCCAGTAATCAACCAATAGATGTTAGACTGCAAAACTCAAATCCCAGAAAGAGTCATTCCAAACCCTAAGTGCAACCCACTTAGAAGATCCTAACTACCTCCTCCTTGTTCCTCTCCACATTCATTCTTCCCGAACTATCAAAAACACCATGCAATGTCAGCTGTTCTGGTGCAGTAACRTGATGTTTTATGTGTAGCTTCTGCAAGTGACTTTCTTCCAGTGCTACCAAGTCCCCTCTACTACTCACAGTTTGTGAGTTTTATGTGTTTTCAGCACCTCACCACATTGCCCCAAATGAATAAGGTTATTGTGTTTTAGCTTGGCAGCAGCAAGGTCCTGACAAACGGAGAGACAAAGCACCACATACTTCTTTTCAATGGAAAGGATCAGCCTAGTGCTGCAGCATGGCAAGGGTTACCTATTTAGCAGGGTTTTGAGAATGCTGTCCCCAAGGCAGTATCTGTGACCTGCTCTGAAAAAGTTGTCACAGCAGTAAGCAACACAGAAAATAACTGTAGAAGCCAGTCTTTTAAAAGCATTCCTCTTCCAAATAGGAAGAGCTAAAGAACCCATAATGGGTAACACAGAAGGCATTGCCTGCAGGTAAGAAGTTCATGAAAAGCCAAAAGTATGCATAATGCTTGCTGGTTTTTGAAATCAGAGAAATCTGAAAAATACATTTACAACTTTCTGCAACATTCTTTTAAAAAAACTTAAAGATTGTAGTGGTACATAACAAGTCTTAAACAGCCTTTAATTCCTATGCTACAGAAAAACTGCAGACTATTTCACACTAATAGTTTTGATCCAATTTCTGCATTATAACAGAAATAATAAAAGGAAGAAACTTTCCTGGAAATAGAAAGCCATAATCTGAATGCAACACTATATATTTTGTAGGATATATTAACAACTTACAGATGTAGTCCTTCACAGCTCTCTCAAATAGCTCATAAACTTTCTCTCGCTCAGAGCTTTCAGAAGCCATTTTTATCTCATCCTTCAACCAGTCCAGCCAGATTTCTGAAAGCAAGAAGTTTAGAATACATCACCACCACTCAGAAAGATTAAGTCCACTGGTTGAATTTTTTGGCCAGTTTTTAGAACAGACTCCTTAAAAATATGGAGGGAGGGGAAGAGGGAGAAAAGAGTAAGTTTGGCCTCCACAATCACTCGTGATTAATTTCAACGAGAAGTCTGGTACAGGATTTTCCAATAAATGTACTTGTTTAGTATAAAGTATTTAAAGAGAGCAAAATTTGCGAAGAGTGATTTAGCAGCACCTTGGGCAGAGGATCAGTGTGGTGCCAGTAACCAAAGAGGCATAAAGAAGTGTATCTTTCCTGAAACTTTAACAACAACAACAAACACTAGAAAACCCCACCAGTAACAGACATTAGAGGCTGCAGAGTTCCTCGTGCATAGAGGGGAAACCTTCCCCTGTTTAAGCTAAAAGGACACTGGCAGAACAGCCTCTGCAATGGTTATATTACCTCTGAGTCTGTTATGAAATTAAAAAAAAAAAAAAAAAAGAGAGAGAGAGAGAGAGAGAAAAAAAGCCCCTTTCAAGGGCTATCTACAGTTTCCACCAACACAAACTGCATGTGCAAGCAACAGAAATATGAATTTTAACTTAATTTTAATTTAACTTAAATATTAATTATTATTAACAAACATATTTTTAGAGTCTGTCTAGGCCTTGAGTCACATTCATGGAATAAGTGACTAGCACCATTTCCATGCTGCCATTCCACAGCTGTATGTTACTAACCCTATAGCAAAGCATGCACAAGCAAACATGCTGGCAGATCACACTCCAGCAGCAAGCGATCTTCATCAGCAGCTTAGGCTAACGGACCATAAACTAGAATAGCTGGGCAGACACACACGCATACACACCCTCCCACCAGTTCCAGTATACTGCAGTAACCTCTGGCAGAGGACAGCATAGGCAACGACAAGCAGTAAAAACTTGAATACTAGCAATGCGTCTGCCAGAGCCCCAGGTCAACACTGGCCATCAACATCAGCAGTGTTCAGAATTAAGGAGTCCCTGATCTGTTTTTTTTTTTTTTTTTTTTAACTTGTCTGTTCTGAAACAACAGTGTCAAAACCTGACAAACACATTATTTTGCTTCTGAAACAATGACATTTCATGCAGACGACACTTAAATAGCATTGTTTGCAACATTAGCTGAAGATGTTCTATACCTTCAGTAAGCGGAAAGAGTTCACTCATCTTCTGACGAGCTCTTCTGAGCTTTACCAGCTCTCCCTCCTGGCGGAGCAGTTTTATCAGATCCAAGTGACAGTTGTAGTCAAAAGCATTGATAGAAAGCTTAAAAAAAATTTAAAAAGCCTTTTTAAAGCACTGTTAGGTGACAAGCCTGTAGAAGTAAAAAAACACTTTGCAGAACAGAACAACATGCTTTTTTCTTCAAGCATATGAACACCATCATCTGTTCACACAGTAGAGAAAAAAAAAATCTATTTTCCTGCATAAGGTAGTGCCAAACTTCACCACTGTTTGCAAGATGCTTTCAAGTCCTAAAATTCATTAAAAAAAAAAAAAAAAAAAAAAAAAAAAAAAAAGAACACTTTACACATTCTCTAGCAGGAATTATTTTCTTCACAGGCTAACAGGAAAATTCTAGTTGATACAGGGTAAATACAAGTCCATGTTATTCAATAAAAAAAAAAAAAAAAAAAGCTGCCAAGCTAGACAAATCTTTAAAAGTTAAGTTTTTAGAGCTAAAAGCTACTGTTGAGTAGTGCAAACACTGAGGTCAGGAGCAAAGGACTACTGGCTGCAATAACTGACCAAAGTCACCACTTCCCTTGGGAAATGCGGCAGCGCACACCTAAACAATGCCGACTTCACTATTCTCATAGAAAGCAGACATTGACCAGAAAGCTTTCTTCACTACGGGTTTTCAAAATATTTTTGTTTCTTCAATGGCAAAAAAAGAAGCAAATAAAACATACAGAGAGCGGGAAGTGCTGTTTCAACGAAGAGAGCTGTTCAGTCAGCAAGACTCTTATCTACAGTGTTTTTAAGAGAACTCCCTTCCCCCAAAACACAACAACCCCTACACACATACGCTCCAGACTCCAAACACTCCCGTCTAAACAAATCTCAGCACCACACTACGCGACACTTTTTCAGTATCGCTGCAGATATTTCAGCAGTGAGTCGCAAACAGGAAAACCACAGCGCAGGTGGGCTCCAGGCTGAGGAGGCAGAGAGGACACGGCAGTCGCCAGGGCGCAGCCACCCCCCCCCTGCCCCGCGGCGCCCAGAGCAGCCCGCGGCCGCCGCGTCTCTCGTGGCAACGCGTGTGCTGTAGGCGGGCCGCCCGCGCAGGGGCCGGCCCCGGCGGCGAGGCCTCGGCCGCTTCCCCGCTGGGGCCGCGGCCGAGCTGCTGCCCCGCTCCTCACACGCCGCCTGTTTACGCGGGCCTCACCTGCTCCTCCAGCCGCTGGATCTCGGCCTCATTCTCCTTCTCCTCATCCTCGCCGTCGCCCGACGAGTCCGAGTCGCCCTCATCCTCCGAGTCGCCCCCCGACTCAGGATCGCCCTCCGGCAACTGCTGCTTCTTCTCCTTCTCCTCCTCCACCTCCGCCGCAGCCGCCTCGGCTCCCGCCGCCGCCATCTTATGCAGCTCCCTTCGCAGCTAGCGCCGCTCCGCCAGCCGCCGGGGCTGCCGCCGCCGCGCCTGAGCCGCC
>NW_028186522.1:80971-86804 GCF_003343005.1 Rhea americana
ATCCCTCGCCTCGCCCCACAGCGCGGCGCCTAACGGCCGCCGCGGCCCCGCCCCCTCCCGCGCGAGGTTATATAAGGGCGGCGCGGCGCGGTCCGCCCCCGCGCGGACCAAGATGGCGGCGCTGAGGGCGGCGGGGGCCGCGCTGCTGCGGCCCGGGCGTGGCGAGGTGGCGGCGGCGCTGGGCTACCACAAGAAGGTGAGGTGAGGAGAGGAGGGGAGGGGAGGCGGGGAGAGGGGATCGGGCACGGCGGGGAGGGTGGCGGGCGCGGCAGCGGCCGTTGTTGACGCAGTGCCCGCCCGCAGGTCGTGGACCACTACGAGAACCCGCGCAACGTCGGCTCCCTCGACCGCAACGCCAAGAACGTGGGCACCGGTCTGGTGGGCGCCCCCGCCTGCGGCGATGTCATGAAGCTGCAGGTGAGGCGGAGGGGCGCTCCCTCGTCCCCCGTGCTGGGCCTGCTCCCGGCCCTGTCGCTGGCCCCCCGGGTGCTTCCCGATCCCCGCCCCGAGGGTGGTTCAGGGGCGCCTGGCAAAGCGGAGCCACCCCCTGAGGCACCACTGACTTTTCCGCAGGTGGAAGTGGATGAGAACGGGAAGATCATCGATGCCCGTTTCAAGACGTTCGGCTGTGGATCAGCCATCGCCTCCAGTTCGCTGGCTACTGAGTGGGTTAAAGGGAAAACGGTAAGGGTCCCCGTGAAGGCAATGCCATGGAAAGCATTTAAAGTTTGAAGCCTGCTCTGTGTTGGCCCACGTAGGAAACAGTCCTGGAAAGTGCCATGTGTAATTTGTACCATCTGGCACAGTAGCTTGGAAAGCAGCAACTGGGAACTTTGTCCCTGTCAGTGGCCTGGCTTCTAGGGCAATAGCTGTCTCTTCCAAGAACCTGCACTAATTTGCAGAGAAGCACTATGAGATCAGGGCAGAAAAGAGTCTGTAACATTATTTTCAGATTACTTAYACTCTTTTTCTGCAAGTTTAACAAGGATTGAGTTCCTGTATTATGAGAAAAGGTAGAGAAACTTAGGACGGTTCCTTACAGTCGTACTCGGTCTATAACACTAGTATGTTTTGGTTAGTAAACTCCAGTGCTCAACTTGAGATGTTCCTCAAGTTTTTGTTACTTGACAGGCACAGAAGAAAATGGGGTAGATGTTGAGGGGCTTTCTTGTGTTAGCATGTTATCCAACATCTTTTACTGTCAGTGGCAATTTAGATATTCTTCTGTGTGGATTCAATTGGCCTCTGTAGCCTTAAAACAATTTTCTGCCAAGTACGTTTGGAGCCTGAGTTACACATCAGATGATGAGTGACTTCACGCTAACTATATGTTTCAGGTTGATGAAGCTTTGAAGATCAGGAACACAGATATTGCTAAAGAACTTTGCCTTCCTCCAGTCAAACTGCACTGCTCTAGTAAGTAAAGGACTAAACTATTAAAGTCCAAACACAAGACAGCATGAATAAGRCTTCTGGCAATAGCACAAATGCTTCCAAATGTTATTATCAAATAAAGTACCTGAACATGGAACAACTAAGGCTGGCCTGCAAGAGAAAGTAGCTTATATTTGGGCTTTGGGGTGACATTAAGAGCTGGCAGGTCTTTTTCATCTTTTGGATTCTGTGTAGCTCGGGAGATGGGTGATAATAAAACATTTGACTTTCTACTTCTAAAATATTGACCCTGTTCTCAAACTCCTCTGTTAACTGCTGCTTCTGTTCTGAATGACTTTTCACCTTTGAAATATTCATAAAACCTTGTTTTGTTTTCTTCGTAGTGTTGGCTGAAGATGCAATCAAGGCTGCCTTGGCTGATTATAAGTTGAAGCAGAATCCAAAGAAAGAGGAGTCGGAGAAGAAAACAAACAATGCCTAAACTGACTGTAGAGCTTGTTCTCATTCAACTTAAATTTGCAGTGCAATTACTCTAGCTATTAGTAGGATCCTGTGCACTACTAAATGAAACTGTAAGATACGCACAATTTAGGCACAATGCGTGACTCTTCTGTGTGTGATAAGACACTCTTGTAGTGCTTAAGTGACTGGAATGTGGGTATTTCAGCAGCCTGTATCCTGTCATGACTGTTTTTTGAAATACTTGGGTGAAGGAGACTGCTTAACTGCAGAGAACTCTAGTGGCTTCTCTCAGAAGTGAAAATCCTGATGTTCCAGTGCTGGAATGGCTGCACTTTTTGGAAGATGTATAGTTTTGCCTAATGTTTTACAGAGTTTAATGAGAAATGTTGCCTTGGTCTTAATGTTTATGTAAGAACARCAGGTCAATTTATGTATCAATGCAGTATACAAATGCAGAACAGTTCATCTGTCTGCGAACTACCGCTGTGTCAGAAGCCTCATTTCACAGTCCGGGACCTGTTCCCTTTCGTRTGCTTTCTACTGTGCTCAGTTCCTCCTCTCTGGGAAGTGCTGGGACATTTCGGTGCTGAAGTGGAAGGGCAGGAACAGGCGCTAGAGGGCAGTGAAAATACACTCATGGGAGTTGCAGCAAATACTGACTCCACGCAGGAGCCATTGCTTCAAAAAGTGCTGTGTGTACAGAAATGAGTGCYTTCATGGGGAATGAGTGCCACAACTCCTGTTCCTGAAGGTTCTTTTAATCCTGTTGTAACGACAGTCCAAGACTAAAAGTGCCGCTTTGTGATGGTGGGAGCAGAGCTGTCTTTTTTTCCCTTTTCTACTTAACTTCTGAAGGCCTGTTCCAAATGTGTAATGGAAAAACAAGATTCCAGCAAAGCGACAGTGTTTTGGTGCTTATCTCCCTCCGTTCTAAAGGGGCTTTGCCTGAAGAGTGTGGCCAAAATCGGTACATGCCGTAGTAACCCACAGAGGCCAGGCACTGAGGAAGAAGCAGTGCACTCACCAAATTACTCAGGCACTGGGGGCTGCAGCGTGTTTGAGGGTGTCCCTTGYTCTGCCTTTCCCTGCACTCCTGGATTCTTGTTCTGCCCACTTCAGCACTGCTTGAAAAAGCACATCTGTGTCTGAGAGCYGCTGGGTGCCCCTTGCTGTCTGCTCCCTCTGCAGCAGCACCGAGTGGGTGTGTACAGGAGTTCAGCCTTCTGTGTGGTTTGTTCGCAGCTTCGGTTTCTAGCAGATGTTGGCGCTTGGGTGCTCTGGAGCACTTCCTGGGCACAGCTCTTGAAGCCAGCCACATCAGAAGCAGACCCAGGGTAATTTTGAAGCATCTTTTGAAATGATTTAGCCCTTGCGTTTGCTGTGTATACAGTTGAGTAAGTACACCCTGCAGCTTCCTGTGCAAGGCTACGCTCTGAAATGGCAGTGTTCAGCGCATGCGCTTTGCTTCCCTCATGATAACTAGGTGACCAGTGTGAGGCTTACACAGCCTGTTCTGTGCCCTTTTAATTGTACTTGATTTGATTTGATKAGCCATCAGTTTCTGAATTGAAAGTGTTTAGAAGATGAAATCTTACCTGTGTTGCTGCATGTCCCTCTCTGCCCTTCCCTTATGAGCTAGTGGCCAATGCTCCATCTACCCAGGTCTCAAGAGGAAGTGAATCCTGCTTACCATGTGTAAGAGATTTTTCACTGTGATATTTCTGACAACCTATGCCCTGCTGYGGTTTCAGAGTTGGCTTCATTTGTGGAAGGAAAGTCTTAAAAACATGGTCCAGCAGACATGTCTCCTGAGCAGTCCTGCTGTTCGCAGTTCAGGCAGAGGAGCAGCTCGTGGGGAGACCGAGGGGATCAGGCCGTCGGGGTTTCCGCGGCGAGGCAGAGGAGAGGCTGGTAATACCACACAGGGAAAGTGCTCGTGTAGCCCCAGTCGCGTGAAACCTCTCAAGCAGGAACGTCCTCACTTTGCCAGACCTCCAGCCTCACCACTTGCACGTCCCRACAGTGGCATTCATTTCCTTTTTGCTCATTAAGAACCCCAGAGCTTTGGTTTTCAGCTGTTAAAAACCATGTTCAGCGAGGTGTTTGCTTATAATCCTGGCTACAAACAGATCTTAGCAAACAGGACGTTGGTTTGAAAGTGCGAGCGCCCAGCATTTGAACGTTAAACACTGCAGCAATTTGGCACAGCTTTGCCCCCCCTTCTCCAGGCTGCTCWGCTCTCCTGAGTCTTGTGATGATTGCTGTTCTCCAGGGAAATGTTTCCATAGTTTCCCAAAACAAAATGAAAATATGAAAATGCATTTGAAAACTTTGCCTGCTCTTGTAGATTTGAAATAGAACCAGATGTGCAAAAATACCCCAACCACTTGCTTTCCTTTCTTTGTACCCAGTGTTTCACAACTGCATTAGAACCAACCTACTTAAAAATAAGTGGCTCATTCTCATATCTCTGTTCGCAGCTCTTTTTAATGCCCCAAAATGCAAATCAGGGCGTGTGTCCCGGTTAGCAGCGTTCGTCGCTGTCACGAGACCGCTTTTGTGGGCCCCCGGCTGGGTGCCGCTTTCCCCGCGCCGCCGCTGGGACGCGACCGCGGCCCGGCTGCTGCTGCGCCCCGCCGCAGCGAGGAATGCGCTCGGCTCCCTGCGAGCGGCCCTGCGGTCTCGCAGCAAAGAAAACAGGGAAGTTTGAGACGCCCACGTCCGCTTCGGGGCTCGTTGTGCTCGCGAGAGCCCCTCTGACAGAGCACGAGACRGGGGAGAGCAGCAGCAGGCAGGGCTGTGCCGGCATGGGAGCGGCGGGGGCAGCAGCCCYGGCCGCGATGGCACGGGGAGAGCCGGGGGGCAGCGCGCCCAGGGAGCTGCTGCCGCCTCCGCGGGAWGCAGCCTGGTGTCCCGCCAAGGGCTGTGCCCCGGGCAGGGGCAGGGATGTGAGGGCGCAGGGATTTGGGGATGCACAGGCACGGGGYGCAGGGATGCACAGACGTGGGAGAATACGCAAGGATACAGGGATATGGGGGGGGTACAGGGATCTGGGATACAGGGACCTGGGCATCTGGGGCTGCAGGGATCTGGGGGCGTGGGGGATTTTGGACGTGGGGAACGGCGGATATGGGAGTACTGGGGTGCAGGAACCTGGGGTACAGGGATCTGGGGCTGCAGGGATCTGCAGATGGGATGCAGGGATGCAGGGGTACAAGGGTGTGGGGCTGGGGGTACAGGGATACGGGGACAAGCAGCCGTGGGAGCCGCGGCCCCGCGGGACGGCGCGAGGCTCGGGACGGGCCGCTTGCCGCAGCCCTGCACCAGAAAGCCGCGGGGAGCGCTGGCGCGGAGCGCACGGYGCCGCGGCCTTCCCACGCACGCCGCCGAGCTGCTCGAGATAAAAGCGATAAAAGTTTCTCAGAAAGCGCTTCTCTGCACGCAGATTTTTGCGAGCGATAACCGCGTCCCCCCTGTCCCCGCCCCGGCTCCCAGGGTTGCGCTAGCAAAGATGCTCTTTGCAGAAGCAAGGCCGGGGCCGGGACCGCGCGCGTGCGGCCGCAGCCGGAGCCCAGCCCGCGGCGCGATGCCGGCGCGGCGCTGGAGGAGCAGCTGCCGCCACGGAAACGCGGTCGTGGGTTAGAGAAAGCGGGAGGCGCCCTCAGCCCGGCTCCAAGCGCAGCATTTCGGGAAGGACCGCGCCGGGGCTGCGCCGCGCCCTCCCGGCCTTCCGACCACTGCGGCAGCGCAGACGAGAGGGAATCTGCGCGGGAAGTGTCTTTATTAATAGCTGAAGGGGAGGAAAATCARCGCGCGCTCCACCTCCGGCCCGGAGGCCCTCGGGATCGCAGCGGCGCGGCGTCGCCCCCGAGGCTGCCTCCCTCCCGGAGCTGGGCAGGGGCCGGCTTGGATCCGTCTCCTTCCCTCCTGGTGCCGCCGCCGGCGATCCCGAGCGGACGCGGCTCGGGGAGCCGGG
>NW_028186522.1:88508-92853 GCF_003343005.1 Rhea americana
CGCCCCGAGCCCGCTGGCTGCCGCAGCCGCCGGCCAGCTTGTTCTCATTAGGGCCGGCGCGGGGAGGGAGCGGGGAAGGGAGGAGGCCCCGGCGGCCCCCCGCGCCGCTTCTCGGCCCCTCGCAGCAGCCGCTGCGTGGCCGCCGGCGAGCCCCGCGCAAACGCCCCGCCGGGGCGGGTGACATTTATCGCCAAGGCTATTTTTTTCTTTTTGCACCCCCCCCCCCACCACCACCAAGGACGGAGCTGGGAGCCCGGCTCTGCGCAGCCCTCGCCGCGGCCACGTGGCTCAGCCGGCCGCCCTGGCGGCACCGAAATCCTCCCGCCGGCTCGGGTCCGGCCGCCCCGCTCCCGGCGCTCCCCGGGTCCCGTCCCCGGCCTCGAGTCCCGCTGCGATCCCGAATCCTGGACCCGCTGCGGTCCGGCCCGGCGTGGCTCAGACCGGTGCTGGGGACAAGCCGAGGCGCAGCCCCCGCCAAGGACACCCCGGGAAAACAGATGCATCCTCCGGGATATCCCTCGGGATATCCCTTGGCATGCATCCTCCGGGATATCCCTCGGTGCTGGAAATGCCCCGAAGGCAGCGAGCCGTGAAGGGAGCCCTTTCTTTGCAGGAAATTGGGATTTCCTTGCTTTGGACTGGGGCTTCGTGGAGACAGCGGCCCGGAGGCTTTCCCACGGCCGCGCACGGGGCTGCACCGGGCCCCGTGGCACTCGGGGCACGGCAAGCGACGCCGGGGTGGTGGGCATCGCCTCGGCCCCCCACGCAGCGGTGCCCCTGCCGCCGGCCGGCAAGCCCCCCTCCGTCTCCCGCGGCGGCTGACGTTGCTCAAGACGCGCTTGCAGCCGGCTGCGGGTGACCTCACCCGCTTGCTATTTTCTTCTGCGCGTGCCTCCCCCCCGGGACCGCCAAAAAATCGCCCGAAAAAGCCGTCGGCGAAGCAGGGAGCCGCCGGCCGGCGCGGCGCGGTGCGGCACGGCGTCCCCGGCCCCGCTGCCCTCCCCGGCGCGGCAGCAGCGAGGGGAGCGGGGCCCCGCGCTGCAGCCGTGCCGCCGCAGCCGCAGCGCCGCGCTCGGTCCCGCGGGACGCTGGGGGGGAACCGTCCGGTATCGGGTTTCACCCGTGTTGCCAAATGCAATCAGAGCCGCCGCTTCCCGAAACGCTCGGCCTGCCTCTCGCGGCGCCCCGCGCCCGCTCGCAGCCCCGCGCCGTCGGCGTCCCCTTGCCGCTCCCGGCTGGCCTCACGCCGGCAGGGCCTCGCGCCGCGGCAAACCTCCCCGAAGCGCCCCGCTGCGTCTGCGCGGGGCCGGGCTGCCGGTGCCCTGCGAAGCCGGGGAGCAGCCGGCTGCAGCTGGCGCCGCGCGGCGAAACGCCGCGGAGCTAACGCAGGCTCAGCGCCGGTCCCGCCGCGCTGGCGGCGAGGCCAGGGAGCTGGCTGCTCTGCCTCCGCCTCGGCCTCCAAGGGTGTTTCGGGAGGGCTCTGAGCACCCTGGGCAGAGGGCTCCCGCCCTCCTGGTGGGATCTGCAGCCCTCCTTGCCCATCATCTTCATCCCTCCCCACTGGGATCTCCCTCACTCCTTGGCAGGGTCTCCATCCCTCCCCAGTGGAATCTTCATCACGCTCTGTGTCAGATCTCCAACCCTCACTGGTGGGATCTCCCTCCCTCCTTCACCAGGTCTCCATCCCTCCTTGCCCATGGCCACCAACCCTTGCTGGTGGGATCTCCACCCCTCCTTGCCCAGGGCTCCATCCCTTCCCGATGGGATCTCCATCCCTCCTTCACCAGGTCTCCATCCCTSCTTGCCCATGGCCTCTAGACCTCCCTGGTGGGACCTCCCTCCCTTCTCGCCCAGAGTCCCCATCCCTCTCGGCTCCCCRGGGAGGACGGTGGAGGCGCGGGACGGCTCCGGCCCCAGCCCTTACGCTGCCGTTTTGGCCGCGGCGAGGGCGGCTCAGCCCCTCGGCGCTGGGCAGGGCCGCGCTGCCCCGGCCGCTCTCTAATTTGGGGCAGATGAACCGCGGGGCTGGCGGGGCTCGGCGCGGCGGGCTGCTCGGCGGAGCCAGCCCCGACCCTAACCGGCAATTTGAGACGTTTCGGCCTCGCTCTGCTTGTAATTTGCTCCTCTGGGCTGGCGCTTTGCCGGGGCTGCAGGGAGAGGCGGCGAGCGGCGCCGGGCGCCCGCCGGCAGCTTCGGCTCCCGGCGGCTCCCGCGGTGCCTCGGCCGATCCGCAGCTCCCGCGCGGGGCCGGCCCCAAACGTTTGCGCTGAGCRGGGGGAGCGGGGAGCTCGTTAGCCTCAGACGGAAAACATCTGCGCCGTGGGGCGAACGCAAACAGCCGGCCCCCGGCGAGGGGCTGCGGGCGGCTGCGGCGCTCCCCGCGGCAGCCAGGGCTCCGGCGGTGGGCGAGGAGGAGGATGGAGGGGCTGAAGGGTGCGGGGACGTGGGGACGGGGACGCAAGCGCGGCTCGGGCAGGGACACGCTGTGCTATTCCTGCGCTCCCTCTGCCGGCTTCTGCCGCAAGTCGGGAAGCAGGAGGAGCAGCCGAGTCCCAGCAGCGGGGAGCTGGGAGCCGCGGGAAGAGGCTGCGGTGGAGGAGGGAGGGAGCCCAGCGGAGCCGCGCGGCCAAGGCGGCCCGTGGGGAGGCCGGGAGCAAAGCTGCGATTCCCCGGAGCAGCCCCGCGTGTCCCGGGAGCAAAGCTGCAATTCCCCGGAGCAGCCCCGCGTGTCCAGGGAGCAAACCCGGGTGTCCAGGGAGCAAACACAGGTGCCCGGGAGCCTGCTTTGCCCTTTGGGGGACCCACAGGAGCAGGGGGACCCTCGGCGGCCGCTCATGGCCAGCCTCCCCCCCCCGGCAGGCATCGGACAGGGCTGCTCCCCCCCTCCGTGGCCACGTGCCGGCTGGGGACAGGCCTGGGAAAAGCCGTGCCCACGAGGCCAAGAGCCCACAGCTGCCATTCCCGGCCCAGGGGGTGGGACGAGCACCCCCAGCACCCGGCGGCGCTGGGGACGCGGCAGCGGCGCTCGGCACCGCCCCGAGAGGCGACGGGCCCCGCAGGAGCATCCCCACCTCGCCGGGCGCGGGAACACGGTACGCCTGGAGCGGCTCTGGCGTTTCTGCCCCCGAGCCGGCCCGCCAGCCCCGACGTGGAGGGCGGGGGCATGCACACAGCCTCCCGCCGTGGGGCGTCCGCCGCCTCCCTCGCCCCCGGCACCGCCAGCGCCGACTGAGCAGGACAGTTGCTGCTGGCTCCCCCTTCACTCGGCTGGCTGCTGCCGGAGCGGGGCAAAGCGCTGGCATTTCTGCAGGGGGTGGGGGCAGGCGCCCACCACCAGCACAGCACGGGCTGCGGTGCTGCTGGGGATGCAGCGCTGCACGGGCTGCGGTGCTGCTGGGGATGCAGCGCTGCACGGGCTACGGTGCTGCACGGGATGCGGTGCACGGTGCTGCACAGGATAGGGTGCTGCACGGGCTGCGGTGCTGCACGGGATGCAGCGCTGCACGGGCTACGGTGCTGCACGGGATGCAGCGCTGCCGGGGATGCAGCGCTGCACGGGCTGCGGTGCTGCACGGGATGCAGCGCTGCTGGGGATGCAGCGCTGCACGGGCTGCGGTGCTGCACGGGATGAGAAGCTGCACGGGCTGTGGTGCTGCACGGGATGCGGTGCACGGTGCTGCACAGGATAGGGTGCTGCACGGGCTGCGGTGCAGGGCATCATGTCACGAGCCACCATCCTGCGCCCGCTGCAGAGAGACCACCAGGTACAGAAAACACGGGTGCTTTAATGGGGCTCCGTCTGGGAAAGGAGCGTCGAGCGGGGATCGCTTACATGGAAAGCCGCTTTTCCGTGTGCGTTAGTATAAGTTAAAGCACAAACCAAACGTGGTGGAGGGCCCCTTCCCGTGCAGCCGGCGCTGCTGCTCCGCGGAGACGCCGGGGCCGGGGGACGCCGGCGCCCGGAGACGGGCACCAGCCCCTGCACAGCCCGGCCGCCGCTCAGGAGTGGTCGGGCAGGAAGCTGCTCAGCGTCAGGTCGTCGCCCTCGGCCTCGGAAGCGGGCTCCGGCGGCATCCTCAGCCGCTTGCCGGGGCCGGGCCGGGYGCCGCGGGCGGGGGTCTCGCCGTCGGGCAGCAGCGAGGAGATGCACACCATCTCGACGCGGCTGAGCCGCCGGCCGCCCGCCCGCCGCCGCCACAGCAGGGTGCCCAGCACCGCCGTGCAGACGATGAAGGTGGCGGCCACCAGCGCCAGGATGAAGATGGCCAGCAGGCACTGGCCCACGAGGCCGTCGGTGACGTCCTGCCTGGGCGTCTTGCCTGTGTCCCGCGGGCCCGGCCGCGTC
>NW_028186522.1:93581-122976 GCF_003343005.1 Rhea americana
GGGATCCGTTGTGGTCCGCGCAGTGAATCCCCGCGGGAGGCTCCCGTTGGTGCTGGGCAGCAGGTCGGGATCGGGGGGGTCGGTTTCATCCGGGGGAGCCGTGACGGTCGGCGCTGCAAACGCGTGCTGGGGGCTGTCGCCGGGGCCGGGCAGCGCCGAGCTCAGCAGCCAGGCCGCCTCCGAGGAATTGCTTCCGCCGCCGGCGGTGCCGGGGTACCCGGCCGTCGTGTTGGCGGTGCCGGGCGGCCGCCCACCGCCGTCCCTCCTGCCGCGGGAGAGCGTCGGGAGCTTGTCACCCTCCTCATCCTCGTCCTCGCCCTCCTGCAGGGCCGTCGCCCAGAGCCAGGGCGGGCCGGCCGGCTCCCCGCGCGCCCGCAGCGCGCCCGGCAGCACCCGCAGCAGCAGCAGCAGCAGCAGCAGCGGGGCCCCGCGCGGGGCCATGGGCGCCGCGGGGTCGCGGGACGGGCGCGAGCTCGGCCCCCGGCCGCTCCGCTTCTGAAAGAAAACCCAGCGGAAGCTCAGCGTCTGGAAACGGGAACCGAGGCGCGAGGGAGGCGCGGGCGGGCCGGGCCGGGCKGTTGCGGCACGACTCCGCTTGCAGAAATGAAATCGCAAGGGTGTTGCGCTCGCTTCGGATCAGGAGAGCCCCCTCCCGCCGGCCCCGKGGCGCCTTCCCCCTCCTCCTCTTCCTCCCGGCTCGGCGGCAGCTGCACCGTCCCWGCCGGAGCAGGTGCCCGACCGAGGTGCCCCAAAGCCTCCAGATCTGCGCGGGCGGGCAAGGAAACCCACCTGGGGTTTCCCATCCCTTCTGCCTCCCCGGCACCAAATCCCCCCAGCAGTTAGAGGCCAGCGAGGCCTTTGCATTCCCACGTCYGCCCTCCGGCCACGTCCCGGCGCCGACAAACGTCCCCCCAGCCCCGGCGGGTCTCACCTCCACCGGGGCGCCGGCTGCCGCTCCCGAGGGTCCGGTGGCTCCGGCACCGCCGCTCGACGCTGCCCCGCGGCTCCCCGGAGGCAGCGGTGCCGTCGCAGGCGGCCGGGATGCTGCCGCTGCGGCCGCGCGCCGGCCGGGAAGGCGACGGAGCAGCAGCCGGGCTCCGCTGCGGAGCAGCTCTGGGGGAGCCGCTGGGCCGGGCGCCGCGGCAGCTCGGAAATCGCCTGCCCCGACCGCAAGCGCGCGGCAAACAGCCGGCGGGGAGCGGGGCCCCGGGGCGGGCGCTGCCGGCACACATCCTCTGCGGGCGCCGGGGCTGTAAACAACCCGCCGGCGTTGCCCAAATCCGCCCCCGAGCCCGGCACGGCTGCTTTGCCCCTGCAGCTGCCCCAGCCCAGCCCAGCTGCGGCCGGCGGTGCCGCTTCCAGCACCGGGGCCGGGTCGGGCGTCGGTGCCGGCAAGGAAGCGGCTGAGCCCGCTCGCGCAAGACGCCGCGATGCACCTGGCTTCGCCCGGGGCAAAGGCTCGGGCTGGCCCCGGCCCGGGGGCTGAGCCGCAGCCGGGCCCGCTCCTCCCGGGCCGGGCCACCTCGCGCCGCTCCCGGCCCCCTCGGGAGACCCCCGGCACCGCTGAGCGCGTCCTTCTCGCCCCCGCGGCGTCTCGAGGGAAAAGCAGCCGTCCCGCAGACCCCCCGCGCCAGCGAGAGCGGAGCGGTCCCGGGCCGCGCCGCGGCCGGAGCCCTACGCCTTCCCGAGCGGCGGCCAGCGCCGAGGTCTCCAGCCCCGCGGCCGCCTGCTCCGAGCAGAACGCCGAGTCAACGGAAAGAAAACCAAACAGAGCGAGTTTGTAATCAATGACTTTTATCTTTTGAAAATGGAAGCAAATATTTGGACAGATACTATGGCCGCTCTATAAGAGCGCATCTCTCAGGACTTCGCTGGTTCTCTTCTGGGGTATCACGGCTACAAAAAGCTTCAGGCACTGACTCTGTTTGAGCCTGGCTAGGCATCATCAGTTCATTTAAATAAAATACAAGCTATAAACTAAAAATCACGGTGGACTTTTCTCCACCCTCCTCAGACCGTCTACCACACACCAGCCTCGCCTGGGCATTTCCATCCGGCGTTGTGGAAACGGATTTCCCTCCGATTAGAAAGAAACGAGAGGTCCCCAAGCACACAGCCCTGAAGCCACACGTACAAATCAACACAGAGATCACCGTTTGGGGGAGCAGTATGTTTGGTTTTGTTTTTTTTTWAAAAAAAAATACACATCATCTCAGCCATTTACTGCAATACAAAAACATCACCAAACATTCAAATAACCCAGAGTGYCTGGACTGTAAATCCAACATTAGTGGCAACTTCCACCACCCCCCRC
Source organism: Rhea americana (assembly GCF_003343005.1). Taxonomy (NCBI): domain Eukaryota; kingdom Metazoa; phylum Chordata; class Aves; order Rheiformes; family Rheidae; genus Rhea; species Rhea americana. Next base: position 95,896 of record NW_028186522.1, read on the forward strand.
CCCCACCTGTGCACGCAGCAAGGAACATTTCTCCTTTCTGTTGTGCTCACCACTTAAAACAAAGAAAAACCACTTTTGTGAAACTTCCATGCTATGAAATTGTAACACATTCTCTGTCTTTTGACATCCTGTTCTTGTGCCCCTCCAGCTACGACCTCACTTAACTGTCCCAATGGCATGAGTTCACGATCCATCACAAACACAGACATCCTTCCGGAACAGAGGATCCTTAATCGGTAAGTTCCGAACATGCAAACACTAGAAAAATGGAGAATTTGAGGATTTCTAGCTACCCTAATGGAAAAAGATCGCCCGAGCCGGGACGAGGGGACGCCCGCTCCCCGCGCTCGAAGGCGGCCTCCCGAGGGGCCCCCACTGGCAGGGGGAAGGGGGCTGGGGCGCGCGCCCCGACGCCCCGGCAGCCCTCGCCCACGCCGGGATTCGGCGAGGGCAGCGGACGTTTCCCAGCCAGCGCTCAGACCGTCCCGACACGAGCAGCACCAGTACAGCCAACGGGCAAAACCCAAGGCCCGGCCCAGCCCGGCTCCGGCTCCGGCTCCCGCCAGGGAAAGGGCCTCCGGGCCCGGCTGCGTGCCCCACGGTACCGCAGGCGCTGCCTTCGCAACCAAGACCCGAGAAAGCAGAGCCTTGCTGAGCCGAGCAATACAAGGAATTTCAAGATGAGCTTTTGAGTGCTGTGTGCTCACCGAGTCTTTCACCTGAGGATCTCGAAGGACAGCGTGAGAAACCAGTTCTCCAAACTGGGACGAGAAAGGGACAACCCTCCCCTAGCCCTTCCGCTCCGAAGGGCAGGGATTGCACTGGGCCTGGGATGAAGGTCACTTATCTGGGAACAAAGTATTTTCTGCAAAGTTCTACTGCAGGAGTCAGGTAATGAGGCAGGAATGATAGAGGGAGGAGGAGGAAAAAAAAAAAAAAAAAAGAAAGGAGAGAAATTTCATTTCTGGAGACCTGTCACTATAAAATCATCTAGCTACTTCTAATGCTGCTTTGGAAGCAAAGTCAGGGCAGAAACTTCTAACAACAGCACTAAAGTTGGGGGCCAAAGAACTGCAAGCTCACGTATTTTAAAAGCTTCTTAAAGTAAATGAGCCAAAGAGCCTGGTGTTGCAACTCTAGTGCAGAAAGAAGAGAAACAAGTATTTACAGCAATGCATACAGCTGAAATGGACACAAGGGAGAACCTGGTTACATGCGAATGTCCCACCGCTTGCAAATCGGCATTCATCTTTCATTGCACGCCCTAAACTTTATAGTCCATGGATAAGTGTAAAAACATTTTCTGCATTAAGTAACTTTTGCCTTAAAATAAAAAAAACAAACCCAGAAACTAAAACATGCCCATTTGGACATGGCTAGAATAATCTAAAACATCAGAATACTTTAAAAGGGCAACATGATACTAGTTTAAAATTTCTGTAGGGTGTAAAAGGCATTTTGTGGCATGAATCACCTCATTTGGAACCGTGTTTTCTAACAGGACACAGGGACCAGAATGCAAGTCAACTTGCATGGATTTATGAGGGGTCTCAGCAGCAGCCATGGCCACACTGCAAACGAAACTGATCTGATTGTTCAAAATTAAGGATTTATATAAAATAGCTTCAGTTTTGTTCTCTAAACAGTATAAACATCCACCACACACACATGTGCACACACACATACACACACACACACACACACACAGTGCTGTCCCTTTAAATTTAAAACACAAATACTGCAAAGTGGCAAATAAGAAAAATAAAAAGCAACCTTTTTTTTTGTTTGTTTTTGGCAACTTTAAAAAATGGTTAAGAACAATGTGGTATTGGTCCCTAAATCTAGAAAAAGATATTTGGGCACAACATTGAAAGTCAGAATGGGTTTGTTTCAAGAATTCATAACATCTGGAAAAAAGACCGTAAAAGTAGCACTTATTCTTTTTGACTTGTTTGACACAGTCACATAATTCATTAAAACATCAGGAAAAAAAAATCTTTTCACTAAAAAGCTTGGCTTTTAATCATCGGCTTTCGTTGACGTTAATTTAGGAGAACGGGAAAGCTCGTATTGGAATGCTGCACGCTGCTGCTTGCCGAACTTGGGAACTGGAATGTGTTCTGGGCTGGCAGCATGTGCCAGCCGCCGCGCTCGCCCTCCGCTCAGTCTGCGATCTTCGCCATCTGCTGTTCTAGCTTGGAAATGCGCTCGTCTTGATTGGTGATTGTGTCTTTTATAGATTTCAGCTCTTTCAAAATCTCATCCAATTTGGCTTCGTTTTGCTGGAACAAAAAGACAAAACATATATTTATTTGTTAAGAGAACTGGCAAGATCACTTTTGCAGAGTGAAGTTTTCAAAGCAAGGGACTTCTCCGAATGGGATTCTCGCAAATCACAAGTGCGCCAGGGTACGCGGGCAAATGGGGATGAGCTGGCTGAAACAACATCTGGCAGAGGCACTATGTTAACTACGGAGCTCACGGCATAGAGCAGCATTTCCAGAAGCATCAGTGTAAACTGGGCTAACATCTGCTCTTTAACAGCAGTTAAAAGACCCACTTGTGACTGACAGCTGTCACTTCAAGATCTTCACACATTACTATACACTTTGCTAGACCACCTGTTAGCTGCACTCCCCAGATTACAGACTCTTCTGCAGCCTTTTTCTGGACCTGCACAGTCTGAGGTTAATTTGTCCCACTGTTTCTGCTGGGTTTTAGGCAAAACAGGTGCACAGCTCAAGATCTAATGTTCTTTTTTAACTCCCTATAAAACATGACATCCATCATCTGTAGGGATGAGCAAYGAGCTGGATGTTTAAACCAGCTGTATGAGTACGAATGACTCCATGTTACACAAACCCTTCTCTTCATGCAGACARACCCAGGCTGCATGAACACAAGCTCTTTCAAGCAGGTGTCTGCTGAAATGAGAAGACAAGTTTTCCTTTACGTCAAAATTCACTGCAATTTTCAACAGCTACAAGAAACCTTGTGTGTACCACTTGTCTGGAATGCCACAATTCATGTATCACCTCAGCTCCAAGTTACCTACCTGCACCCAGTTCCAGATACTTAAGATACACTCTTTTGAGCTTTGTTAAAACTGTTTCTGGAGGTAGAGCCTGGTAACCAAGTTTCAGACAGTCATTCCTAAAAGCTCAGGAATTTTACTCACAGTGTTTGAGGCATCAGCTGCTTTCTTTGGAGCATTTATGAGATCACTTTTCTTGTTTGCTGCAGGCTTGTTGTCCAGTATATTTTTCTTGACCACTTTGAGATCCCTATTCTTGCCTGGAATGTACCCGTGTTTCAAGGAAATGAGAAGGGGATCAGCATTCTTCCCCTCAAACCACTCTTCTGCTTCCAGAGCTGCTTCAGGGCCAGCAGTATCAGGGTACAGGTCATCTTGGAAAAGGTCCGACTACAAACCAGAAGAAATGAATTGGTCAAGTGCTTTGGAGTTAGAAGCTATCAAGCTGGTTTCAAACCACATAAACAGCAGGTAGCGCTCACCTTTCGAGGGACTGTCATGATGATGGGCTCACATTTCCTCTCGTGAAGCTTGAAGAACCTTTCAAAGAAAAGAAGAGTGACTTAGAAGGGAGGACAGCCAATGTGCCAGGCAAAGGAGGCCTCGGTTCTGCTGCTCATGCACAGCAGCGTACTGAGAGACAGAGACAACAGRTGAAAAACGAGCAATCCTAAGGAGTCACAGCTAGGCTGCGCTAGGACTTGCAGGGCCCTCRTAGGGGCTGGAGAAAACTACCTGTGAATGTGCCGAGCTCCCCTCTTAGGTACGGGGTGACTTCAGAGAGAGTCGCACTTTGGCCAGAAGGGGCTGTCAGTGAGGCACAGCCCGCTGCTCGGACTGTGGAGACAAGCACCACAGAAGTAATTCACAGGTAACACACGAGCCAGCGTCCTGCTCACTACACCCAGGGTGTCTCCATGCTCTGGTGACCCCCTTGCAGTCTTTCTTTGAACAAGTGCCACGAACTCCAAAGCCCCCACTTTGGCCACCAGGCAGCGCTGCTGAAAAATTCATGTGCTTCAGGCAAGGGCAGGCTCTGCTCCCTCTCAGTGGTTCCTGCTTTCATTAATAATGAAAGGAGCATCAAAAGGCTTCATGGACAAAGTCCAGCATGTTCCCTGCCAATGGCGGGTCATGAGTCGCAGCAGTAACACAAGTCTGCTTTCTCGAGGTGCCTTCTTATTTTGCCCTGTTTTCAATAGCAATTCTAAATAGTATCTGCATGCTGGTCACTGCACTGCTTCCATAATTATTTTCTAAATTCCTGAAAGTTTCCAATCTTCTTGCTACATACAAACTGGGTATATATAGCAGACTGAAGCACCACAAGTTTATCAYCGATTATGTTGATAACATTGGCCATAATTGACCTGATACTAAGTTTTCAGCAGGCAGCTTGCTCTGCTAGGTATTGCTCATTTATTATGGACTCAGACTAAAGTCCATGAGATCTTCAGGTTTTATCACGTTATGCCTAGCTGCAGTATCACTCCATGTTACCGGGCCTAATAAACATTATAGTAGCAACGGTGTGGCACAGAAGCCCTTCCAACAGTGGGATCTCTGAACAACCGCACTTGGTTTACCAGCAGAGAGCACACACACATCAGTTTTAAAGAGGGCTCCCAGCCTCCTTGCCTTGTGCCGCGTGCCTCACTTCCCTGCAGAAGCTGACTGAAGCTGTGCTGCGTGCACTTGGCTTGCACTGCTTAGGTGCAGCAGCAGCAGCAGGACTTTTAACATCTGCATGGCTGAGCTTGTAACTGGCTGGGCTGCTAAGGTGGCACCAATGACTCTCCTGGCCATTTACAGCCTCTCTCCTTACCTGGCTATCTCACACTTGTTCACATCCAGGCCCCTCTTTGGCATGAACCCCATCCCCCTCTGCGGCTCTTTGCTGCTGAAGGTGTTGAGGTAGTGAACATAGGGGGATTCATCTGTGATCTCAAAGTAGCGAATGCTGCTGTCACCCTGCAAGAAATAAAAAGAAGGATCATTCTAGAGGCTRTCAGGGTAGGTACTCCTGGTGCAGGCACATCTGCTCCCTGCTAGGCTAGGCAGTACCAGTCTTTCCTGATGTCCTTTCCTTCAAGGACCTCTACCAGAGAAGAGGCAGGCTGAAGCTTAATGCTGATCCTCCTTCCTCAGGCGCTGAGGTGCCCCATGCCAATGCACACGCAGGCCCTAGTTGTTCTKGGGCTGTGGAGACAGCCACAATGCAAACTGCAGGCAGCTGCCCCAGATGTCAGGAGGACAAGGCTAAGACAACTGAGAAAGTGCCAAAAATGGACTGCCCCAGAGCACCTGGTGCACAAYGCAGGGCTGCAGCAGCTAATGCAGGGACATGAGGAACCACCATTTGAAGGGAAGGAAGGGAATATTACTTCTTAGCAGTACAGCATAACCTCCCAAAAGCATCAAATCCAGTATTYTTATGAGTAATGCAGTTTATTTTTTTCAAGCTAAAACTTCCATTGTTTACTAGCCTAATACATTTCATCTCAATCTGCTCATAAGAGTCCTATCATACAGTATACTGTTCTGGCCTCAAATATCCATAAGGCATTAACAGAATTACCATGAAGAAATTCTCTAGGGTAATGCAAGTGCATTATCTAAACAGCCTCTCAGTAGTAAGTGCTATTGTTCCTAATACTGTGGGGTACAGTGACTTCCATATTTTTTCTTGAGAAAAAGTTACATTTGCTGCCTCGTACAGAGAAGATTCCTGCTTTCCAGTAAAACGACAGAGTGCCTATTTATCAGCATAATGCTTTGAAAAGAAAAATACACAGATGTATCAGCACCGTTTGTAATTCAACTGCATGACAGGAAGTCTTCTTGCAAAGAAAATGATCTAACAAGTGTGCACAAGTAAGAGAATTTTAACACAACACTGACAAGGACAAGAAAGCATCTGCATAACCTGACCCTGGTTAGAGCTAAAGGGTTGGGCAGAAAGACTACAAAACAGTTTTTCTTTTTAATTCCAGGCAATGCTACCACACTAGCATCTCTGAAACATCAGAAGAGGTAGGAGAGACATAAAGTAAGTTTCTCATTAGCAGTTTAAAAAACAGAATTCTTGAATGTACTTGTATGGATCTTCCTTTGTAATTAATTGTTCATCTTGATTGTCCTTGGTTCCTGTTTGTAAGAAGCCCAAAACTGCGGCATTCAGAAGTGGGTACTTTAGAGCACTTAATGCCTACAGCAAATTGCTTTTAGGAAGAAGCATACACARTTCCAGTTTTCTGTTATTTAACCTCACAAAATTAGAGTTGGCTTTGCTTTGTGCCCCATCATCTTCAAGTGAAAGGAAGATGACATCTAATACATTCCCTCCTCCCACTCTAATGCACAATCATTCAGGTCAACAMCAATATAAGATGCTTTAATGAAGGTATATGATTTGATGCGTTAAGAGCAGCTTTACCTAAGTAAATCCATCTGAAAGAAACATCTAATTATACCTCAGACCTTCACAGTGCAGACTTCATGGGCTTGCTGCATAGTCTTGCAGAGTGAGGGTCAAACTGATTTCAGCACAGTCTGATTTTCTCACAGATTTGTCTACAGCTCTGACCATCACTACAGTACTGAACTTATGGTTCTGTCTTTCTCAGTTGAGACACCTAAGGGGCACTTCACAGGCATCATTCATTCAACAGTAGTCTATCTCTACACAAGCTCAGTTATTCTAGAAGCTTCTCTTTACCTTGCCACACAAGTAAATAATGTTAGTATCCGGATCATAGAATGGCAGCAAAACCCCATTGCTGGTGTCCATCTCATGAAGGGCTATTGGCTCCTCCATGTTTTTCTGAAAATAAAAACATCAATTATGTTAAAGAAGAACTAAAAGGCTCATGTTAACATACAATCTAAATTATTAACAATTCTTTGTAGTTGGCTCTACCTATTACAATAGTGATCACCGTAAATGTTTACAAGCTCATTCATTCCTCAATGACACTAAATACAAAATGCATTAAAATAGCATCCAAGATAATTCATGAAGTTAAGGCAAGGACTTGACAGAGTCATGTTAACAATTGTCTTATCCCAGTGTGGTGAGAYTGTTGCTGTCCTGCTCTGCATATGGAACATTTTCAATGGAAGTCACCTTCACAAAGTTACTCTGCTGTGTTGTGTACATCTTCTCATATACTTCAAATGTGCAGTTACCACTGTTTCATGGCTGCTTGTGGTAATGTAGAGATTGATAGAAATCATTTCCTTTACTGAGTGAACATCAAGGCAATAGATGAAAAATACTCAAATATGAGAGCTATGAATGYGGCAGGAGACTGCCAGTCAGGGCTAGTAAGTCATCCTGACAACAATATTACAACAGTAAAGCAGTAACGGGACAGGAACCTACTGGATTCCAAAGGGCAAGCTGCCGTTCACTCATGCGGCTGAAGCCGGTCGTGAAGATGTTTCCATCAGCAAGAAAAATGGCTCGCATAGGCCGGGCTCCCTCATGGGTTTTCTCTTTCTCCTGAAATAGATTTACAGGTTAACTTGAAGAAGGRACAAAAAGCCCAACTTATTATGAGTTCTCCTCTAGCTGCACAGAATCCATGGCAGGAAGCACTGTTCCTCCAAGCAGGATGCCAAACACACAGAGTAACATCCAACAGTCTTTGCCCAATGCTCCAGGGAAGAAACCAATTACTAAAGCACGAAAGAAGTGGTCACAATTGGTTCATTTCAGCTTTGCCTATCAGATTCTTACAAGGTTAAAGGAAGACTTCTTTGCAAGCTATAACACATGCAGGCTGCTAAATCTCCATTTTGCATACACAAGTTTGGAAAAGTAATTATGTAAAAGGATTACTTGTGGAATTACACTTCTGCAGGTTTTAAAATTGAGCCCTAAAAGTCACAGTTCAAACACTAATTCCAATAAACCCAGACAAATCCTTCAACCAGTGCTACCTTTTCTCTAATTTTTATTTCTTACTTTGAAAAATGTGACTAAGAATGGTTGGCTGTAGTGAAATCCAACGGCATTTACAGTTACCATGCAAACTTACAGCAATGATTTCTTGTTTCCTGGGGTCAATAATTCGAACTTTTTTGTCTTTGGAAGCTGTACAGATTAGGCTGCCATTGCGATTCCAGCTCACRTTGTAAATCACATCCACATGCATGTCATCTAAGTTTATGAGGGCTTCACCTGTTCCCACATTCCAGATGATGATTGCATTATCACAACCTGAAAGAGAAGAGCAGCTGAAAATTACAACAGCAATGTAAAAAGGAAAAAGTCAGCAGAAGGGAACAAGTAGTAAAATCTGCTGCAGCTCCAATGCCTTGGATGCTGTCTCTTGAACACACTCTGGTCATTGCGAGATATGCAGAGCCCAAGCCAGCACTTTCCTAGTCAAACACAGGTTCAGAGTGGAGATTAAGCAGCTAGAGAAGGCATGAAATTCTTCCCTGAAAGCATGGCCAGAGATAGCCTGCAAGGTACAACCCTTTCTCCTGAGAGCCAGCTGGGTACAGGGGTCCCCCAGACACCATATATTAACACAGCCCATCTCTCAGTATTTGCCTTTGTGGGTGCAGAATTACGAGTACAGCATGAGTTCAACTCAAGATGGAGAGAGGGAGCAAGGAGAGGTGGCAGGGATGCCTGGCCAGAGCTCAGCAGGGCTGCAGCAGGGCCTGGATGGGAACCACACCGCCTCTTGGCTCACCACGCACTCCTGAGCCCCACTTCATATGCTGAGACACTGAGAGCAACTCTGTGGGCAAAGGGGATAAACACAACTSAGCAGAACTTGCCAAGGAGGACAGGCAGACACAGAGACTACTAAAACTGGACTTCTACAATCCAGAGGTGCTGTTACTCTCCAAAACAGAGTGCCATGCACACAGCTATCCCAGCCCTCGGGGCCAGAAATCAGCTGCTTAGCAAGGAACTGATGCCTAGAGAGTACCTCTCGATTCTGATGGCACTGAAAGCACACCTGAGAGCTATGCCTGAGAGCAGAGAGTCTGAAGCCCCAAGGCATAGCTCTCAGCTGTGCTATCAATGCTCTGCACACTACTTAACCCGTGCAACCTAACCTTGTAYGCTCCAAGGGTCAGCCAACACTCAGCAAATGCTGTGCAGGGACAGGAAAGATCCCTGACAGAGAGGAAGTCGTAGATTAAAAAGAAAAAAAAAGAAAAAAAGAAAAGAAAAAAAAGAAATATACACCAACACAGAAGAGYTACAGATACAATCAAAGGAGGTCTGCGAAAGGTTACGCCCTGGCCTCTGCTACTGCTCTTTGTGCATTCCATGCAGGAGCTCTTGGGTCTTGGCTCAACTGCAGGACTCAGAAATAAGAAGCACCAAGGGCAAAGAGGCAATGTTCTTACACCTCTATAAATGAAAGTACTGGCTGGCAGCCAGTCACTGCCTTCTCAGGTTATAGAGATTTGAAATGGAGAGRGTAAGAATGGCATGAATGAAAATGTAGGTAAGTGACAGCACTGGCAGAAGGAACAGCAGAACATAGGTAAAAAAGAATGGCAGGCATCAATAGCTGAGGTCAGCAGCTCACGAGGACCACAACCGTCAGGCAGACGGTTTTGTTCAAGGACTAGACAGAAGGAAAACAAAAAACAAAGCTTAAGGTAAGATGACAGCAAAAAGCAAAACAAACATACAACCACACAGGACTGGAGCCATAAAAATTGCCAGGTAAGGAAACAAAAGCGCGGTGTGCAACTTGGCATTTTTTCCTAAGACTCAAGAGAGTAAAATCGTACACTGAAGCAAAAGATCAACTCCAAAAGGGTATAAATGACACCCCAAAACCAGTTCATTGTCACCAACTAAGAAAAGCCCAGGTGACAGTGAGGACTTGATAGCCAGTACCCTTTCTCTTCCATGTCTCTTAGGAGTAATTCTAGCCAGACTGCCTGGATGCACATCTCTTGCTGCTTGCACTTGCAGGCAAAAAAACAACTTCCTAAGTTAACTATGAAAAATCACCTCCTTTTGTGTGCTCTCACACTGAGTTTCATTATATTAACTGCTACAGGGTCTGCGTATCACAGGATTGTTGTGGAAATCGGATTAAAACCAAACTGGTACATCAGAAGGCATCTGCATCCACAGAAAACACATAGCTCATCTGACAGCACAGCTGAAATGATTTGCTTCTTTTMCCAGGCTCAAATCTAAAGGTCATGTAATGGAAACCTCAGACTGTGCTAATAGATAATGAATTTTCTATTTTATTTCCATAGTAATGTGACTGTTTCTCAGTGGTCAAAAGAATCTCATTGCATAGATTGTACTAGTCAAGGACACAATTTGGCAAATGCTGAAAATGAGAGTTTGTGGGAGGAATATCCAGGAACCAGGATACCTTGCAGAGATCAGTGAAAAGGAAAAACAGTTGGGCCTTTTATAAAAGTACATGAAAACAGGGATGAGGGGAATGCGTATGTAAGTAGTTATCAGCTGATGAAACCTGCAGATCAAATAAAGTCTGGAACAATTTTAATACTGTAACTCATGCCTTCAGACAATTTCCTGGGTCTTGTCCCTGTAAACTGGAGATAGTAAAAGGCCAAGATAAGGAATGGGCTGTGAACCATGTGTCCCAAAGTTACTCGGCACTGTAATCAGTCTTGGGACTTCACCAGCCCAAGGCAGAGAGGAAAGGAGTCAGCAGCTCGTCTCTAAAATATCCAGTGTAGATGTGAAACATGAGAGAGAGGTATTTATTCACTGCACTGCAGTGATGCCTCATACCTGCACTGAGCAGCACRTTACGTGCAGTGGGATGCCAAGCCACAATGCCGACTCTTTTCGAATGGCCTTCTAAAACTACCACAGGCTCCGTCAAGGACAGGGTGAGTCCGTTCTCAGGAATCTGCCACACCTGGAAAGGGGAAGCAAAAGATGGTTAGCCAAGGGCCACCCCCTCTGAAGAACCCATTACTCATTTACTTCATGCATTCTGCACCATAGCAAATTCTAAGTTGCCGCTTCTTGATATGAACAGGAAGACAAAAGCAGGGAGGGAATTGCCCCAAGTCACCAATAAGCCTCTGGCTGGCCTGTGCGTAATATCCTTTCTACCTCATGCTGCCAGTATCTAACCACTGGCTAGTTACACTTCAAATCTCCCATTACCTCCATGTCTAGAGACCCACGTGTATCAGAAACAGCCTGAGAAGGATTCAAAATAAATTGCCTTGCAGCTCAAACTCTGTCTGAACAAGCTGGTGTCTTTTTAAATTACGCTTGTCCCTTGCAGGGAATAAGATGCAGTTATACTGGAGCTAATTTTTTATAACTTTAGAAATGCTGTCAATTAGTTTTCCTGCTACATTTATAATCTCCTTTCAAACGCCAATTAACTGAGGAAAAACAGTTTGGTCCAGGTAAAGGTTAAAGCAGCCCAAGTTAGCATTGCAGAAACTACCTTCAGATGCAGCAAACTGTCTGCTGCTTTTCTAATTGGTTACACAACCCTTCTGTTGCAAGTGTCTCCCTGTGGTTAGGAAAGAACCGTCACGAGGAAGAACAACCCCGACGGATCGCATGCCACGTGCCTGGAATTTTAGCAGCTGCATCAGAACAGGTTTATTGAAGGAGGTGCTTCTGCAACATGCAGAGATGAAAGAGACAAAATCCACCCCCCGTGCCCCAAGGCAGGATCAACTCTACCAAAACTATTCCTGCAATTCAGGATTGGACAACCATCTCTGAACCAAATTTGACCTACATAGACTGTAYTAAAAAAATTAAATTAAAAGCCCATTACTAAGCAACTATAACTACCTATAGATAGGTGGCAGCATTACAGCATATTTGCTTTGCCTTCCTTTTGTTCGTTTTTTCTGGAGGAAGAAAATATGGATCGTTGGACCCTGCCTACAATGCCCAAGCAAGCTGTCAAAGCCAGCAGGAGACGCAAAACAAGCGGATTTCGGAAATGAAGCAGACAGACACGCATGAGGGCGACATGGATTTTAGCACTAATCCCAATTTCTCTGCTTTCACAGGATGGCTGCAGATAAAAATCTGTGATGCAAAAATTCTCAGAGCACACCAGCTCACCTCAAAATAACCCTAAACTGATTCTCACTTCATTGATGCAGCTTTCTCTGCGCTGCCCCTTGCAGTACAGATCTCCCAGCACCCCCAGCCCGCCAGGAGGAATAACCAGCTACACTTAGACATTTACCATTACAGACACACAAGCCTCAGCAGAGATTACTCTTCAAGGGTTTAAATCCCACTTCTTCCTCCTGCCTTATGGAACAGTGCTAGCAACAAGATGTCACAAACTGCAGCTTTTACCAGCAATCGTATTTTAAAATTGGGTTACAAGCAGAGCTATCCACTCTGGAAAAGCAGGATGTCATCCTGCTTACTTCCAACTTAGTGTGAGGTTTACCAGTGAGTGCAGCCACAATTTTTTTTTTTTTTTTTAATCAGAGGATTGTGTTAAAACACAAAACCACACCTACCAAATTGCAATCATTTCACCTGTCCACTACAAGGTAAGACTGAGTTACAAAGCTGTCTAATTTTATAGAGGAAACTTTGATCATGCCAGTCACTGACTATAACCCTGACAGTAGCAAAAGTTTAAAAAGTCTCTACTGATAAGAGTGCAGAACTTTAAAGTCAGTCTGCTAAAATTAGTATCGGCTTTTAATGTAGTAATTTTGTGTAGGGTCTTTTAGATGAACCATCTCCAAATTCTTTGCTATTTTAAGCACTAATGCAGATTATAGGTATTACCTAAAACAGTAAGAAAGCTGGGAAGAGAGTAGGAGAGTTAAGAGGCACCAGCATAAAAGAGGATGCAAGAGCCATACAGGGCCTTTGAAGCAGAGACATAGAAGTTGCGCAGGGGAGGGTTAAATGATACACCTTAGTAGGTGCCCATCCCTAAGAACTGGACCAAGACCAAACTCATCCTGCACTGGAGCCAAAACCAGCTACAGGCATTTTTCTCACCGTCAACCCAGACTAAAGCCGAACTAGTGATGCAAGAGGCCTCCGCTCATACCACGTTCCCAGGCTATAGTTTCAGCAGTTAGAAGAGAACTGGGTGCCCTACCACAAAGATCCCTGTTTTTGCTTTGCTTTTTCCTATGTGGTATGGCAGGGGAATCCTTTTGTGCAATCTCTGTTTCACAGAGAAGTCATTTGCTTGCCAGAGAACTCTCTGAGTAAGCTGGGGAGTGAAGGGGGTGGGAGAAGAAAGAGGGGTATTACAGACAAAATACCAATTAAAAGGATTAAAAAAATAAATAAAGTGGCCTTTGGGGTATCAACACATATTTTTTTCTTTAAGGGGTAGAGGGAAAGCCCCTACACTTTACAGCAGCTGCCAAGCAGTGTAATCCTCTGCAGATTACACAAACTATTGACCTAATAATAGTGCTTGGTATTGCAAAAAAAAAAAAAAAAAAAAAAAAAAAAAAACAGCAGGGGTGTAAAAGGTTAAGAGTATGCTCCCAAGCAGCGACCTGGCCCACTCATTCCTACCTAGCGTGGGGTGGCTTTTCAGCATGGGATGAAATTAGATCCATGGGGCACATTAAGGAACCTGCAGCATGGATGCAGAACCCAGCCTGCTGAAGGTGAAGACATAAGGCATTCGCACACAAAGGAAACCTTAAAACACTGCAAGATTAATTGGATGTCAGTAACAGTATATCAACTCTCCCAGACTTGTTCTTTTTTTTTTTTTTTTTTTTAAGTTAATATTTCTGGTCTGCTTGCAAGAGAGGGTGTGAAGTTACACCACGGTGCGTGTAGAAGTTTGGCTAACAGAGGAACAGCAGTAGAGGGAAGGGTTCCGCACAAACAGCATGCGAGAAGGAAGACAGCAAACGTTTTTCAGCACTGCTTTCGTTGTGCCCTTTAAAGAGAATCAAAAACTGCCTCTTCTCCTGGCTCTGCATCAATCCGCAGAGAAGGTTAAGTCAGTTTCTAGGAATAACATCAATTCCTACGCCCACTGCAGGCAAGGAAATGAGTGAGTCTGAGCCCGCGGTTCTGCATCCCTGCTCTTGCATCACTGCAGCAAAAGGGACTTTGTGCACCCATTTCCATGGATGAATTTCTCTACAAATAGTCTTTCCTGGTTCATCCTGTTTCGGTACCATGCCACTAACTACAATATCTCAGCAATTCATTCACTGTTGCTAGCAGACATTAAGTGCTATAAGAACGCTAATATTACTAACCTCTGGGYCCCCGGCATTATTTGCAACAGCACCTGCTTAACTGCCTGGTATCAGGCTGGTGTCTCAGGTCATTGCAAGGGCTCTTGTTTAATTTTTAAAACAATTTGCTGAATCAAACTCACTCTTCTCTGGCCATTACATGCAAACTCATTAGTATTCACCTTACAATGAAGCAAATTTCCTATATCTGAGAAAGGCCATCTGATACCATCTACAAGCCTTTACATAATCAAACATTTTCCAATTGAATTAAAAAACCTGCAGTACATTACAGTCATTCAGAAGAGTACAAAGCATGAATATTTAAGTAATTCCTTATTTGCTGGCACAAGAAAACCATTCTTCAAAGAGAACATCAAAAAGAGGCCACTGAAGGTATCAGCATGCCACAGCATTGTAAAGGAAGTTTTCCTGAGAGCAGTTTAGAGCAGGCTAGAGGAGATGGGGACTCCCCAGTCCACTCTGCAGAAGAGCAAAGAAATGACCAAAACATCAGTAAATGGGCAGAGAAGGCTACTGCCACTAACTACGCCACATCATTTGTTTGATTAGGGTGCTATCATGTTACGTTGGATGCACGATCCCTGTCTTAGAACAAGGCATAAAAAGGAAATGCTTACAAACTAACACTTGCAGATTACAAGTACTTCATTGTATGTCAAACCACTTTAAATTGGCTTTATTTGCCAACTGACTTAAAAGGAATCTGTTGGCTTAGCACTCCAACTGGCAAGGAGGGGAGGTGGGTGGAGGCCAGCGCATGCCCCCGAGGAATACCCTGCGTGGGCCAAAGGAAGAGCCTTCCTCCACCCTGCAAGAGCCCACGCACTCAGAGAGGAAAGATGCTGGCATTCTGGAGGAGTCATTCTACTTTCTCCTCTGTTGGAATCAAAGACAGCTGTGTGTTTACACCACTGGCACAGTGGCTTTCACAAAGAAGGTTTTGCAAGGATGAGCCGTCCTAAATATTACTCCCCCTACAATTTTTTTTTCTCTGCCTCCAAATAATTTCTGAACGTATCAGAAGCAACAGTCAAAATACTGAGTAAAACATGTGGACAAYCTGGTCACAGAGATTCCATGCGTCTTGTAAATACTTAATCCACTAAAGCCATCCAAGTTGCAAAGCCCAGCAGTATGAGAAAAAGATGTCTTCTCTCCCAGTCCCCCGTTCCAACCTCTAGACTAATGATCTCAAATACCATACCTGTTCGAGGTTTATATGGAGCTTACAGGGTATTTCTAGCTCCTACAGATCTGAGTTTTTATTCGTATGAAACGCTTCCAGCTTTTGAAAGTGCCAAGTTAACCTTCCCTGTGCAACACATACAGTCTGCAGACAGTTCAAAGTCATGGCTGCAGGGAATCAGCCCTCCTCATTTCAGGGACGTAACTAAAGCTTAGCAACATTTCACTCGGCACAGTATTTGTTGATGATTTTATCTGAGGGATAATCCCACAAATACTTGAATGGTTAGCAATTGCAGGCAAGGAAATGTAGACAGAAAAACAGAGGACAGACAGGAGAAAAACAGGCAGATGGAAAAGATGGAGGAGCACAGGGCAGAAACAGCAATATTCCTCTGCATAARGGTATTCTACTATCTGTTCATGATGAGTATGATGTTTCTCATCGCTTGGTTAGATCCCATCTAAGTCACATTCTCCTATGAAGTGCTACACGTCTAACAGACGTTGATGAAACCTGCTGTAGCAGAGAGTAAGATTCTAAACCCTTGAGTGCCAATGCACAGATAGTTTTAAAACCTTGAAGTTTTTTATTTTTTTTTTATAAGCAACTTGTACTTCTACAGAAAGTCACATGATTTTCCTCTATCACATCACTGTTTTTCTCATTTCACCTCAGTTAGTAATGAAGAGTTCAAAGCTGATGAACAACTACATATCCTTTAAAATAAGTTCAATTTATTCAGCGACAAGCTGTTCAGGAAGCAGGACTTYGAAATCTTTTATTAAAGAAAACAGGATGCTAAATTACCCGTGCCAAAACAGAAAAGCAACTAAAGATGGGAAGGCTCATTAGCTCATCCAGGTTCCTCTCAAATAATCCAGGCCAGGCTTGTTCTTCACACTACTTTCTCTAGCTCGCTGACCAGCCCAGTTTTAAGTGTCCCAAATGATTTGGAATATATCATTTCCCATCAGAAACTGCGATACCTAACATAAGACTCAACTTACTCTGTTACCCAGTTCTCTTTGCATTCTTCATCACTGTTGTCTGTATTAACTTCACTGCATTTTAGATCTTCAGTTAACACACATCTGGCATTTTTGAAATCATTGTAAACACACATTGCACGTGTTTGTTTTTTCAAGTGCAGCAATAACCGACTTGCATCACCTTCTCAGCCACTCGTCCCCTTCCACACACAGAGGTACCGTACAGGAACCTCAGCGAGCTGAATTGTGGCCAGTCGCACTGCAGCATCCGTCCACACGCACGCTGCCTTGGGGGGCGGACAGGCAGCTAACTCCCACCTCCAGCACATGCAACTGCAGAGTGGATAACCTGCTGTGAACCCATGCCCTGCGGGGCTTGTTTGCACAGTTGTAGGCTGAGACTCTTGCAGACAGTTTGTCTTTACATTAGCAGCATTTGGACAACTTGTAATTGAACACTGTTGGTTTTTCTGCATAATTCAATCCCTCTGGAGCCTTACAACATACTTCTCATTGCACTTGGATTAGAGATTTATTTTGCCTCCAAGAAGGCAGTTATGGGCCTTAGCTTCATCAGCTTCTGATGATGCTCATGTTTCAGACAGTGCTCACTCCATTTTGTGTGCCTCCTGGATTCCAGTTTCTAGAGAAACATTCCAGCATCCTTCACAGCTTAGTAGTGGACATTACAAACACAGAAGCTTCTTGTTGCATTTAATATTAAATATAGCACATTTTGTTAACATGCTTCAGCTTCCAAGACTAAGAGATCACAGGCAAGAGCTGTCCCGGGATAAGCCTCTTGGGATGAATCCCCTCCCAAACATTTTAACGATGAACAGAAGCAAAGGAATTTATCTGACATGATCTATAATAAGATTTCAATATAACATTCAGCCTACAGCATTTCTAAATATGGCCAAGGATCACTGAAGTTATTTGGCATTATTTCATCTTACAAGGATTTTCTTTCACTTATTCTGCTGTGTTTGCATACACAGGATTCCACATCCATCACTGAGCAAGGTCATCTATTGTTCAGTGGGCTTTGGCCAAGGTAAAATAGGACTCAAGACCAAGGTTGGCAGGTGCAAAATTTGGATTTTTTTAAAAAAAGCTTTAATGTCTACTCATGCCCTGTACTTTTTTTTTTTTTGGGGGGGGGAGGAATAAAGTGAGCGCATCATCCTTAAATCAAGGGCTGAAGCAACTCTTAAACCAGATAGGCTCGTCTCCCTCTAATACACAACTCCCAACACACTCCACCACAGCAGCTAGCACATTGGAAACAGGGAACCACCTCTGTCTTYTGAAAAGCACTATAAATAACATGTCACCACTGATCAGCAATTCTTTTTCTCCTTCCTTGTTCCAACACCAGATAGATGTCCAGTGGAAGGAAAATGGAAGAGTATTATAAGACAGAGCCAGAAAGACAAAAGACCAACCCAGTCACACAAAACTTGATCTCAGTGGTAGAGAGACAAACTCTTCTCAGAAGCTAGAGAGTGAGTCTTCTCAAACAGTAGTACAAAAAGAAAGCACCAATTGAGAAAGTCCAAATTCTGCTATTACACAGGTAATAAAGCTCAGTTTTTGCTTCTAGTGCTCCAACAGCTAGTTTCTGCAAACAAGTTAACATCTTTTCTTAAGCAGAGCCAGAGTATGATGCCACAGAATGTCCTTAAACACTCTTGCATTAAAACAGCAGATACCCACTAGTATTTTGAAATACGAGCGCCATTTGCGGCACCACTTTTTTGGGTGAAGCAAACCTTGCACCRTAAGACAAATGTATTAACTCACCATGACAGTGCAGTCCTCAGAACCACTGGCGATGACCTGGTCATTATGAGGACACCAGTCTATGTCCAGCACTGGTCCCGTGTGGCCACAAACTGTTGGGTATGACTTGTCAATTCTGCCCGTCTGAAGGGAGGGAAAAAAACAAAATATTAAGAGAGCTGTAACACACAGAAGACAGAGTGCAACACCCCACCGAGGAGAAGCGACTTCCTATTTCTCCACTAGCTCTTTCAATATTGACTATTTTCGTGAAATTTGGAACTAATCGTCTCATGTATTGACAGTGGAAATGAACCAATGATTCTCTTCTCTAGCACTGGCCAAGAGGTGCTGACTAGCTGGGAACTTTTGACAGTGCAGGACAAACAGGCAGAGGTCCAGCACACGAGGGTTTTGCTCACACCAGCGCACCGATGCTTTGCTGCCCTTGTCCTGTTGACGTTCCTGGCAGAAATTCCTGGGAATCGGCCCTCGGTCTGTCCCCAGCACTTCAGGAAGAGGGCTGGCAGCAGCCACTGAATGCTCTTCCCCACCTAAGGAAAYGCTGGTTTTATCTATGCTCTTTCGTGACATGGCTAAGGAGAATTGAGCTAAAACTTTAACTGAAAGGTGTTTCTGGTCATTGAATTTACTAAGTTTACTTGTTTTCAGCATAAAAGCGTGACCTTTTCACAGGATCTGCAAACCAGGGGTGGTGGGAGAAGGAGACAGGGAGGGAAAGTTCTGGGACAGACTTTATTTCTTTTGTTTTTGAACGTGCAGAAGAGGTTGGCATTCCAGTTCTGCCATTTGGTGACAACATTCCCCAGCCTTGGGGTTTCTGTCCCCTAATATATGCCTCCTACTGATTTCCATGCAGAAGGCTATTCCTATTCAAAGTTTCCCTGCACACAAAAGCTCAGAATAATGCTGGACACTGGCTTTTAAAGACTACTGACCTCAAGACCTCTACTAGRAAGAAAACAAGATATAGATCCAAACAGAGTTAAGTTACAAAAACAAGCAGCAGCCATTTCCTAAGTGACCAAATTTAGGTTTTAAGACAGTGATGTATTCTCACAATGATTCATGTCCTTCTGAAACTGTTAAAAGCATGGTAGACAAAAAGCTATAAAAAGACACTCAAAAATTAAAGTCTATCTAATCCTTCTTGGATGCCATAATGTGAAATAGGATTTAAGAAGTTAATACACCTAACTGATATGTATATTTCACCCATTTTCACGTGATTTAATTTTTTWAAAAAATACAGGGTACATGTGCATTTCAGAAGTCACACTACAGACTAAATACAAATACAGAACTAAATTAAAAGAGAAAATATGACTAATACTGCAACGTGTCAGTGAATACCTGCCCCGGTTCCCAGGCAGGGCTCAGGGTAATCTGCTAARAGGAGTCTACAGAAATCATCCGCAGGCTGCACGAGTGCTTGTCAGTTCAGTTTAGCGTTTTTAACAGTAATTTATTACTATGCGCACACGCGTGTGTGTGGGGGGGGTCAATTTGAACAAATTAAACCACAAATTTCACTTCTCAGTTTTGATCAAGATAAACCTTAACAGCATGAGTACAGTCAACTGACTGCGACAGCCATCTGACCGCAGGGACCGGGCAACTGCGCGGCACGCTTTTGATCACCTAAAATGGAGCTCGTGTTTTAAAGCAGCTATCCTGCAGCTCCATTAGCTCAGTAAATCGCAGCGCTCCGAGGGCGGCAAGGGAAACGGCACGACGGAGGCTCCACGCGAGCCGCCCGCGAGCGCTGCTTCCAGCGGAGAGRTTTCCTCCAGCTCCCGCGCCGCCGACCGGGGCGCTCAGCTGCGAAACGGCCCCGTTCCTCTTTTGGCTATCGCCAGCGGCAGCGGCCCTGCTCCGCGGAGCAGGCTGCCCGTCCCCTGCTCAACTCTCGAGTCAGCCTCAGCAGCGGCCCGCGACGCGGCGGCGAGGGGCAAGGGCCCGCGCGCAGAGCTGCCGAAGGCGCCCGTCCTCCCGGTGCACCCGGCGCAGGAAACCCACTGCCTTGTCCCCAGCTTTGGTAATTCTGAGAAGCTGGGGTAAAATTCAGCCTTGTCGCTACGCCGAGAGGCTTGAGAGCCACAGACAGGCACGACTGTTTCGACAAGAACAGCAGGCGTTTGAGGCCAGTGCGCCTGAATCAACACGGAGCAGCGCGTGGCGCAAAGCAGAAGTTAAACCAAACTGAAGAGAAACAACTTTGTGCCGTACTGCAGGTGAACGGCAACTTAGATCGGTATTTAGGAAGCAAACCTCCTGCCTGGAGGTGGACTGTGAGATTAAAAAAAAAATAACAAGGGAACAAAGAGTAAGAAAGGGGAAAAGGAGAAGCATCTCCCTCCCTGCTCCCATTAAGTTTAAGCAATCTACTAAGTATTTATTCACTGAAATTTACAGCGCACAAGCAAGCACAGCACTCGTAGGGAAAGCGCGCGCCACGCCGCCTTCGCGCGAACGCGGCAGCTCCTCCCGGGCTGGCAGAGGAGGACGAGGCGAGAGGAGGTGCGCCGGCCCGGCGAGGTCCGCGGCTCCAGGCGTCGGCCTCACGCCCGGGCAGCGCCGCTGCCGCGCCTCTGCCACGCTAAACCAACCGAGCTGCTCCCCACGGTCTGCAAAGGATGATGTCAAGAAAGCACACACGGAGGTAATCAAGACAACGCAAACGGACAGAACGGGTGACTGTCCAAAACGCTGCCGCGCTGCTCAAACTGCGGGTCAGCTAAACGAGGTCGCATCGCTTTCAGGGAAGCTGCCGAGCGGCGCTCGGACGCAGAACAACGCCCGTCTTCGCAGCGCAGGAGCACTCGCGGCGCTTTCCTGAACCCGCGAGAGGAAGCGCGCTCCTGAGCTGGGCTTCCAAACGCAATTAATCTGCTCCACTTTAAAAAAACATTTTTTTATTAGAAAGCGTTACCCTTCAATCGGGATCACAGGGCTGTCAAAGGGCAGTAACTCACGTCACTGCTTCGGAGCCTGACCCAGAACAGCTCTCCTCCGAGCCAGCTCTCGGAGGCAAAGCAGGAAGAAGCACTATTATTGCTGGCTGAAAACCTTCAAAAGAAAACTCGGAGCTGCCGTAACACCACCTCTGTTACCAGCGCTCCTGAGTCAGTAACGAACCCAAACTGAATCATCCAGCAGGGTAAGAAATGGGCAACTCTTAGATAAGATCTTGTGTTGGATGTACTATTTTATTACCTCTCTAAACCAGTTTTGCAAATGTTGTCAGTACAGAGTACATCACAGGCTTCCTCTTCCCAGAGGTGTTTCCATTTCCGGAGCGGGAGAGATCTATTCTGGTGCATAATGTGGGATTAGCTATGCAGAGAAGTGCTTTAAAATATACTTTGGGGAGCTTTATCTGGCTTAGCCAAAAGGAAATTCTCATACTAAAATATTCATTTTGCAGAGCTGCTCTTCTGGAGTGTCTGAAGAAGAAAGACAGGCCAGTATTGTACCAAACCGCACAGATACCGCCAGAGCAAGCAGCTCTCGAATCCCGCCGCCAGCTCTGCTGAAGACCTGATGACTTACTGTGTGGCTATGGGTCAGTTCTGGTTCCCAGCCTTGCTGGCAGCAGGAAGGCAGAAGTGCCTGAAGCATGCTAGATAACGTCTGCAAACAGCCCAGGACTGTGAATACGTACTGACAGCGCTGTGATCAAAGGGTTTACACAGCCATCAGCCCTCAGACACGAGCTCCCCTAGTCAGAGGGCCCAGACACAGCACCTGGACCAGGAACCTTGGAGTACGACGGCACGGGAAACCCCAACCTCTGAGATCCCTGAATTCACAGTTTTCAAGATGATTCTTTTCAAAGCRTACACCTCGGCTGCAAGTTAAGAACACTATAAAGTTTGCAACTTCAGTGCCAAATAGGTGGGTTTTAATTCTGCCATAATCCTCAGAGTTTTTTTTTTTTTTTTAATGTAATCTTTTAATTAGTTAAGGATTTAAAATAAATCTCAAGTGCTGATACACAGCTTAAAGGTAACTTGGTATGACTACCAGAAATTAAATCCTTCTTATAATCCATTACTATGCTGGTTGAGCAACACATCACAGTGACAACTTCTGATACTCGAAGAGTTGTAGGTTTATTTACAAATCATAAAAGTTAGCCTAAAAAGATGATTTTGAGAATTAGTATTAATGTATCAGATGGTGTTGACTAGAAGCATTCTCAATATTTCGGTCCTTCAGCAGGTGGTAAACTGACCTTACCAAGTGAATTCATTTAGTCCTTTCATATATCCCAGATCAGAAAAACTGACAGATGAGCAAAAAGATCTGTGATTAAATTCAGAAGGAAGATAAGAAGCACAGAAAAATAATTCCTAGAAGTGGTAGCTTTATGAATTAATTTAAATGTCTTTTATGGTTGCTTCTCTGCCAGAAAAGGGTAATTGGTTGTACAAACAGCTCATGGATTATGGTTAAAAAAATTAATAACAGCTGCTTCCCCCAACTCACAGTTGTGCTCATTATAATCACCATTTAAAACAGGGAAGTGGCATCAGATTGCACAARCAAAAGCAATTCCACCATCCATTCTTTGCAGAAGTCTGAAGAACAAAATCAGGTTACGAAGGCTTGGTCTGAAATACAGAGTGACTGGTATCTGCTGCTTTAGAGAGAATACTCACTTTTTCTTAGCTAAACTATGTATTTTCCTTACAACAAACAATTTTCACAAACTAGGATTGAATTATGAAGTTTAATACACTCTGGCTACAAAGCTCCACCTCTGGCTGCACCAGCTGGCCATACAGGAGGCACTTGGGAGAAAATAATACGGCAGGATATAATGAAAGTGCATTGCTCACTCGTGACCATGACAAATAGACATTAGTCACCCAGTAAACCAATCAAGGCATCCATAGCTAATTCAGAAGATTATGAAAAGTGTTACTCCCAAAAGGTCTACTGTACTGGCATAYAATGAGAGATATTTAAAGTATTCTAAAGTACACACTTCTTCCAGACTGGATCACTACAAACATTTCTTGCACCCTCCAGAAATTCCTCCGCAATGCTCCTGTTCTAACTTAGTTTTATCACCRATTACCTTGACAGCTGCCTAGCTGTGACATTACAGTACCCATTACAGGCTTTTATAGAATTGAGACAATGGTCCTTGTTCCAGAGTGCCTCGACCTAAATGGATACACAGACAAAGAGGAGAGAAGAATGAAAYGCAGTGACAGACAGGAATCCTTCACAAAGCCAACTCAGTCTGAGCAGTGAGAAACTGCAAGAGATACAGGACTTTAAAACCCATGGCCCTGTGGGGCCCCAACAGATTTGGCACCGTTGCTYAAAGCACACTTTGGAGGGTTTCAGGAGTGTCATCAGCCTGGGGTAGCAGGCAGCAATAACGAGGTTCATTTCATGCCCGCTGGGAGGTGGAGATGGAGCAGCTGGATGACTTCACTGTTTGCACCATGTGCTTACAGCTGACCAGAGAGCACGGGAGAGCGCAGAGCTGGCTACAATGGACCTACGACCACAGTGGTTTACAGGGATGCTTTACATTGGAAAAACGTACCTTCATCCCCACAATCCTCCACAAAATTAACTGCAACAATCAGCTACTCGTATGTTGGCTTTTAAAAACAAAACAAACTCCCAAATCCAAAGCAAACGGCTAACTCTTATTACTCTGAATTTAGTGCTGAGAATGGCTCCTCCATTGCACCTAACATTCCTCCCAGTTTCTAGTGAAAAAAATGAACACGCTTCAAAAATTAAATTTCAGTGCCAGCTGACTTTTGGTTTGTTGAAGCCCTTTGGGCAGAAGATGCAAAGATCCAAAGCAAGAGAAAGGAACCATTGTCCAGAGAATACATTGCAATGCAGAAGATAAGGATTCACTCTTCTGTTCTCTCTCTAAAATAAGATTTTGAAAACACTTAATTCTCTCATTAGTAAAATGCGCATACAACCTTTCAAGCTGAAGGAAAATTAATCAGTATCTTGAACTTTCAGCGCTTTGGATGAACTGGCAGAATCATACCATMGCTGAGGAGGGAAACAGCAGACAAACACACCTCCAACAACCAGGCAGAGCTGCTGGACAACAAGGCAACGCCACAGGCAGGAGCCAGCAGGAACAGCCCTGCGTCGTGCGAAGGCACTCATTCCCCGGTGAGCGGGGAACAACGCTTGTGGATTCTGGCACGAGCCACGCTCAAGCCTCCTYGCCAAGCTCAGCAATGGTGAAACCAATTGGGACTATTAAAAATGCAGACAGGGAAGAAGAAGAGAGAAGAAAGAGCAGGGTAAATTTGGACAGATCACAAAAAAAAATCCATTATATTCCAACTATTTCTGTTAAACTAATTTTGTTCCTGGATCTAACCAAGAATTCAGCTTAGCTGGAAATTTTAAGTGTCTAAACCAGGATTTTACCTTCCATTTGCAGCACCTCTGTGCTTTTATATATAYGGTTTGCATGCGTGTGGATGATAACCTACATAAGCCAGTGACATCAGGCCATGCAAAGAACTCCTCAGAAATTCACGCTACAGATAAGCCTGCAGTATCTTTCATCTGTATTTTAGACAAATACATGACTTATCAGGACTTACCCACTCCACTTACACTCCCACATTTTAACCACTGCATGAATTTAAGAAGGCAGATAGAGAATGCTACACATGATCTGCAGGCCAGTGAACTGCAACAATCTTTTTCATATCTGCTTACAAATAAAACTATCAAGTGCTGTTTCTAATTTCATTTTTTTCCACAAGGCTTTAAAACTGCAACAATCTTGCCTTGATTGCCACCTTTGTACAAACCACTGKCTGCCTGCAAAGGGCACAATTTTGTTGCACAGTTTCCTAGAGAAACGCAATAAACGTAGTGACACACTGCGGGCAGTGTTCTTCCTTAAACGTCAGATACACTGCAACTGAATCTGACAGGGAGAAATAGCTCAAAGATGCTATTTTTTTTAATTGTCTTTTGAGATAATCAAAGGTAAAATGAAAGAAAGAAATCCAAATTAGTGCCCACCAGGGAAGAAGCAGCTGTGAGAGTGTAACTCAAGCCGGACAGTCAAAAGAGGGAAGACGCAGAACAGAGATGGGGAACATTTGCTCTGTGCTCACACAGACCGATAAACAGAATAAACTGCAAGAAAATCAGGCTTTATTAGTTCTGCTGCTCACAGGATATTTTTAAAGCTACCAGCATCTCTGCAACAACTGAATAATTAAAAAAAAAATCAAGTTGTTTTTAATTCCGATCTTTTCAGCCTAACATACAAACCTATTCAGAGAGGTGTTGAAACCTGACCAACAGTTAGGAAAGACCCTTCCTTCCTTCTTTCACGATCTCCAACCTTGCATGTCAAACTTCTAGCACAGAAAGATTGCCACAAAAAAGACTTACAACACTAACAGAGGTTCAATGGCAACATAACTCAGGAAAATAGTAATGCATTTTAATGCAGATCCTCCATCCACACTCCACCTAAAATTGCCAGAAGGTCAATGAACGCACCACAGCAACAGTGCCTGATTTTATGCTACACACACAATTCAGAAAAGCACAGACTTTCCAGTCCTTCCTGGAGGAATTAGGATCTGGAACAGCTGATTAACAATTTGCATGTGCCATGRCTGAACACTAGGGCACATCACTTGCAGAACAACATACTTGCTTCAAGGAGATCATCTCTTAGGTGTGCACTCACCCACCCGCACATTAATTGCCTCTCAGGCACCCATCTGATCACGGTTTCTGTAGAAACGCTGCCCGGGTCAAGAGTGTGCCGTAAGTCAGACACACAAAAGACAAATCTAATAAAAGGTATATCCAAAAGGGACCGAATAAGCCTTCCATCACACTCGGAACACAGGGCAGGGCTCCCTTGCACAGGCCTTACATAACAAAAAAGTCCTTTGCAGCAGCTTTTTTCTTCGTAGATGCAAACCGCAAAGATTTTTTTTTTGGGGGGGGAGGAAATTATATTTAGTTCCCTTACGGGTGGGCCCAACCTCAGAACAAGGCACCAAAGCCAGGCGTTTGCAAGCCACTTTCCCCAGCACGTGAAGAAACGCACAAGATTTTCATCTCTGCTGCAGGCCAGGGATCGCCCACCAAGCAAAGGCTCCACTTGCTAGAAATAAAGCTGTGTGAAACGGGGTTCCACAAGGGCTCCTTGCAGCAGACCGAGATGCAAGGATGCAGACTAGCAAAAGCATGCGGGTATCCTGGTCATGGTGGGCACACGTTGTCCTCCTCCATCTCATGGGTTGAAGATTAAGCATGAAGGACCTGTTCATGGACCAGTCAAAGGTTTTATCCCGGGGTTCCCTCCCTGTGTACCCCTGGTTTCACCTGGGATGACGATCAAAGAATATTCACTCAAAAAGCCAGGAAGTTCCCTGTTTAAGAGTGATATCCTACACTTTGCTCAGTACCAATCACCGCAGGCCAGGGCAGATTTTCGACAGTGTTTCCCTGACGTGTTCAGGTAGTGCGCACTACTTCGAGTCTGTAACATGTACACCGTAATTGAGATAAATTACAGCTTTTTCATCTGTGCCCTTTCCAGCTGAGGCCCGAGGCTTTCTGAAAGACCAGGTAACCTGTGGGAATCGCAATTTTTGCAAGTCGGAAGGTGGTCGCCACTCCTACCGGAGCCCGGCAAGGGTGAACGCCTGGCAAAGACCTTACACGCGTGCACGCCAAAAAACAGGAAACCGGGACAAAGCACTCCCACGGCCAGCCGGAAAGCACCCGCACGCGCCCCGGGCGGGAGCCTGCCGCGCCAGGGGCCGCCGGCACGGAGACGGACGGGCAAC
>NW_028186522.1:123295-144051 GCF_003343005.1 Rhea americana
GGGGCGCGGCGCGCAGCGGGGCGCGGGTGCGGCCGCCCCCGGCGGGGCGTTCCGCGGTCGGGGGGCACGTACGTACGCACACACATCCATTWAAACATAAACGTATAAACACATATTGCACACTGCACTCTTTTAAAAAAAATGCATATACACACAGAGACAGCACTCTGAAAATACATATACAGCCATTTTTACGTATTTTTTATACACACACTTCATGTGCGTGTGTCTGTCTGACTGTCCATCTGTCCTCTGGCCAAAGCAAGATCACATTTTTTTCCACAGACGCCTCAGCTATCTGGTCAGAGCAGTATGTGAAACTAGAGACTCAGGGAAAAAACCAACCCCTTCATCTTCCTTTCCAGCACATCAGATTGTTGGATAAATGCAGTCAAAAATGTTTTTACTCGGCTCATGGTTCATCCACCCTAGGTCCAGCCCAGGCGTTCCCGAGCCCCCTGCGCTGGCTGCTCCGTAAATGGCCCTGTGAGATGGYGGAGAACCACTTGAGGGGAACCAAAAGCCATTGCCACAACAACAAACATTACTTATTTTAAATGTCTCTTTCGTTCCCAAGTTTTAATAATCTCGACTTTCATGATTACAGAGGCCCTGTGAAACACGGGCTCAGCTAACCCTCCACTGAAGGGCAAGCCGCATTACAAGTGCTTGACAGTGACCACTGCAGATTTCAACAGTCACAAGGCAATTAAATTATAAGAGGAGCATTTCACTGCAGCCACCTTAACGCTTGGAACTGCATCTAGTGCATTTTGATGGTTCAGTGATGAAATCATACCAAAAACAGGGTCTAAAATCAACCTCTTCTCCTGAACATAACAGCAAGCATCATACTGTGAGAACTCAGCAAATACTTTTGCTAAATGGACTTAGTGGCACTCTAATACAGAAATCAAAATGTTAGCGTGCTCAGGGAACCGAGGAAACCATTTCAGCAGCCCAGAATATAAAAATAAATCAGGAATACAGGAACTGGTTAGAGCAAAGCCAGCAAAATGTTGCATAGCAAAAGAAAGTGTCAGGGTGAGGGGYTTAGCAACAGAGTTCCTCAAGGTCCAGTTTCCTATCAAATCTTGTCATATATTAACACGAAATAGCTGCAAACCAAAGGATAGGAATGCTAATGATGACACAGGCAATGGTAATGGTGACAAAGAGGAAGGAATAAATGAAAAACTGTAAGAAATGGTAAAATAAATAAATAAATAAAAATCAGGACACAACACAGAATGCCAGATCACACACTCAGGATTAGCAGGAATTTCTGCCATGGACTGAGAGATCATTTGGAAATAAAAAGAAGAGCAAGTGCACTCCTCAATCCTGGTTTGATCGTGCCTTGCTGCTGTGCTGCAAGGCAAGCGTCACTGCACTGTGTTGAGCAAGGAGTTTCTTCTAGAAATTAGAGCCATTGTACAATGGGCTGGACCAGGACACGTTCAAAAGATGAATGCAACTAAAGTCCATGCAAAGGGCTGCTAATAGGACAAGCAAAATGGAGAGCTATTTAAGAGCAGGCTAGGAGCTYGGCTTGCGAGGTTAGCACAGCTCAGGCGTAAGTAGGAACTCGCTGCTTGCTTCAGGATCTACTTGTAAATACCACAGAGGGGAAAAGCAGTCACTTAAATTAAAGGATAATCTTGGTACAAAATAAAATGGAGACGAAAAGCYGCTTTACATCAGAATTAAGAAAAAGATTCTGGTCATGAGAGGAGCAAGGTTCTGGCATAACGTTCCAGTARTGGGTAAAGTAAAAAAGACTAGTTTTAAAATAGAGCAGTTTAGGTGAGGACTTCATGTTGTGGTGGCCTGCTACAGCAGAGCACTGCACAGACTGACCCAGAAGGCCCTTCCAGTCCTCTGTTCCTGTAATGCACTCTCCCCTGGGAATGCTATGTTCAGTTCTGGTCACTATTTCAATATATAAATAAGGCATATCTGCAAAAGGGGCCCGAAAAAAAGGACAGAGCTGATGACAAAACTGAAGACATTTTGAATGTTTAGTTAAGTGAGAAGCTTGAGGGTTACAAAGACATAAAAATAATATTACAGAGAAAGAATACTAGCTTTTTTGAAACCTTATTCATAGAGAAACAAGCAAAACATTTCAAAAAAAAAAAAAAGGAAAGGAAATTTTTAAAGGGATATGGAAATGCTTTGTGAGACTCCTGAAATACTCCATCACAACATGCTTCCCAAACTAGTATGGGTCTGTTTGAAAGAACCATTTTTCTGAAGGGCTTTTTAACTACTGCAATTCACAACATAAGACAACTGCTAACTGCTTCTGTAAACCAACACCATAGTCAAACACAGAAGTACTTCCCCTGAGTTCTGTCAAATATCCAGGCTAGATGGACTACTAATTTCATTCAACATAGCAATAATTATATTTACACATAACATGTACATGAAGCTAGACATATAATTTTAGAAGCATCAAATATGGGTATTTGAGGACCCTAATAAGAGCATATGTTGCTCTCCCACATCATTGTTAGGGTCATTTATTTCCCTTATATTTTACCAAGCTATTTGTCTTCTAAAGTAAAGTTTCATTAAAGGAAGTAAAAAAGAAGTTAYGGAAGGGAAGTGTGTGCATCTAGGTTTGATACTTCTCCTTTTTTGACTATGAGCACAGGAAGGGATCAAGTTGGCTAGGCTCCTTTCAAAGATCTGAAAATTGGCAATATGAGACTTGCCAACTGACTATGATGGAAGTAAATACATCAGAAAGGGAGGTAAGAACACTTCTCTCCAACARGGCTCAAAAAAAGATTGTTTATGATCTTTTAAAGTGGTATCTGGGGGTAGCAGAATTTACATCAGTCTGAGACTGCTCCTACTCATTCATATGCTTTTACACCACTGAATTTTAAGCAGCTATCATAGAAGTTTCTGCATCCATCTCGTCAGCCTCCCTCCAACTCTTTCATTCAACCACTCTCATAGCTACTGATCGACAGGAACCTAACTTTTCTGTGTGTTTTGCAAAGCACATCCCTGGGGTTCTAAAAATAAATTCAGTGCAGAAGGGGAAGAAGCACAGCGTGTATACAGCCTCACTACAGGATTATTTATTGGAGCCACAGCAACATTTTGCACAGTAGA
The DNA here is from genome assembly GCF_003343005.1 of Rhea americana. Taxonomy (NCBI): domain Eukaryota; kingdom Metazoa; phylum Chordata; class Aves; order Rheiformes; family Rheidae; genus Rhea; species Rhea americana. The sequence goes on from NW_028186522.1 coordinate 126,428, forward strand.
GAACTTAAGGACTGCTTCCCTGTCCAAGATGAGAGGAAGCACTTCCCCTTTATATGTCAGGTCCTGAGGGATAACAAGACCTGCCTGAAGCAAACTAAAACCTAGACAGAGCCATATGATCTTGGAGAACAGCAAGACAGCTGTGATGGTACTTAGAGAAGGTGTTTTCTTACTGACATTATTCTTGTATTATACCAGTGTACAGCAAAAGAACAACTTAAAGGGTCAGCAGCAGTCTAGCCTGGTTCAGATCTCATACCAGTTTGACACTTTGCCACTCATCTGATACTGGTCTGCAAGACGTAACTAGGGTCGGGTGCATTCTTGAATTAAGTGATAATTGGAGAGCTCAGAAAGCTAAATCCCTGACAGTGGGAAAAAAACTGAACACAGCTATCACAAGTAGAACAGCTTCATATGGAGTAGCTTTCTACTTAGAAATTTCTGCCATATAGTATTGGTTTTGATTACTCAAGCAAGTAACTTTTATTTACTGTGTTTAATTTAGAGGAAGCATTAGACTGATTAGAGACATTACATGGATTCGTACACGGCACTACTGAGCAGCATTTGTCATTCACAAGATGCAACACAGCAGAGACTTCTCAGGCTTAATGTTACTCATAAACAACTGCTGAACAACAAAGGAAAGCTGAGAATATAGTAGGGAGAAACTTTCAAAAGCACTTACCTTGTGCAAAGGCAGCACCAGGAATGCTCCACCACCACTAGCTTCTACGATTATTGCAACAAATCTGGGGTTTACTGCACAAAAGGAGCTATCCCAAGTAACACGGGAAACACGGATGTCATCGTAACACTGATCGTTTTTCACTGCTTGGCCAAACACGTGCCGAAATTTGCTCTGTCGTACCACTCGCCTCATTGTGTCTGCAGAGAAAAGGAATATTAAAAGAACGTGGTTAGTTATGCACGGAGGGATCCGCACGCTCCTCTAAAAAGACACCTGCCAAGCGCCTCTGCAACCCCTCTCACCTGCGCTATCCCCCATCTTGCAAAACCACAAAAATACAGTTTCACTCACTACGCCTACACTCAGAGACAACTTGCTTTAGACTTGCAGTTTTCAACTAGCTTTGCATTTCTTGCCCGCCTCCAGTTTTTTTAAAAAAAGGAACTTTCAGACTGTCTTGTAACCTGCACAACTGAACCTCACTTTACCCTAGTAAGTGCCAGTTTCCTAATTGTAAATGTATTTTCTTAATAAAGGAAATTCCTTATCCTACAAGAAGTTTTTAGACAAGTCTCTACATATTTTCAGGGGTAAATCTGGTCTCAGATTGAACTTGTTTATTTTCAAGTCCAACAGGGTCCAGAAGATGTAAATAAAAATGCAAGCTCTCAAAATCCGGTGTTCCTGTGAAGTGGTTCCACATGTTAGCTAGCTTCCACTCCTTTCTTCTAATTCCAAAATCTCACTGAAAAATAATAAAATTAGTTTCCTAGGCAGAAAGGAGTAATGGAAACAAGCTAATGACTCAAATTAACTTAGTGTGTCTGTAGCACTTCTTGAGAAAAAAATTTTCAAGAAAGCTTGAGTCAGAATAGAGGGGAACCAACTGGCATGGAAAATTCCAGCACTGTGAATCCCAGGAGCAGGCAGGGGCACAACGCTCTGCGCAAACACTAATCCTGGAAGGGAGCAACTGGACCATCCTCAGTATCCGCAACCTTATGSTGCCCTCCGTCTGCAAGGCAGTGATGGAGTTTTCCTGTCATGCAAGATTTTCTCCTTCAGTCTGTGTTTGCAAGAAAGAGAGAGGCCTCCATATAGCATTTTGCCTTTATAGATGAGAAAAATCTCTGCCCCAGTCTCTAGGGAGAGCAAAATAACCAGAGTCCGACTCCTATCTTGCCTCCCAGTAGGTCCCCAAGCACAGGCAGAGGCTGGGAAAAACTGCTCTGCTTTACAAAGCTGCTTGCTGCAGAAACCCCAGGCTGACGTTCCCAAGCGWAAGACTTTGAACATGGCTCGAGCATGTTTCTCTCCGCGCAGCCTGTCTGCGAGCAAAAGTGATAAAAGGTTGTACATCCATCTGTAACTGCAAAGCCTTTGCATGAAAGCATAGTGAAAAAGATTTCAGGATGATCTCTATTTTGTAGTCTCTGAGATAAAAACAACAACAAAAAGCTGAATAACTAGAGTAAAGCAGTCATCAGAGCTGACAAATAAGCAGTCACATAATGTGTTTGAAGAGGAGAAAAATGGTACAGAACAATTAACAGAACAGACAGCTATCTAGTGAAATACTCAGGTTTCCATACGTGTAACAAAAAATATTTGCAGTATTTATTTCCCAGAAGCCCCCACTGTGACCACATCTAGCTGGAGCATTTGGGAGCCGGTGCTGGACACCTCCACAGCCGTTCCGCCTCCAGCCCGGCGGGTTTCTGACGCCGCCGACCGTAGCGCCRAGCCGAACTCCAGCGTTGCAAGTGTCTTCACACCGGAGCTGCAGCCCAGGCGGCGAGCTGTCCGGCACGGCCCCCCCTTCCCGCTTCCCAGGCAAAGAGCTACCAGAGCTGCGCTAGCTTCTCGGCGGGCACAGATAATAAACGCGCCGATTAGGGGGTCATTTCTGTGCTGCRGACATCTGTCCCCTGCGATGCAGGGTGGAGGCCACCAACCACTTTCTCACGGGCCAAACAGCTGTCAGATGGTAATGACTTCCAGGCACCGGTGACCTGAACTCTGTACAAGCTGGTGACGGAGCAGTAAAGAGCTCTATTTTTTATCTGTAGTCATCTCAAATAGGCAGGTTTTTTGCCATGTTTCTCAGAGGATCATTTCTACCCTTTACTAGCTCTGTAAGACTGCTGAGCGGAGAGCAACTCTGAGTAAACGTGTTGCTGCTCAGGGGAACGGCGGCGGATACGGCACACCTCACTTCTGCCTCCGGCGCAGCAGATCAGACGGCACAACCCCGCTCCTCCTCTCACCCGGGGCTGCCACGACAGTTTAGCACAGTGCACCAGGTCCGCCCAAGTATGCATCGCGTGAGGAAGGCTTCTTCTGATGGTTTGTTAAATTTCCCATATGAACTTGGCCATTTTTAAGCTACATACGTGCCACAAACACCATTTTATTAAGAACTYATGGCACTTAAGAAAAAACAGCTGTGATTTTTAAATGCATAATTTTGTGAATTGGGGTATTTAAGATTGTACATATGAAAAAAGCTTCATATGTGTCATTGATGATTACTGTCATGATGATAGATGAACTAATGCTTTCTCCATATTTAAAATCAGTCCACACAATTACATACATTTGTAGCCAAATATTTTATCTATAGCAAAAATAAAAAGCCTGTTCCAAACTAGACACACCCAATGACACCAAAGTGCAAGAGGAAGTCAGAAACCAGTAGCTTCTCTTCAACTCAAATTAGCAAATTAGAGTGCAAAATACAGACCCACAAACACCACCGCCTTTTTATGCTCACGACTCACAGTAAAACCACGCGAGGCCAGGTCAAACTCTACAGCAATCTCGACGGAACAGCTGAAGCCTTACAGCACACATGCACCTTTCACGCAACAGGGCTCTGGAATATTAGTAACAAGCCAGTACACAAACAGCACAGATATTTAATCAACCAGCTCTGCAGTGGCCCCRTCTTTGGGGTATAATACCACGACTACTCTGCAGCAGTGCGGCACAGCTTCTCTCGTTTTCAGAGAGAGGAAGGGAAGATGAAGTTACCCGAGAGCAAAGGGGCAGAAGGGACGGGAGAATTTCTGTTTCAGCAGATGGTCCGTAGCAGCTCCGGGTGGAGTTCGGCCAGAGCTGGCAGCCTCCCGAACCTCCTGGGAGCAGCGCCCGCGAATGCCCCCAGTGGGAAAGGGGGTATGATGGGCAGGGGCACGGCTGGGTCAAGGAGCACCGGGCGGTCGCAGAGTCGCCACTGATTCACAGCATGACCTCAGACAAGCCTCAGCCTCGCTGAAACGCGCGCAAAGAAAAGGTGAATTTCAGCTAAAATGAAGATGTCTTAAAGAAAGGAAACACGTTGCACTAGTAAGCTGCCTGAGGCCTGATTAAGATAGAGTGAAAAGAAATGAAGTCCCACACCCAATTACTAATTCATGGTATAGACTCATTCAGCGATCCGTCAGGCATTTTCATACTGATATGGCTCCTTTCAGAAGTAAGGTGTCTCCACGCTGAGTCTTGCACGACTTTGTAACTCCACACCTTCAACTCTGAGTCCCACTGTCCCGGGGGGCTACAGTTCCTGGCGAGCTTCTGGTCCGAGAGCAGCATCTCCTCCTCTTGCCCTCCCCGCCACCTCAGCCCCACGTCAGCTTGTGGGGTGGAGGGCAAACCTGGGGGTTACACTTCAGCTCCCTGCTCACCCGCAGCCGCAGGCAGGGAGAGAGGGCTGCCCTGGGCTGCAGGCAGCGCTGCCGTAGGTGTGAATTGCAGCCTTCCACCACCAGCTCCCTCCAGCAACTTTCCAACACGTGGCCCAAATCACAGGGCTAGAGGAGAAGAGGCAAGGATGTTCTTGTAAAGTAGGATGTGTTGCAATGCCTAGGCACAACAGGAAGTCTGCGCATATTCAGCCCTTGCCCTTACAAAAACACCTCACAGGTCTTTTGCAGCAAAATTCTACTCACCCAGCTGCCTGGGGTGGGTAACTCTCCCAGAAGAGAAAAGTATTCTGCTTTGGGCACAGGCCAGTCAGTTTTCATGAGTGTTCACCAACTGGCAATATTCCCATCCCACTGTGCATTAAGATTAAAATCTGATGTTTTAGAAGAAGGTAAAGCGAGGGCTTAAACTTGCCTTGCTGAGTTAACAAGCACCAAATTGCCCAATGTCAACATATCGTGTACACAGGAGTTTTGCAATTTGTCTGCTTTAATGCTGGGAATGTAGATATGATAGTTAAAAATACAGAGGATTATTTGTATAGCTTGGACAGTTATACCTTCCTTCACTTGATCAGCACCAGAATACCAAAAAAAAAAACAACCCCAAAACAAAAAACCTTATCACAAGAATCAGATAGCAAATACAAATTCTACCACCCCTTCAATTCTAATGGCAGAGAAACACCCTTTACTCTGTGGTGGAATTCTGCTACATTATTTCCCACATTTTAACCATTTTTGGAGAGAGTGTTCCCCCCGCCCCTTATGATGGCCTTTTAAAAATGCAGAGAGTCATATGTACCCCCAAAAATATCCTTATTTTTTCAGAACTGATTTGTTCAAACACACCTTTGCTGTCCTCTTCCCCCACCTACAGCTCATCATTCTTAGCAGGAACTCTCTATGATGAACACATGGTGAACAGCCTCCAAGTCCTCATTTCCATAGCAAAGGGAGTGATTCTTGCTTTGGATCACAGCCATTTTGATCTGGCTGCTTTCCAAAGAGAAGGAAAAGAAAAAAAAACATCATGCAGGCTTTAGTTATAAAGAACAGCGACTATGGATCTTTCAGCATACCACAGAAAGCGAGCAGGTGAAAAACAAAACAGAGTTAGCTCAGTCTAAAACACCGAAAGAAGAATTTTCTTCTCCCTACCCCCAACCTCTTGTTAAAATGTGAAGAGCATTTAATATCTTAATTTGTTTCTCAATACTGAAGTGCAAAGGATCCCCTCCTCCACAATCTACAAGCTGAAGTTGATTGCCACCGGTTCTCCTAACAGGGACACTCTGCAGTCATCGATTGAGGCATGCTGCAGATAGGAGACCCATGAAGGAAAGCAGCCCTGTTCTGCAGAACACCTACGTTTTTCACTTGCAGGATTATAAGGCAAGACTCCAGCATCCAAAATGGTTCACCATTGAAAAGACTGATTCAGCCTTTACCATATATGCAAAACACAGTAAGATCTGGCTTATGCAGGCTAATGACTGGGGACCCTTCAGGAATGACTGAATTTAGTGCACTTCTTAGTAGGCAAGGAAGAGCATCTTGAACTGCTCTTTGTTCATTTGTTTCACCAACCACAATTAACTATGGAGATGCTAAAAATTTACCCATAGAAAGAGGTCTTAGAGTAGCAATTTTATGAAGGGAAGTTTAACTAGATCGTTGTCTTTGCTGTTAAATCTTAACTAAGGAGCTGGAGCCATCAACATACACTTGCTAAACAGGAAACGTCTTTCTTAGCAAAGTACAAATTTAGAGGATGTAAAACTTCACCACAGAGAGTTGAAAGGGGTTCCAGTTTTGCCAAAGTTACAGCCCTCAGCAAAACTGAAACAGAAGCGTTAGACACCCTGCAAAGACAGCTACAATAGAAGTGCTGACATCTGTGACTGCACTGATCTCCTGGATCCTGCTCTGTGATACAGAGAGCATCTTACAACACGTCCTGTATGGGGCCATACGAAAGAGCCTTCAAAAAAWTTTTTTTTAAATGTCAAATGACTTCCATCTGAATTTTACCTCGAACTGAACTTCATCTCTCACTGTGCCCATCATATAGTTCAGAGTCTGGCCTTTGTGTCAGCATTTAAAGGCATCTTGCAAATTGAGAGTGCCTTGAGACATTCTTGCACAGTGCTACTTTTCATTCAGTTTCTTTCTGAACTTCCATCACGATGTGTCACAAGAGTTACCATGAGTTTGCCCATTTTCCTGTTTATAAAGGATTTATCTGTCTAAAGAATCCAACAGATGTATTTCTGTGGCTTCAGAGGGTTTTCAGCCTGCTTGTGCAAGAGGAAACGCATCCTGCTAGGGAACACTTACAGGAAAACCCCCCACTAATGGCAAAATCCTGCTCAGCCCATGTGATTGCGATCCCTTCTGGAAAGGGCGGCATTTGAAATAAAAGACTAGTTTAAGTCACAATCAGCCAAAGGCTACATTGGGGGGGGGGGGGGAAGGAGGGAAGAAGATATAAATCAACTAGATAGGGAACTACACTTCCTTATAAAATAGTGGTAGTTGAGACTGCAAAGAAGTAGAGCTTTTCCTTAAATGGAAAACTTCAGCAAGATAAGAAGAGTTGCATCTGCTTATGGTAAGCCCCTCAACCTCCAATTAATTTAGAGTCTTATTGAAGAGGTACTGTACACTTTAATGGCAGCTTTGAACTAAACAGTCTGAGATAACTATCACCAAATGCGAAGCAGATAACGGGAAAAAAACAAACAAGATATATTATAGGCAATGCCACTAGTACCAAAGATGCCTGACACYGGAGGACATCCACCTCATCAGCAACGAGACCGGGAGGATACAGGGAGAAGGAACAGTCTCACTGGTGAAACAGCTGAAGGCTTCTCTGGAATACAGGATTTTCCATGCCTCTGCCACAGGGGCTGGTACAAGGAAGTCCARATGTTTCTCAAGTGGTGATGCATTGACTGCACAGTCCAAGATWTTTCTAAACACCTGGCTTGAGATTCTTGAGTCTAATCTGCAAAACTGGTGAGTGTCCAGAGCGGAAAGCCTTCTCCAAAAAAGAATAGAAAGTCTTTATAATCCTAGACCAATAATCAGGCCATAGATATTTCAACCTGGGCTCCCAACCTGAGGCCCAAGCACTTCACACAGAGCTCAGAGATGATGATACCCTCTCTCTGACAGCAGTGCTCAGCCACATCTGTGAAGCAGTTGGACATTACAGAGATAAGCACCGGCGAGAAGCCCACAAGGAATCTAGTAATTCAGTCTTCAGAACATTTGAAGCATCAGATGGTAAATAAGATACAGGGCCACATATGGAACTGAGGATAAAACCTTCAGAGGCTTTAAGGCCTTAAAAAGACCACCGTCTCATTGCACCTCCTGCTTAACACAGGCAGCGAGAATTCTCTCTAGCTGCAGCAGCCATTGCTCAGGGCGAGCACTAGCTGTCCTGCATGCTGAGCAAAGCAAGGGTCTGGTGACTGYGGGACTGGAAGTAACAGCCATATCCCAATGCATATGAAAAGAGGAACAAATGAGTATTACCCAGGTATTTCCTAATTACTTAATTTTAGCATTTCTTAACTTCAGAGTGCTTGGTTTTGCAACATCCGGATGTTCTCTGTAAGCCACTTCTGTGCACAGCGCGGTGTACACAAGTACAAATGCACATCTGTACCTGCAGAGAAACACTGCCTTATGTTTAGTTTAATCACAAGCATTTTTCACACAAATGTTTCACAGCCTTACCATACTGCATAAGTAGCATCTTAAAATGTCTCAGAAGAATCATTCATCTAGAAGGGCAGAAGTTTTCCAGATCATTTTTAAGGAAGGCATTTAAGCACTCCTTAGACAAAGCAAAGCAAAGGAGAAAACATAGGGGAAGCAAGGAGGCTAGCACTTGCTATTGATCCCGGCTGCTGAGCCGCACAGAGAGCGAGGACAGAGGAGAGAATCAGCCCTTTGAAGCTGAACAAACATAGTCTGATAACCCAAACCAGCAAGCTAACCACCGCAGGAAACTGAGGCAAGCGCGCGCTCTGCAAGCGAGATCAGAGAAACGACACTACATAGGCAGCAAGTTGCAACAGTTGTTGAAGCGGAGAACCAGAATGTCACAAACAAGACAAAGTGGACTTCACCCCTCTCTAACATTTCCACCAAGTATCAAGTCAGCCAGTGAACAATGTGACATGATACTAAGTCTTGCAGTATTTGGGCAGGGAAGAAGTAGAAAATTCACATGACCACAAAAAACTCAGCTCACTCTCCAAATCTGCATGAAACCTATGGCAGAAAAAGAAACCACCATGAATACCTTGATTCAGTCCTGCAGTTTTAAACACAATGGTACTCCTTATCTATGGTGCACCATTTCAAATCAATTCATACTAAGTCCATTACTGATAGAATTTTTGCTTTCAGATGTTCAGAATTATTTAAACCAAGGGTGAACACTACTACAGATGGTCACAATTCCAAAATACATCATATTTGTGCACAGATTATTTTCAGTCTTTAGTTACTGAAGTCTAGGTTGAGCAAGATCCTGCCATCTGATTTCACTTCATTTTAAAGATAAAAAGCTGAAATATGAACTTAATACTGAAATTTCCAGCTGTTATACCACTGGCAAGATTCTATTTTGGGACAAGAACCTAAACCACAAACTACCAGGGAATTTGATTATATCTCAACCGGGGAGCACACACATTCAGAAATGCAACGCAACCCAAAATTAAATAGGCTAAAATTGCTATCCTGGACAAAGTGCAAGGTGTTGGATCTAAGCTGTGAAATACTTGATAYGATTCTGTTTTTCAGAGCTGTACCCTGAAAGAATCATGCTGAGGTCACTGTAATACGAAGAACTCTAAATCAGAAATGTCTRTAATGCTTAAGTCTTCTGGACATCAAGAAGCATACTGTTTCCTAAGAGCTTATCCTATGCATGCTAGTCTTAAGTGCACATCTCCCATGCTGTTGCTGACATTTTTTAAGCACACATGGGGATACAGTGGATATTTTCACTTGAAGACTTCCAAGTACGCAATTCATCTTCTTGGGGGATCTTACTGCTCATACTGCTTTGTAGCTTTTATCTTACAGTCTAACATTAGCTCATTTACCGTAACTTACAGCGACAAAAGGACATTGCAGTTGAAAATCATTACCCAAAACAGAACATTGTCTGACTTCATTTAATCGGTGTCATCTACCAAAAAGCTATACACACACACAAAAATCATTACACAAAATAATTTAGCAGGAGGACAAAGTGAAACACTACAGTAGTTACATAAAGCCTGGATCTGAAATTGTAAAGCAGCTYCTCTAACGGGCTCTGTAGAGGCAGCTGAGGAGGAGGAACACGTGCTCTGCGGAAGCCCTGTCACAGCAGCAACCTCCAACCTCCAAAAAAGGCCAGAGAGCAGCAACATCAAACCCCAGAGACCAAAAGAATGACTCTGTCACACCCCTTAGAAACAATCATTTTAAGAAAATAAAAGCATTTCTTTGCTAGAGTGTTCCCCCCCYCYTTTTTTTTAWTTTTTAATCCAGTGGCACCTGAAGAGGAAACTTTAAGCACACACAAAACTACTTCATATCTTACAAACTAACACCATAATCTACAACAAAAAGAAGGGAGGAAAGCACAAGAAAGTATCTTGTCAAACCTCATACCTTGCCAGTGTTAACAGTTTCTTAACTACCAATATTATAAAGCAACTGTTTTTCACTTGATCTTTGCCTACTGTTTTCAATATTGCAGCAGTGATAATTATAAAAACCTTTCTACATTTTTCATTCCCAGCAGGTCCTGAAATTGAAATAGAAGAAAAGTTGCCTGAACTGCATGGAAATAACATGAAAATACAAATGTAGATCACAAACAGGGGATGGGAGTCAGTTTTTAAGGCGATTTTTTTCCAGCTTTAGTAACAAGTGCTTTGGATCCTTTTGGGATACAAAAGGGATGCTGTTCAGCTTTACATTTCTAATAATGCCTTCTTCTAACTGACATTAAAGCAGCCATTCTCATAAGCAGTGATATGTGCTGCATTTAGGGATATCTGGATGATGCTAATTTAATGAAAACAGCACTAAGATGATCAGTAAAAATAAAAACAGTGCAACAACTCAAAGACAAGAAAGGACAATAAAGTAGAGCTGACAGCAATAAAACCCAGGACAAAACTTCATAAAGGTAAAATAACATGCAGAATACAGGCACAAAAGAGCCCAAGAATACTAATGGATTAAGCATCCCAGATGCCCATCTCTACACTTCGGCTTCCACTTTTGCTGCCACCATAGATAGATTAGAGCCACRCAGTTGGAGAGCACCAGCCAAGCTTTATTGGATAAGCAAAGCAAAACTTGGAGCTAGGGCACACAGCCTCTCACCTTAGAGTACTGCTGTCCCAGCAGCTGTCCACAGAAGGCCTTAGCCTTCCATCTGCTCYACTGCAAGAGCCTTAACTGTCCTCCACTTTCTCCACTGGAATAAACACCAGAGATACTTCTCTGCACACTGCATCCTCATTACTGCCAAGAGACAGAGCAATATACTTCCAGAGCTGAACAACAGCCCTGTGAACTTCRGCCAGAGACATTACACCAGCATGATGGAAGATGCTACTTACACCCCTGGGGACTGACTGCATCAGCCCTACAGTAAAAGCAGCATATGCCACAAAGAAGCAAGCAATAGGGCTTGAGACCACACTTTGACCCTGAGGAAAACATGAGAGAGAGAGAGCGCACAATCCCCTGTGCAGAACTGCAAGGCAGCAAGCCTGCTACAGCAATCAAGCTCCAGGATTCCAGTTAAGAGAAGTATGCAGATAAGATGCTTTTTCTATAGAGCTGACCTAGTTCTCTTATCAGTGTGACAAAGCTAAYGAGGAAGTATCAATCTGCTCAAAGCTGCTACTCTTAATTTGCTGRATTTTTCTGTTTTCTTAAAAGGTGCACCCTTCTTCCAGATCATATTCTTAAGAGACACATCACATGCTACATTTTTTTTAAACCTGGGAAATGAATTTTGGGGGAAAGCATAGTACCAGCTAAGGATGGTGGTTACGAAGGGAGAGAGAGCTCTTCTCCACCAGAGCCTAATTTCTCACCAAATCATTTGTCTTTAAATCCAGCTGGAGTCCACCAGGTCCCACCTTTTCCAAATTATCAGYCAAGGCATAAGCACTGTTTCTCCTGTTAGGACTCTATCGTGTTAGAAAAGGACTTTATTTTCTCCTACAACTCAAAGCAATCAAGCGTACCCAAACGCAACAAACAGGAAACCTAAGTCTCATTATCTATGTGACAGAACAGCTCACCAGCAGCCTCCGGATCTGAAACTCATCTGCCAATATAGGATACAGTCTGTCCTCTTCAATGATAAACTTAAGCTAGCAGCCAGACAGCAAATCCCAGGTGCTGGGAGTTGAGCCTAACATGAAAACCCAGACAGAATAACATATTCAGGGTTTCTTATTCTGCAAAAGACAAAAGAGGTGCAGACATGAAGGTAATTTGATTAACACAGTATTTTCTAAGATAAACACATTTCCTATTAAACTTCATTGGCTTTAAGACATTGTTGRAAAGATTACAATGCTTCTAGTTGCTTGCAATCAATTAGGTCATTCCCTAAAAAATGACAAGAATATTTATCAACAGGAGAAATCTCCAAAGGATTTGATGAACTTTTTTTTCTGCTCCTCCTAAATTATAACATGTCTTGGTATCCACAGGAAGAAACTATAAACATTGAAGATGTTTTAAGGACAAAGACTGTCTCATGGATAAAAGGTCATAGGTATCATCAGTTCTTCCAGTGCACTGCAACACTGCTGTCTGAGAACCATCAKGACACCAAGGCCTGGAGAAACCTCTCCATTATAAACATTAAGCTAGCAGGGACAAAAATTCCTCACAACTTAGAAATAAAGCAGAAACTACAGATCAGCACAACCAAGCTCACAAATAGACCAGCCAAGTGTGAGTCAGACTGACCAAGTGAGGATGCAGAATTCTCCAGATGGCCCTGCCTGACCACAAACACTCTGCTGGTCTGCTAGACGGAAGCATACATCCAGCACAGATGCAGCAAAATATCCAAATCTTCAGGGAACCCACTATAAAAACAGCACTGCCTTGAGGAATATGATCAGAAAGGAGCAAGAAGGCCAAGCGGTAACAGCAATGCCTATTGGACTAACACTACAGCCAGACGCAGTTCCAGCCCAGTAATGGCAAACACGACTGTCTAGGGACCTGAACTGCCAGGGACCTGCCGCAGCCAGACTGGAGCATACATCAACGTGGTCCATCATGACACCAAACAGTGTGATTTTAAATGGAGACACTCTGTATTCCAAAAAGCAGTAATGGACTCGTTTACTGTACTCTCAGAAACACTTTCATCCAAACGCCAAGTAAATTAGGGCCCAATTTAGTGGCTTTTCCTTCTCAAGCTAGTTGATAATACCCATCCAACAGGTGAGGCACTCACATGTGGAACTACTTTTGCTGTTCTCAAAATAAAAGGAACAATGATTAAGTGTCAAAGACAAGGCAATATCTGTGACATAAAAGGCATGCAGAAGGTTCAAGTTGGACAATGCAAACATCGAGTGAGCACGTGACTAAAGCGGTTTCAGATTTAAATGCTGAACAAATAAGCTGCAAAATGAATCTAAATTCTCACAGTTGGAACGGGCACATATTTCTCCAGATTTCCATTTGCTGTCCTGCCAGCTCTTCTGGCCAAACAGCCTATAATTCAAAGAGTACCATTGTCATTCTGTCCTGTTTCCATAACGTGCAATTTGAAATCAGAGTTGGGGGGAGGGAGGGAGGGARGCTACAACTGTAATCCAGATACAGATTTAAAATCAAGTTAGTAGATTGAAGTATCTTGTGGTGCCAATTACAGCCCTTCAGACATCTGTTTTAACAAAGGGTTCCTCAAACACATTTCCTCTGTCTTACAGATGCTCTTTATCATTGATCCTTTTTTGGGCCAAAGTTGTTGTCCTGTGTTAAGGCACRAAGTCCCACCCGCATGCTCCAGCCATCACTCACTGTACCAGAGAAGACAGCTACCTGTGCAAGCTGGTATCAAAGCATCAGTGTAACATCAAGCATGTCTGTCACCTCTCTAGGTGGGCATGAAAAAATTTAACTTATGAAAGTGTATTTRGGTAGGGCTGCTTAATAAGCAGCTTTTATAAACGTTCCTGGTGCACTCTAAAGAAAGATTTCAGAAGCAAGAAGCTGAAAAACCTTCCTACACCCGCAGGCTCTCTGTGCCAAAGACATGCAGTGCACCGAACTGTCCCCAGCACCTCTCAACACTGCCACTGCCGTGCTCTCCCTACCAGGCAGCGAGAATCGCGCCCTGACAGGCACTGGGCACAGACTGATTTCATGGGGAGGGTGCCTGCAGCTGGCTGGGGAACTTGTTTCCTGTAAGGGGAATGAAGAATTACAGCCTGCACTTGATGACCTTTAAGCTTTACTTACCTGTTGGCTTTACAATCACACTACTACCCATACAACCTAAATTCTCAACCCTTTGAGAGTTCACGTGGCATTTACAGGGCTACTGGATAAGAGCAAGTGAAACAAGAGGCAGTATTACACTGAGACAAGCCCCAGCTGGTTCTTACGTGATTTATCATAGCGCTTAAGAATTCCCCTAGCAGACCAGGAGATCAATGTGGTAAGCACTACATAAAAAGAACAAAAAAGATAACCTTTACCCCCAAAGGAACATCAGGGAGTGATGTGAAGAGTACAGAGATCACACACATGAATCTAAAGCATGGTGAAATAGGAAGCCAAATTAGGGCAATCTACTTTTCAAAGAAAACACCTTAAGACACCAGGCAGAATTTTAACAGTTTGCTCCAGAAAGTAGTAGTAGTCAGGAAAAAAGATGCTAGAAAGCACTTTTTCCCCCCACCTTGCAATGCAATCTCAACAAATCCAAAACCGAAAATAAACTTTAGTTAAAAAAAAATCCTTGCAAACTCCAAAAACTCAACCAATCCACCTAAGCAAGACAGCTGTGTGCCTTTTACTCCAACCTCCAGAATACTGCAGCGCTCTTTAATTTCCACAGTATAATGTAAGAGCTGAAAAGTTAAATGGCACTTTCTCCCCCCTCACCCCCATCCCAAGATGCTCTGTGTTAATACAAATATATAAACTACCTGTAAAATTGTGAGTAACTTTGTATTTCCAACTAGTATCTGAAAGACCTTGAGCAAATCACTTAACCTCACATTCTCAAGTAGGAAGCAAGGGTATTTGTTTATTTCCCACAGGTAACTGCAAGAAACACTTGTAACAGTAATTGGAGATAATACGATGAAAAAAGACAACTAAATGCCAAGCACATACCCTCCGTGAGTGAAGCATTTAAGATCCCAGTACAAACTAACCCATGCCACAGTATTTAGGTAAAGGAAAAGAAAAGTAAGTTGTTTCAAAAGGTAACATTAGTACTAAGCTGGCGACCTTACTGTTGATTCTTACTGATGATTATCTTCCATATCAAGTGATCATCTGCCCAGAACTGCCAGTTTGCCTCAACACCGAARGGTTGGAGTACTTGCCTTGGTTTCAATCTGCTATAGTCTGCTAATCCCTAGTGGGGCTAATTACACCCATTATCAGTTTGTCTGATTGTGCCTGACACACGTCCAACATCCAAATTTGCAGTATCGTGGGGTGTCAGGTGCCCTATCAGACTTGCATGGCAAGAGAATCTTGCAAGATGTGATGCTTTAACACAGTACTTTTATATATTTCTGAGATAAACAATGGATTTTTCAAGGACTCAAGAATATAGTAACTATGGCAACTATATGCAGAACTAAGGAGATGAAGGGGGAAGAAAGATATGTTCCACATTTCAAAATACTCTGACCAGAGTGATCTGAAATTTAATTTCTTCATTTCCCAAGATTACTTATAGTAGGAATTGCAAATGAGATGTATTCCCTAGGTTCATACATGGATGTAAACAAGATTTGGCTTGGGTTCCCCCCCCCCCCGCTTTTAAGAAATTCAGATCAGGCGTATTTGATAACAATTCAGAAGTGGTTGCTTTAATAGCCATCCAAAAGGAGTTGTATATAGATTAAGTATATTCAGAAACAGACACTATAGACAGCCAATATTTAGAGAGGACTTCACCTATTTTGGCAAGCCACAGAAAACCCATGACCTTTCTTAAAGGGAACATTTAGACTTAAACATAAATCAAGAATATTCCAGATGAAAGCTGTTAGCTCATCTTAGTGCACTTGATGACATCGAACTGAATTTTAATCAATTTAAGTCAGATCCCACCATTATTTTAATTTTATTTCCATTGCTTTTTCAAATTAAATTATTAAAAGGAAAAACAAGAAAAACTAATTATGATGGATCGAGAGGCCCAGYTCAATGTCAAACAGAATTCACTATAACTGATCTGACCACATCTAGCCTCTACCACTCACAAATAGAGCTCAAAAGAGTTAGTATGTCCTTGTAACAAAAAGCATATATATTATTCAATTCAAGGTATAACAACATTTTAATAAGGAAAAGCAATAATGTTGAAGAAGTGAAGCTATGCTTCCTTCCTTTCTCCAGTGCAGGTCATTCCACCTCGCTATCTAACTCATTAAGAATTTTACTTTATTTTTGAAATTAGCAAAAACTAGTCCAAATCCTATTTAATCTACTAAAGTCATTCTTGTGCGTTTTCTTGAGGCTTATTATGTACAAAGGCAACCAGAAAGTGTTGCTCTTGCTTGTTTTTTTGTTTGTTTTTTGTTTTTTAAACAAAACAAAAACACAATCTCTCTGCTTTTAGCATTAGAAATTCATGTCTTGCCTGTCCTATAGGATTCTGAAGATRTCTGGAGAAGCAAGCAACCTTTTCACAGACAAGAGTATGATAGTAACAGAGAAGAACTTGCTAGTTATTGGCTACTTTTTTCCTCACCTTTAATCTCTAACTGCAACAACCAAATGACAATTTGGATTAAAAAATAGTATTAAGAATTCAGCAACCACTTCCTCCCAGGGCAGGCAGAGGGGCCCCATCAAATGACATCCAGAAAACCTTAAGAAAACCTGTAAGAATAAAGTGTGCAAATATTTTAATTTTAAGGTCTATTTGAGCATACAGAAAAGAAGAAAAACAGCTGAAGAGCCCAAGCTTCACTTGGTCACTTTTAAGCTGAGGACCTTCTCTAACAGTGGGCACTAAGAGAGCTCCAGCAGGCTGACAGCCTCCTAAAGAGCAACTGGGTTTTTCCCCCCTCTTAAGGGACAGGAACAGGTTGCCATTTTCATTACTTGCTTGTCAAGTTCCTTGCTAGCACCTGACCTACACAGCATGATGTTAAAGCATTTACAGTATTCCATCACAACAGCAACTCCTGTTTCAGAAGCACTTTGTGACTTTTTACAAAAAAGACTGCTGTAAAGAGATTAGAGCTGTCTTCTTAGCATTCTTGGAAAGACTAAATTTTCAGGGTGAAAGAAAAAAAATCTTGACTCTGAAGAGTGCTATGGAAGAGGTATAAAGAAAAATATGCTGTTTGACCAAGCACGCAATAGGGCCCAGACAGACACCTTTATTTTATGCCATATCACTACCTCAATTCATATCCTGCCATTAGTTTTGATCATGTTTATATTCCTTGCAAAAACATATACATGCACACATAAAATTAATTTACAAAAGAATGAAAGTAATGATGCTATAAACAGGAAGAATTTTATGGCATTTCTAATTTCTGATTATGATTGAGGAGCGACCTTCAATGCAGAGGCCGGAAAGTGTTACAGGACGGCATTTGCTCATTTATTTAGATGCAGCAAATCAGTCTTGGTATATTCCGTTATCAACGTCTGCAGCTGATTTGCTCCTCTACAGATCGCTGGTGTGAGACTCCAAGCATCAGAAGGTCCTCTGGAACAAAGCCCAAACCTGCTGTTGGGACCACTTTGGCTGGTCATTGCTATGTCTAGAAGCTGGATAATTGTGGTGTCACCTGATACTTTATGTGCCCAACACTATCAGCTTTTAACACATATAGKGATGTACTGAACAATTACAAACTGAAAAAGATGCAATTATTCACATGAGAGAACTAGAACAAAAACAATTCTATTAGTAAAAAAAAAAAAGAAAAAGAAAAAAAAAA
>NW_028186522.1:144089-146575 GCF_003343005.1 Rhea americana
ATTGCCACCTACACTGGCATATTCAACACATCCAGAATAACCTTTTTTCACTAGGTTTCCTGCATCACATCAGTTAATCTAAATCTCTTTTTGTCTTAGTTTTGACATAGCATTCATCCCAGTAACGCCACCATCACCTTCCTTTTTGCACATCGTGACAAAAATATCAGTTCATGCTCTACTGGCGTAAAGCCACTGACATTCTGATTTTTCAGATACGGCTACATAACCATCACTGCAAACTGAAGTTGTAAGCAGTTTCAAATTAGACTAGCTTCACACTTAATAACCAGAATACAACCAGACCAAAAATACTATGTGAGGGAGGCTACAGGGAAAGAACTAGAAGAGCACACAGATGTTTAATTCTTGTTCTTATGCCCTGCAAACTGGGACACTTCAAATCTGCAGTGAGTTTCTGTTCCAACACTTCCTCAGAGAAGGACTGAGATTATCATAAAAGCCTCAATAAAAAAAAAATCAAAACAAACAAAACTCTACTTTAAAAGTCAAGAAAAAAATGTGCCTGTGAGTTTGCATAAAAGGACATTCCTAGCCCTGGGAGTGGTGCACTGATGACCTCATCAAGTTGAAAACTCAAGCCAGGAAGTGTTTTGCTCATGTCTTCAAAATAGGAAGCTGGCATCCAAGTTAATTATATTTCTTGGAATCAATAATCAAATTAAAAACAATAACATAAATGCTGTTACAATCAAAATGCATCATTGTGCTTTAATGAGCCATTTTATGAAGTAGTCTTTAACCTCTTTGTATGAAACTTTAACAGGATGTATGTAATACAYGGTCATTGAGTGTAGATCTCTCGTACCCCTTTGCTGTATCACTAAAGAAAGCTGATATTTTATCCTTCTGTGCATTCCATTTCACTGCCATTACACTGAATCTCTGCCTTTTGCTTGGAGTGAATCCCAGAAGTGACAGATGCAATAAGCATGAAGATTTAACTTGAAAAATCCAATGATGTTTGAAAAGGCAGCTCACTAGAAGATAGAGTAATGCCAACAGAGAACATAAAAGAGACACACAAATGCTGATTAAAGCAATCTGTATAAATGGCTGCAAATGACCATTAAAAATTTACCATTATGAAGTGCTATATTAAAGCAAACACAAAACACATGCTCCCTCATATACCGGAGTGTGAGGTCTTACCTTGGCTACTGAAAATACTAAAAAACACACAAAATAAAATACACTGGCTTTATCACAACAGTATTTGATCTTCTACCTTTGTGTACACAGTTTTAGATATTAGCTGCAATAAAATGTCTCAGCAAGCACATGAGAAATATTTCTCCTCTTGCTCAAAAAAAGATGATTCAATGCTTGCTATTCAAAAAAAAAAAAAAAARAAGAAGAATCAAGTATCTTCTCTCCCACCCCACGCACAAGATATCGTCTGTTTTCTCTCGCCATCACACATTCAGCACATATGAACACACTTCTTACGAGATGGACTGTGCCAGTTCACACCATTTTCCCACACTTCCAGTAGGCACAGAGCTTCTTGTCTCCATGTGCATGTAAAGGCACATGAAGACAGAGGATAATGTCACGTAATTTGGATATAACCTGGCCTAAAATTAAACAAGAACTGGTACGAACAAACTGAAAAGCAAGGTACAGGCTAGAATATTCAAAATGTCACTCTTGTATTTTGCTAACATCCTTGGCCTTGCTTGTACTAATCCACATGCACATCYGCTTGAATAGGCTGAATGGACACACTCAAACATTTACAGTACCGAAACTACACCTATTAAACAGACACTAATGCATATCACTTATCTTTAACAATAAAACTGCAGTCAAATCAGCTTTACTTTTGTTTCCAGGCAGCTTTCAGTCCCTTTTAATCTACATCTCACGCACAGTCACAGCATCACATTGTCTACACCGAGATACTACAGTTGAACGTTCGTGTGTCTGCAGGCTGGGAGTATTTCTATATACCACGGGCTGAGAAGAGGCTGGTTTTTACAAAATAAAATAAGCAGTAACCTTTACATTCTGACCTTTAAACATGCTGCTATTAAAACAAAGTGGCTTTCTGTACAGGAAAAAAAAAAAGCCTACGAACGTGTCACAGAAATTCAGGACTTTTTGTATCTTTCAAGCGGACTCAGAAGAGCCATTAATAACGGCGTGACATCTACCAGGTCAAGAGGATGAGTGTAAAGAATAAAAAACAACAGAAAGAAAACCCGTTGAGTCATCTTTTGTGCTGCTGCCTATCGCCGCGCGGCAGCGGGGAAGCGCCGGGGTGACACGGGCCGGGCTGCGGGGGCACCGCCGAAAAGCCGGCCCGAACAAAAGGATCCCCCGGGGCGGCGGCGCGATCCCCGCCGAGGAGCCGCCTCCGCCCCGCAACCGGGCAGCAACCTGCTGCCCTCAGCCGGCCGCGGACCCCCCCGCGATGCGCGGCCGCTTCATGGCGGGGCGGCGGGGGGGGGGAAGGGGGGTCG
>NW_028186522.1:147178-199937 GCF_003343005.1 Rhea americana
GGCGCGCCTATATAAGCCGCGCGGCGCGCGCGGGCGCGGCAGTTGCCCGTCAGCCGCTGCGGTCGTTGGTCGCGCGCTTGTCGCCACCAGCCTCCTCCTGAGGGGGAGCCGAGCCGGAGCCCCCGCCCATGCCCACCGCCTTCGCCGCTCGGGGCGCCGGCGTTTCCCCCTCAGCCCCGGCCCCCCTTGTCTGTTCAGCACCCTGCGGCCAGTCCCTACTGCTTCCCCAGCTGGGTTCAGCCTCTTTCCTCACAGGCTTGCCCGTGTCTTACCTGACCCTCTGCCCCATTCTGTCCCTACCCAGTGCTCGGGTTTGTCTTCCTAACACGCTGTTCCAGCGACAATCCTTCATCCTTTTCCCGTGCTTTGGATGCTTAAGGCACGAGCAAATGGAGAGCAGCAGGTGCTGCCTAAAGGATATGGCTGTCGTAACAGAACAGTGAATTAAAATGCTGATGCGATGAGCAAAATGCAAAGAGCACCTTGCAGCCAAGCAGGGCCCAGCCAGCCTACACTTGCCCACCAAAAACAGCAGTGAAAAGACCCAGTGATTCCACAAAAAAAAAAAAAAAAAAAAAATACTTGGAACAACATTACTGCATTTTGTCCTGCCGACCTGCTGGGTTCTGCTGCTGGCATGGAAAACACTGCCAGCAAGAGTGACAAAATGAGAACTTAAGCCGCTATTACAAATCCAACCCCAATGAGTGAAATATGGGGCAGTAGYTGCCTTAAAATCAAAGATTTGCCCAGCTGCCTTAAGAGTAAAGCCAGTTTTGGGGATGCTGGCTTATGTGGTTGTAAAGAGCTTCTCAGTCTCCACTTCTCAATGAAAGAGGCTAACAGAATAATACCATATACAGTAAGCAGTAAGAAGCTTAGCACCTGTACAGCAAATATCTCAAGGCACCTAGGATAACATAGCCTCCAAAGACCACATGTTTCTGCTCTTCCAGGGAACATCAAACACAGACAAATGATGCTCGATCATACCCATATCGCTTGATATTTGCCACACATGACCAAAMACAAAGGCTAGTTTGGCCTCTTTAAATGTTTTGGCTAAAATTTGCCAACCTGTTTCCATGTCATTAGATGCTTAAGAGGCCTGATTTTTTCAGGAGAGTGGCACACCTGTAACTCTCTTTATAATCATTCAGCATTTGGAGAAATATGCC
Source organism: Rhea americana (assembly GCF_003343005.1). NCBI lineage: Eukaryota > Metazoa > Chordata > Aves > Rheiformes > Rheidae > Rhea > Rhea americana. The sequence continues at coordinate 148,357 of NW_028186522.1, forward strand.
TGTAGTGATGAGTTGAGATAGGAACACCTTCCCTTTCCATGAAACTTCTACAAGACTGTAAACTATCCCATGTTAAGATGTTAAGTGGTGTTAAATGATAGATGAGTGTTAAAATATGCAGAAAGCCTCTCAGAGATATATTTGCCATGGGTTTRCTGGTCTGACTGGAATACCCCTGATGGAAACAGCAGATGCCACAGTAGCTCCAAATTAAACAGAAAAATATTATTTAACATTTGTTAAACCTTGGCACATGTAACTATTGCTTCAGTAAGCAGGAAAGTCTCCCTTGTGTACCTAGCAACACCTTGACAAAAACCGATACACCCAAAGATTAGAGTTGCAAGTCTGCATCCCTGCCATGAACTGCCCTCAAACACCGATTACCAAGAAATTACTTCCTTCCTTCTGAAAGTCGGCCTAGCACACTTACTCTCCARCCTCACTCCTCAAATAATCTCTTTAAAAAGAAAAAAAAATGGAAACAAAGGCAGTTGGGCAGCCTTTGAGCAGAATTGCAGGTAATCTTTAGTGGATTAAAAATTGTGATTCATATTTTCCACACAGATACGTGACTTACTGAAGGTCACACAATGAGTCAGTGACAGAGCTGAGTGCCATTGTCATTAATTTATTAGTTTTAAAATTGTGCATGTGGATTAAAATTTTGTAAAAATTATTAATGCAGTACAAAACTGTACTCATAACTAAAAATAATAGAATCTTGCATATATGTAAATCCTTCTATCTCAAAGAAGTAGGCAAGTTTAAAATGGTATTTTAGGTACCAGCTGATGCTTTACCCAGGTCTGAAGAAGAATGCCCGAGGTAGCAGTACCCAGCACTACCAAAACAGCCTAGAAAAGCAACAAAGTAAGATTTTTCCATACATCTAAAACCAGAGTAGTATTTCACTTACACAGAACACTAAGTGAAATTTGTCCCATGAAATCTGATTGAAACAATCCTTTCAAAAACTGCCACATGAATACTTGGCTGCTGCTTTTACGTTTTCACTGAAGGCTACTCCAACAGTGTCGCTTTCTTGACACATCAGTGAAAGAGTCACTCCRGACTGACTCAGAAGGAAATGATACCCATTGACTTTTCACTAGTGCTTTCTTACATGCAYGGATGGAAATGCTCCAAAGATCACTCAGATTCTCACCTAGATTAATGAGCAGCTTAGATCTCAGTAGTATCACCATACATGGTGATGATGAAATGACATRAATCTCAGGATGAAGCCTTCAACAACAGACAAAGATTGTGTAAGGTTTAATGCTCTTTGGTTCCAGCCTAAACAGTAACCTTCATCATTTCAGAAAAATAAAATTATTCTAAGAAAYAGTACTTAAATTCTAGCCAGTGTGATGTTAGAATAACATTCTAATTTTCTAACAAGATTTCAGTCTTCTAACAAGATTCTAATTTTTGTAAAGAGAAATACCCTATTACCAAATTCTTCTAGGTACAAGAAACTAAGAACAAAGTTTGTACTTGCATTTTATCAACAGTACCATGCCTACTAATTTAATTTTGCAAAAAGGGTTCAGAATTTATTCAGTATATTTCACTAGTTTTGTGTGTCACACATATCTTACCCTCTACAACTATGCACAGTTGCTCCAAACAATCTATTTCATAGCCTTTATACGGAAACAGCACCATATCCACAGACTCCACCTCTGAGGCTTAGGTCAGCAGCTATATTTAGCTTGCTTGCAAATATGCATCTATTCCATCACTGCAATAAATTGCGCTGGTTTGTTCCTATGATGATCTTAACGTGTCTTAGAGGTAACACACTCATGCCCCACAGCCTCCTTTGCCAGTGCAGTATTAGTAGCCCTAGTTTAGAAGAAATGAAGAGACAGAAGCATCTAAAGGCACATGGAWTACTTTCAAAGGTCTAGAGCACAGCTCTTTTTTATCTCCTTGTGAGATGCAGTGTTCAGTGCTGCTGGAAAAATCACTACACTTGCTGCACATTGCAGCACAAATCAGTTGCAGAACTGGAAACAGCACTCAGGAGTGCATGGCTGTGTGCGAGTCCTCCCCTAACACCGTGTGGGCTCTATACTAAATAAGCATTTTAAGACAACTAAGACTTTAAAATCTACCCTTCGTGGAAAGCAGTGTAGCATAGACTGTTTGCTTGTGGGACTTACATTAGGAYGTGAGCAGTGCTCCAGGGGAGTTCCTATGGGCAGGACAGATGTAAATGCCGGAGGCACCTCTATCCAGGAGAAATTTTGTTGGCTTTCTGGACCATCAGCTGATGTAATACAACTTGGCTTGGTATCTCTGAGCAGTCTTAGATGGACAGCAACCCAGTCATTCAGGACCAGTAAAGTTTCTTGAGGGATGAATTTGCTTCAAACATTTCAATTTGCTTAAATCCTCATTGCTAAATATATTCTGAATGAAGGAAAATGGCTTACAGAGGGTTTAGAGAGATCAGCAATTTAAAGTCCTGTTATTTTGCAGCTTAACTTCTAAGTCACACAAAATGTGCCAGACATGACAGTTTATCTTTAGGATTTCTGGGTTGCGGACATCCCAAGTTACACAACTTTTCCAAAACATTTGTGACCACCATTTATCTATTTATTTCTTAAAACATGTTGATTTACWTTTAAATAACATGGAAGGTCAGATTGCAGTAGACTGTGCTACCTGAAAGTTATGTAKTTTTATATTTCTTCCCTAGCTTGTCATAACTTAGATACGCAAAGACCAAATTCAGCATTATTAAGAGGAGCTGCTCCCATTGAAATTGGTGATGTAATCTTAYATTTCACTTAATGCTATTGGAATGTAGTGTTTTTTTAATGCTGAGAAATCTATCTGAGCTGATTGGAATGAAAAAAAGACCCATTTCCTATGCACATAATAGCATTACATTACTCTTTCTGCTTTTTTTTTCTCAGTGTACATTACATACATATTGAATGGCAAGGGTAGCTTTATTAGACTTGTAACACAGCCTTATTTTTAGGGGACATTTCRGTGATCATCAAATGTTCAGCAGCTGTCAAGATAACTTTAACAGCCACCACATAACATAACCATTCTTGGTTATAGTTAATTAATTTTATGTATTTTAGACAGGATTATGTAGTTTACTCAGGGAAACATTGCCTCGTGATCTGTTCACCAAATTTAGAAAACTGTTTGTTCACAGAAAGAGCAAAGTCTTGTTTGGTTTAGCCTTATTCAATCCTTGGCCAGAAAGGGGAGCTGTAGAATTATGAAATGAAGATAACGAGAGCAATACATTCAGCCAGATTTTAAAAATAAGAGCTAGATAGGGAGAAGTGCACAAGACTATTTAAGAGCATGTGGCAGGGAAGAAAGATGAATATGTGAATTAAAGCATAGGGCTAGGAGTCAGAATTCCTTAGTTTTATTCCCAGATCTGCTCCACTTTGTTGTGTGATATCATACAAGTCACTGCACTTCTTCCAGACACAGTAAATTGGGGTCATATCTCAAGCCTTCTCCCCAAAGGGTCATGGAAATCTGCTGTGGCAAGCAAGCACTTGCGATGACATCATTTATGTAATACTTGAATTGGATGGAAGACACTGGAGATTGACAAGTAATAGTAAATGAACATTAGGTCACGAGGGTTATTAATAATTTATATTATTGCTATTAATGATTTAAATCACATTTCATAAAGGATATTTTTTACCATATATACACACTCTCATGCATGCTATATGGAATAATATAGATGTCACACACATCCCTACCAACTTGTCTATAGGAAAAGCACAGAAATACACACTGCCTGCAGTTTTTACAGAGAAAGGAAATCTTTAATTAAATTCAAGCTAGTCTTTTTCCTCATATATTTTTGTTCTCTGTAATTATCCAGGAACATGAAGTATATTTTTTTCTTGTTTTTTTTCCCCTATTTTTGCAATAAGAGGGGGGATGGATTTCAGTTGCAATACCTAATTAATATGTTGGGACACCAAATAAAAATGAAGTAATTAGTTGCAACAGATGGGATTTTCTTTGTTGCTGTCTCCACTACACCAGATGATTAACTAGGAAGAGAGAGACAAGAAAGCAGAACACAGAAAATGAAAAAAAAAAAAAAAGGCAAGCTGATTTTTATTTACAAAACGAAACTTCCTGTAATTCTGAATAGTAGAAAAAAATCAGCCAGGCACCACATAAAGAGCAAGGGCTTTGAGCAGTGATCAGTAACGTGAGGATTGGCGATGTGATTCCTGTAAGCATTCCATGTTACACTTATCACATATCCTAGTCTTGTCCTCATTATTCAACCAGTTTTGAATCCTTTTGTCATCTTGTTCTGTTTCTCTCCCTGCTGTCTAGGATCAAGTTGGACCAAAGATGCTGGAAAAATCAGAAGTATAAAGAAAGGAATCAAATATAAGCAAGATCTCCTTGTTCAGCTAGGCAACATGAGGTCTGGGCAGATGCCTATCTAAAAACAGGTTCAGCTTTTTAAATGGAGTGCATATAGATATGGCAAAATACGACACTATTCCCACTGCTCTTTATTGCAATATTGTCACATTTCAGTACTGGAATAGATTGTCTTGACCCTCCCTCTCTATTTTTCTGAAGAACAAGTATGTAAACATCTCTCAGGAATTATTTAGTTGTAGCCAGTATAGCCTTAGGGATGAAACATGATTTCTTGTTATCCCTTCTAACCCCATTTTTCTGTAACATCACCTATTGCATCCACCTGCTCTCCTTCTATTCCCCAAACAGGATATGTGCCTCATTGCTGATGAAAACATCACTCCATCTGATCTGGCTGATTAAAACATGCCATATCAGCTGTACCATTTAATCAGACAAATCTCCCATTCAATGAGGAGTAGAGAGACTGGACCTTCAAAGTATAATCCAGACACCCTGATAATAGCCAGTACTAACAGTGCTTCAAGTACAAAGCTTAAATCTGTCAGATTGCAGATAGTTTGCAGTAACAACTATTTCACARTCCTGTTTCTTTACATCATGAGAATGATAATATGACTTAAGATGCTTCCTAAGAGGATAAGATCTGTTTCCCATTACTGCTGGCTTTGTGTTATCACTAACACAATGCAAACTCTGTGACAATGTCTGTATTCTGACTTGGTTTCATGATTTCTCTGATTAGGTGTAATTGACAGTATAACGTACCCAGCATGGTGAGATAATCACACCTATTTTTTGAGAAAATATGTTATTCAATTGAAGGTTAGAGTGAATTTCCTGTGCCTTAACATGTTTATTTTCCCTTATAAGGAAATCCACAATAACCAAGCAGATCTTCAATAAACAGAAGATGCAAGTTAACCAGCATGGGTCTCCAATGTTCTTGCAGGATCCAAACTTTYAAACAAACACTCATTTCTAATCTCTCCCTATTTCTGCATAACTCTACTGTTTAATCAGTACTATTTCAACAAAGTGYATTTATTCATAGTTTTTCAGGTTTCCAAATTGATGTCATTCTCCTGAAAGACTTATTCAGCTAAGTCACAATGCAGGAGAAACAGAGCCTAAAGAAAAGTAAAGCCTCCTTTTATACCAAAATTAAAATAAAATCATATTGGATAGAGAGACAGAGGCAAATAAGCACAGATGAAAGTTGGAGAAAGTATGTAGGCACTTCTCCATTGTATCTATTCATGAAAAGCAATATAGAAGAACTAGATAGTACACTTATTTACTGTTCAGGAGAGTCTTCGCCTACCAGCCCTCTTTTCACAAAACAGCTTCCCTGTAAGAAGTATTTTTACTAGACTGCTAGTAGATTTGAATCAGTGCATGATTTTCTTCCACTTCATCAGGACCAGAGATCTGCTAGATCCCAATATGCCTTGAGTAGAKCTCATCTGTTGCTTGATTATTTTAAGGCAGGTATTTCCTGAAAAGCTTCACAACTACAAACTCACCTCCCTATTCAACTCCCACCTGCAATTTGCCTTAAATTCAGCCTTGAAATACGGCACTATAATCCAGATCAGCATTTTACAAGCCTGCCTCCCAGCTGAGCTGTCACACCTCACCTTTTCTGGCTGTGCTGGGCGGTGGTGTTGCTGCCTTCCCCTCTGGAGGCTTTTGCTTTTCAAAAGTTTTCTTTGCGTCGGCAACTTTAAGCACTTTCTCATCCTCCTGATTCTTCCACCCCTTCCGTTCCTGCTCCTCTGGGCCCCCTCCTCCTGGAATCCTTCCTCCAGTGAGCTGGTCTGCGCTGTGCTCGGCTGCAGCTGCTGTCTGCTTCTTAGCAAGCTTTGCTGCATCGCTGCATTTTTCCAGCAGCAACTCTGTCATTGCCATAGTCTTGCTAATACTTAACGCCAGACTCTCTTTGCTGTGGGACCTGGCTGGAGGGGCTGGTGGGGTATTTTTCTGACTATATAAATCAAGTATTCCTGCATCTGCTTCACCTCCAAGCTGTTCCCAGCTCTCAAGGAGCTGGCTGCTGTTCTGTCTTGAAAGCTTTTCAGTGTTTCTAGCCACTGAAGCACAATTTGCAGCCGCAGAGACCATTATCTCAAGGCTCTTCACAACCTGCTTATCTTTCTCTGGCTTCCTGACTGGATCCTCTTCACTAGTCTGACCATTCTGGCAAAGGTCTGGGAAGTCGTCAGTCTGAGGGGTGAAGCTAACCGTCTGCCTAAAGCTTTCAGCTGGCTTGCTGCTTTCTCTTGGGATGTGTGAAACAGATGTTGTCGTCTCCTGTTTGTTTTGCAAAATGTAATCCATTAGCATGGCATTTCGCTCAAAGCTATCCGACCTGATTGGGACACTTGGTTTATTTTCCTCTGAGGAAGAGTTCAATGTCAGTTTATTAACTTGTCTGTTCTCTACGCTACTTTCGGAGTCTGAACGGCTTATCTGCTTCCTCAAGGTTCCTTGGAAAGTGTTGGTAATATTTACATTTGGATTTGCTGCCTTCTCATTCCCTGGGTAACCTTCCTGGTGACTGACATTTTTCTGAATCAAAGGTATCTTGTATTCTGTCATTTCCCATTTCCCTTCACATTCTTTTTCTCCCTCCTGGATCAGGCGTCTGTATTCACTTTCCTCCAGCCTATACACAACAGGCTTCACTGTCCTGCTGGTACCTGGTCGCCTCTGGCCAACTTGTATTTCATATACCTTTGGAGAGACTTCCCCCTCCTCATTTCTCCTGGGCGCTTTTGAAACAGCATGTTCTTCTGGGCACAATTCCTCTGCCACCAGCCCCTGCTGCCCTCTCTCACTCAGACTTCTGCTCATCTGTAACTTGGTAGAGACATGCAGATCACTCTCGGGGTCGGGAAGGTTACCTCGCTCCATCCTATGCCCCAGGCCCTCCTGGCTGAGTTGATTCTTATCTAGCAAAGTATAATCTTCACATGTCACTTTGGAGGTTCTCCGGGAAGTAGTGCAGTCTCTCCCGTTTGCCTTACTTGTGTCATCCAGTAGATATCCATAGTACTGCCAGGTAGAGGCTTCCATGGCTGGGAGCTCAGTTACCTTAATCCCTGATCCAAATGCTTTGAAACTGGCCAGCCAAGATTTCTTCCCACCTTAGGTCTTGACAGACTTTCAGCACCGCCTTCTCTTCCCTCCACTACTCCGAGAGACCGAGGCAGCTTGGAAGTTTCTGTGCCTGGGTCATGTGAATCAGCATTTTTTAGCCTCATGGCCAGTAGAGATGGAAAATGCATGTTGGCATGATGCAGTCCATTCTCTGTGGCAGGGCAGGATGCTGTCTCCTAAGACAACAGCTGTCAGAGTTGATGCTACACTGGTCCCTCCTCAAAAATATCCCACCTGAATAACCGTAAATGCATCCCCCAGCTTCCACTTGGCTGGTCCATAGCACTTTACAGGCAGGATTTGTTACACAGCCACATCTTCCTTCAGGGACTCACCCCTTTTCCCCCAACCTGCAGCAGCAGTAACTCCCTATGGGTCTACGCAGCAATTCTCTCTCTCTTCCCTTTGATGCTGCTGCATCAGCTGCAGCTCATCTGGGCAGGATCACCCTCTGTCAGTTCCTCTGTGGATTTTACAGAGAGCTTGAAAATCCACATCCATACCCCTGGCGCACTTCCTTCCCCTGCACCGTGTTCTGACATGAGACCGATTGTCACAAACACTGTCTCCCAAACACTCCTTCCTTGGAAGCAGTGTGCAGTGCTGACGCTGGGCCTTGGTCTGGATCCCAGTGTATCTGGGAAAGATACTGTATACACAAAGTATTTAGGGCAGAGACAGATTGGCTGGAATTATCTGCAGGAATATGTTATTGTTAAGTGAATTACTGTGACACAAAAAGTATTCCCGAGATAAACAGAGAAGCCCAACAGCAGCCTCAGAAACAAGTTTCCCTTAAGAGACTCCAAAACATAAATTATCAAAAATCCCTATTAATGYGCTGGGCATTTCTCTAAACAAACTTTCATGCAGAAAGTTCCTCCCTGCAAATAATAATTCTGCCAAACAGGCTCCTGTAAATTCTCTGACAACGGCAGTGGAAGGGAGGGGAAAGTGAGAGAGCTTGAAGGGCTCTAATCCGTTTATACACAGCCCCGAATGCCTGACATTTCAGCAAGCCGTGGCACCAGTGACCGGCTCCCATCCCAGAAGCTCTTCCCCAGCGCTTTGCCTTTTATGGTGTACGAGGTGCTGGCTGCCCTATTTGTATCTGTTGAAGAATCCCAAGGCGGGATGCGAGGAAGTACCTAGACAATCCCYGAAGATCTGGAAGCAACTGCGCAGGCACCGCAGCCACGGCTCTGGCCCGCGCGCTGCTGCTGGGGCAGAGGGACTGGTGTGCCGGGCACTGGTCCCTGCAGAGGCTGACCCGAGGCATCGCCGTGTCTTACCCCAGCGCCAGCCCTGCGAGGCTGGAAACAGCGCCCAAAGATCTGCTCCGTTCTCAGCCAGCAAAATGCTTCCTACCCCATCTGCTCCTAGGCTGTAGGAATCGCACTGACGCTCTGTAGGGCTGAAAACCCTCTGCTACCCCCAGACAGGCAGGCTCGGGTCGGCGGTGGGAACCGGCCTCGTCCGCAGCCTGCGGGGACTCCAGCAGCCCCGAGCATGTGGCCTAAGCACTCACAGGGGCTGCAGGGGTGACTTCGGGGCCACAGTCTCTTGTGGGTGGACAGTACCACCACTGCCTGCTCTCTTCATGCAAAATGCTCTGAAAGACAGTGGGGGAAAGACCACTGGCCAGTGCCAATGTGAAGGAGTGAGACAACTTTTATCCTAGTCCTTATCAGCCTGTGAGCCAGCCAGGCCCACTCCGAGGAATACTTATCAATGCACATTGCAGAGCTGCTCTGCAGTGAGACAAAACATGGGTTGTTACTACCAGAAGTTTTAAATCTGTGCTGAGGCTGTCCAAAGCAAACACATCTGCTTCAGCAGGACCAGGGGCGAGCAGCCCTGCATCCAGCGAAGAGCAGGGCAGCAGGAGCTGCTCCTCCGCTGACATTGCTCGTGACAAGTGACCTTCTAAGCAGCGATCCCATCAGCGGCCCGGGGCTGAATGCTGCTGCCAGCCAGGAGCGAGGCAGGTCTCATCCAAGCTGGAAGTGTTGCCACTGTGGGAAACTGTACCACAAAGGGGATGTGCTGTGAGCCAGGTGGGGCAGCAGTTACGCTGCATACCTGCTGCCCGGGCATAATTTGCCTCAACACAGTATAATACAAACACACTTACGTTGTCACCCGGGCTAAGCTGCTGCCCTGGGCCACTGATGTGCGCTCCGTCTCAGGCCAGGCGGTCTCTCCATGTTGCTCAGCACTGCTCAGTACCAGGTGTGACTCAATCAAGGAACCGCTTGGTTACAAGCCTTACAAGCCTTAAAGCCCCTGGAAATGCAGAAGACGACAAGAGAGGAGTGCTCCGATTTCTGCTTGCCAGTGGTAGGAGCCAACAAGAAGAAATGTGATCACCAGGTAAAGTTAACTGTAAAGCTGGTTATGAAGCACTTATTTTGCTAGTTTTCACTTAGTTCAGGTGGAGAGACTGAACTGGAAACACTGAGACAGAGGCGTGCGCAGGGCTGGGCTCTATGTAGAGAAGGAGTGTACAAGAAGTGAGGGAGAGTGTTTTAGAAAAAGAACGAGATGAAAACACACACAATTTGGGGATAGATCCAACAGAAAGGTAGGAAACCCCGAACATCTCACACCCTGCTCACTAGAAAGCTGGAAACAGGAATGCCAACAGATCCCAAGTGCACAACTGTGTAAAGAGAAAGATGAATCTAAACCGAAAACCAAAATTGGCAGGGAAAGGTGCTCCACGAGCTGCACTCTGAGAGTGATGCAAAGTTGTCAGCCTGTAGGTGACTGTACCCTGCTCCTGCCACTCCCTTCCCAAGGGTAACAAAATTTTGCAGCAAAATTTTCTGACAGTAATTATGACAGTGACAAACTCTAAGGCCAAATCCCCTCTCCTTGGGATAAAACTTATTAGATTCACATGTTTGCTTTGGCATGATCAATCATTCAGAGTTTTTCCCTTTGAGCTATCCCTGCTCTCTCATGCCAAAGCCAAGTTCATTGTGTTTTTTCCTACAAACTGTCATCAGGTGGAGATAACACCTTGATTTCTTGATCTTGCCCTGTGTGATGGCCACAGAGCCCAGGGCTAGTGTGAAAGCTGTACGGTAAGGTCAATATACCCTGATTCTTTGTCACCTGGAAAAGGGGATGAGTGTCATCTTCAGTCTTCAAGGAGAGGTTTAAAAAAACTAAGCTCCCAGCTAAATTTGCAAAGCTGCTCCCTAGCTCTGCAGCAAAACCCTGAGGGGGCAAAGAGCCCTGCGGCCCTAAGCCCCACAGCCAAGGGCAGTAGGAGCCAGCAAAGGCCAGTACCCCGTGCTGGGCTGGGCTGGGCTGCCCAGCTCAGCAGCATTTTGCACCAGCTGCTTACTTCAAAGAGCTCCGTGTTAAACCCCAGGGAGAGTCTGACAAGGGTTCCTGTGGAGCAAAGAAGCAGCTATTGCTGAACTGTATGCATAAAAGGAAATGACAATTGCAGCAATGTTTCCACTGCTGCCCCATCCTTCATGCCAGATTGGGAGGTACTTTTAGGGCAAATGCTGTGCTCAGGGTTAGGGCTGAGGCTGGAGCAAATCCAACAGGCTGCCCATCAGCTCTCCAGCACTGCCCCCGTCCGAGAGCTCTCAAAGCCGAAGCAACAGGTAAAGCTACTGCTGCTAGTATGAAATGTGTGTGTATGTATATATGTCTATACACACGCACTCAGTCTGCATTTATACACAACCACCTGCCTACAGCACTGCAGCCAGGCTTTCTGCCACACACTGTCACAAACTCCGCGCAGGGGACAGTTCCCCAGCGGCAGCAGCATGTTCATAAATGGCCCCGTAAAGAACAAGCCCCACCTGCAGCACACCATAAACCGTGCCTGCTGCAGTCTCTGATCCCATGATCTTGGAATTTGTTGCAGAAACCATCTCCTGTCTCTCAGCAGCAATGGCAACTCTAAGCTTCTGCTTAGAAAAATATTTACATTTCTACCTCTTCAGACTGCCAAAGTGAGCTGTCCGGCCACGACCCAGTATAAATAGATACAGAGTTATCTTCCTGAGTCTGCAGACAGCTGAAAATGGATTGGAAGAGTGGCAGATTACCTTGTTCGCTGCAATAGGCTGCTAGCTTTAAAATGCTGCTGTGATCCTTTGAGTCCTGTTGCTTCTTTCTGTGCATTGTTTTGGTCAACGGATGTCTTGAAAGCAACCTTACTCGCCTGCCAGAACATATACCTTCCCACAATAACACCTCTGAAATGCCTGCTCATCGCCCCTGCCGTCACACAACCTCAACGTGAAACTGGAAAATACCCCATAGGGAACCATCCTCTTACTGTCGGGGCAAAGAAAAGAGGTGGATGACCCTTTAGGATCCTGGCCGCTGACTCCAGAGTGCTATTCTGCTCAGCGACGCTTGTGCGCTGCTCCACCACGGAGGTGAGGGAACACTGCACCAGACCACCTGCCACAGCCACAAACTGTTCACGGAGGTTTAACGCTCAAGCAACTTGTTTTGCCAGCAAGTCTATAAATAAGTTCTCTGACAGTCATCAGAATCAGACAGAACTCGTGTTGCTCCAGATGTTGCCTAGTTTTGCCATAGCAACATCACAACAGGATGTAACGTTCAATCATAACAAGAACAGAAAAAGGCTTATAAACTTACTGGCAGTCACAGGGCACACACTCGAGCCATTTTATAGTCCTCTGTAGTCCTGCCTCTTAATGTGCTTCTTTTTACAAGCAACTCTTACAGATGTAAACCTGCAAACAACTACTGTGTAGAAATTTCCATCTTTGGGAAACAGAAACAAGCAGTGAAAGCTGTCTTTTAAATCAACCAAGGAAAGTTTGAACTAAACCAAATAACAGCAAACAGCTTGGAGCTTCCTTGGAGTCTGACCTCGAGTGGCAGCAGTTAAGGGATGGCGCCTGTCCCAGGAATCCCAGAAGCATGCTACAAAGCTTTCGTCTTTCCAGACAGGAGGTCTCATGTACCGGAGCCTCTGGGATTCCCGGCTCAGCATGTGTCTTTCAGCCCTGCTGTGGCTCAGCACTAGAGTTAAACCCCAGGGTGTAAAAACTGCACATACGGACACGCACGCTCCCACCGCTTTCCTTTGCGTGTCATCGTGTAAGCATGCCTGGGCAGTTCTCCGGAGGCCTTGACACGGAGCCAAGCGCTCCTCCTCAGCTGCTCAGCACAGGGTCTCCATCTTCGCTCAGAGGATGGGACATGGGTCCTGGCTGCAGGTGTTGGACACCGGTTCCTGTTCATGATAAAGAGGAGGCATCTCTGGCTGCTGCAGATCCCCTGGTACCTGTCCACACGGGGCAGACCTGGGCCAGCACCAGCTCCAGCACTGGCCAGATGCAGGCACTGGAGGCCGAGCTCCATTTCCACTGGAGGAGATGCACTCAGAGCTAAGGAGAAAACCAGCAGCCAGGAACTGGATTTGCAGAAAGCTCTTGTTCAGCAAGCAGCAGCCCTGAGGGGCAACAGAGCAGAGGGCAGGAGCAGCCCCCAGCCCCGGGGCCAGGCAGGCTGCATGTGGCAGGGGTCCCCACGGGAGACCAGGATGAATCCCAGGAACTCTAAAGCGCTCCTCCTTCYCCCATCTCACAGCCACGGAAGCAGGCTGCGGGAGGCCAGCATCCTGCAAGCACGCCCTTGCTGCCCTGCAGCCAGCAAGCTCCTCTCTGCTCTGGGCCCGAGGCTTTCACAACACAGCCTAGGGAGGTGGGCGTCGGGTCCTTCGCCGTTCCCGGACATCACCAGCTCGGCTGGCACGTCCCCGCTCCGCAGGCTCCTGGCCAGGCTCATGCCTCTAGGTGACGGGGCTGAGTGGCCCCGCAGAGGCAGCGGCTCACACCCGGGCCACTGCCCAGGCGGCGCTTGGCTGATGGAGCAGCGAGAGCTGCCGATTCAAAGCCAGATCAGCAAACAAACACCTGGTCACGAGCAGCATTTCTTGTGGGGGTTAATGACTCTTTGAGGTAATTAGCAAGTTTGTCAGGGCTGGAGAGCATCCCCAGCCTGTGCTTTGCTGCTCTGCCAAGGTAAACACTGACATGTTCCTCCCCAAGGCGGCTTTGAGAGCACGAACAATTCTAGGCAGTAACAAGACTCCTTGCAGGCACAGGAGACCGATGCGCACTGTTTGCCTTTAAAGGCAAAATTTGGTGAATGCCCAGGATGTGCTGGTCCCACGTTGGGTGGATCTTGGGGCTGCAGCAAAATTGGCTCAGGGCAGAAGAGCCGCAGCCTGGGAGTTAGCTCAGCGGCTCTATACGGGATATTTGCTCTTCAAAGGAGCCAGTATAGCCCAGGCCTGTGGGAATTAAGGAGACCACATGACTCATGCAACACCCCAGATAAAGCACCGCTTCGTGCTCTGGGCAGGGATTGCTTCGCAAACAGGCATCACTTTCCTGCACACGACTGCTGCGCTGCCTATATCTGCTCAGCGCTCAGCAACATGCTCCTCAAACCCATCTCAAAAGCGGTTAGCCAGAGAATCACAATTTCAGTCCTATGCCTGCCTCCAAGCATTAAATGTTTCCATTTCATTCCCTTTCCACCTTAAAAACCACAAGTGAGCCCATGCCATGGCTCATCCAGCCTCATCCAGCGGAGCAGGCAGAGCACCTTCAACAGCGCACCGATGCGGGATGCAGTCGAGAGGCACAGAGGCATCACCCGATGTGGCCTTTAGGGATGGCAGAGAGCAGCCAGGACCAAGCGAAAGGGCAGAGGGTAACGCGGAGCGCAGCCGGAGACACGTCCCGGGGCGAGGCTCGCAGGAGCAGCCCGTCCACCCCCGTTGTGCTCTTTCCTTTCCGTCCCCGCCCCGTGGGGCTTATTCCTCATAGCCAGACTGCTCATCACAGGGCCAGGTCCCCACCAGGTCTCACCAGAGCAACTTTGCTGGCCTCAGGGAGACAAACGAGACGAGAACTCGGCTCCAGCCTGCCAGGTGGGTCCTGCCGCTGTGCCACCTCGCCACCGCGCACGCAGAGCTTGGGCTTATGGGGGTTATGGCCCAGCCCTTCCCCACTTCCAGAAATGCTGCAAAGCTCATTTGTAAAAGGAAAAAAAAAAGTTTATTTTCCTCACAAGAAGCACATAAAATATACAGTACATTTTTACAAACAAAAGTAAAAAAAAGTGCATTATGCATCCCCTACCGCAAACGTACAGTACAAAAGATACTGCATATTTAAATATAAAACCGGAATTAAGAAATACAATGAAATAAAAGTAACATTGTTATCACTGAGTACAGCAATGCATTGAAACAGCTACGAGTTACTCATCCACCTACTCCTCTCTGGATTTACGGTTACTATCTACGGAGGATGGTCTCAGCCTCCCGGGTCCAGGAGCCGACTCCGCGCCGAGAGCAGAGAAACGTTTGCAACACGAACGGTGAGACATTACCGAATTAAAGAACGCTTTTAGGGAAAGGACAACCAGAAGGACGGCTATTGCTCTAACACAGACCGGCAAAGCAGAGACTGCGAATAAGGTGCCAGTTTTGTGCATTTCAGGTTTATATCAGAACGCGACTTGGTTTGGATTACACCTGGAAATCCGCTGAGCAAAACGTGCCCCTCCAGCTTCGGAATGTTTTGCCCGGGCAGCCCCTGTCTGCACTTCTGCAGCAATGCATAGATAAGTCGGAACCGACGGCACCAGGAGCTGCAAGCTGCATGGCATTTTCGTAATACACCCCGCTGATTTTGCCATATACAGAGCAAAAAGGGAAGCGTTTCGCAATTCTGAGCTCAGCAGTGATGGGAGGACTGAAAGGTTGATATGCAGACGTTGCAATGGCCTTACTGCCACTGGAAACACCAAAAGCACCAAAAAATGAACAGCAAACAGCAGAGTTTAACAGCTCAGCAAAAATACACAGTATTTGTAAACTATTATTAAGGCACTCAATTGTAAAAGAACAATTACAATACATGGGAGAAAACATCTACCTTTTCATGCAACAAATCTAACGAAGTCTGCAAGCATCATAGGTTTGGCTACAAAACCTTTGAAATGGCACGCTAGCGCTTCTAACACACGTTGGCCTTAAAAACAACCGACAATAAACTCTGTCTCTATCCTGACAGTATCGTGTTGCACCAAGCAGCAACAGAGCTTCAAGTCTGATGAGCTAAATTGTGGGACTGGCGACCAAGCCATGCTCTAACGACAGCTGAGTCCATGCAACAGGTTTTCGGTGTCACGGCGCAGGACAGGCAGGCTATGCAGCGCCGTGCCCCTGGGAGAGCAGCAGTTTGTATGCAGCAGAATTTGGCAGGCACTCCGGAAAACAGGAAGAAATACTTATGTTCACTTGCATCATTTAAGACCTGGGAATTTTTCTGAACTTGTTCAAGTCAAAGCCCCCACTTCTTCCCGCAGCTGGTCAGCAGTGGGAACGCACAGGAACGTTATCTGCAGCACCGAGAGGTACCGGCACGTCAGCATCTGCTCCTCCTGCTCGGAGCTGGGTCCCTGCACGGTGATGGTCCAGTCCGGCCTTCCTCTGCCCTCAGCAAGTTGCTGTGCTGGGGCAATGCGCCCAAGTGGGAGCCAGGGTGAGGCGCCCCGGGGGCCCTGCCGCACAAGCGCCCAGGCGGGCCGAGCTGCAGGGCAAGGGTAGCAATGCAGCGAGTTCTGCAGCTCTCACGTGCGGGCCTGAGCAACTGTCCCTCGCTGGGAATCGAGGGGCTGCTGCAGACCCTCAGTTAGGGGCCAGTCCTAAAGCAGTGCTAAGGGCCCTGTGCACATACGTCTCCCCTCTGGGAGAAGAGGGAAGCAGAAAAAGAAACAAGAAAAAAAAAAGCCACCCCCCCACCCCTCCCCAAAAACCATTACAATATGGGAAAACAGAAAAGAAAAACGCAAGTCAGGCTGAGATCTGCCTCCCCATCCCAGCTCCACCAGACAGCAGCATCCCAAGCAAGGGCAGGAAACCTGGAGACAGCAGCTCTAGAGCACAGATCAGTCTGAGCGTCAGAACAGTGAGCGTGAGGACTGCAACTGGCCCTTGCAAGCTTCAAGACTGACCACTGTGCAGTGCCCAAACCCGTGCACCGTGCTGTGAACTGCAGAGGGGCTGGGAGCAGAACAGCAGGAAAAAAGAGCCATCCGAGGTGGCTGTTCTAGCAGACACTACTGGCAAAACCCTCAAGAGCCCTGCAGGCATCAGACAGTGCAGTGGCCTCCTAGATGCCTCCCACCTCTTTGCCATCACTTACAAACAAGAATCCAGGTACAAACATAGTAAAAAGCATACAAACATAGGAAATTTATTACTGTAGATCTGGGCTTGCAAATGCACTCACGGTACTCTGACCTTAGGGAAGGATATTTCGGTGGAAGGTCTGAGCTGGGAAGAGGGGCAGGATGCACGCCTCGGGGAGTCACAGTGTACAGAACTGGTCACTTCCGATTTCCAAAACATGCAACAAAAAATGGGAGGGGCGGCGAAAAGGGCCGATTTCTGTCAATCACAGGATCCAAGTTCAAGATACCTCAGACTCCTGTAGCTTGTTTCAAACCTTCTCTCACAATGGAAATAAGAAGGGCGCCCTAAGCTAAAGGTGTGCTTAAAATTTAAGACTCTTTAAGGAGAGACATTTATATACCGATTCTCAGTCCATATAATTCCTCACAATATTGATACAAAATGCGCTGTCTTATGGTTAAGAAAGGGAAGAGGAAACCAAAAACAAAGGTAAACTCCAGGTGCTTGGGACAGTAAAACACATGGCTCACTTTCTCAAGACATTGAGTTCTTGATGAATACAGGCTGCGTTTTACTTTATGCAGTCCTGCTCTCCACCCCATCCTGAGAAGCAGATTTGTAAGAACAGCTTTCAAAGGAGATTTAAAATTCTGGAGAGCTCAAGACTCATAGCCCCGTTGTTAAACTGGCACCATATCAAATCGGTCAGTTTGCCACCATTGAGCTCTAGGGTCTGTTTTGACCCCAAAGCCTGCTTCAAAACATTAGCCCAAATGAGCAAGCAACTATCACATTTTCAAAAGCGCCCAAGTCACTGCAAATCCAATTCACATTCAGCGGGACTCCGAGAGCGCTGACATTTGGAGCACGTCCTCTGCACCCCTTTCGAGTTCTCCCCTCCTGAGCTGACAAGAGCACCCAGCACGGAGCAGGTCTTGAGCTGTGCTCTTTCAGGTTGGCTGCCCAAAATAGTCTAAAAAAAGTGTTTCATATAGCATCCGTGAATTGCTTCATTTCAAGCATCTCCCACTGCACGGTAGCAAGAGGAAGAGCGAGCGTACTGTACCACTGCTCTGAGACTGGTCCACGAGAACAGCCACCGGCCACCAGGCAGCATCACCAAGCGCACAGGGCAGGCCAAGGCCGCAGAGGAGAACACAGGCAGCCTACATTTACTTCCTTTCAGGTCATGCCTGCTTTTCTCTGAAAGGAGACCTCACCCACAATTTCAATATCCATTACTTTTTGGAATGACCCTATTCTTCTGTTTGACTGCCAGGGCCTGAACCTTGAGGTCTGCACCTGAGATCTGTGCTCAGGTTCCCAGGGGCTCTCCTGGGAGCTGAGGAGGGACAGACCATTTCTGAGTTGACCCTCAATGTCACAGAGGCAGCAGGTCCCAGGCAGCCGCCAGAGTACAAAGGTCTCTAAGGCAGGACTTTGCTCCAGAGTGGCCAAATCCTGCCTAGCAGAAGCCAGCGGTTTCAGAGGGGCAGGACTGAGCCTGTCTCATCAGCCACACAACTTTTGCAGTACCATGCAGAAGCACCAAATGCTGTCTAACCACAAGCATAACTCTGGCTGAGTAGGGAGGCTGGGCAAACTACTACGCCCTGCTGTGCCTCTGCCCGTCCTGGGCACCTAACCTCTGCTTCTCCCATGGGATGCACACAGACCCAAACAAGAGCAGGATTTACACGTCTGTCACTGTTGGCAAGAGGCTAGTGCAGCCCTGCAAGAGCTGGGACACGTAGATGCAGCCTCCTGCCAACCAGCATCAATAACAACTTGGACTCACGCAGCACGACTTTCAAAACAGCTTCCCAGGCTGCTGGGAAACCGAGGATGCAGGAACTATTCTACCARAAACAATACCAATAATCAAAAAAGTTACACATTTGCCTATTGCCTATTCCGATTTCAAATGCATAGCACACCACGAGAGCTGCCGTCTTCCCCCGGAGCAGGAGACGGCTCGGTTATCTCGCCTGCAACACGTGCTGCCAACAGCCCGATGAAGAAGGGTCTCCAGCACAGGAACCACAACACTGATACAGCATTACATAATGTTTCACTAGATTTCACGGTCACTTACTGGCCAGGCTTGTTATTATCACTGGGACGTTACAAACCACAACAGCAAAACACCCAAAGAACAAGACATCTGTCCACTTCAACAACGATACAGTCTAGATGTCACTCTGTTATCCACAGAAGACGATGACAATTCACCTGGTTGTACAGCAAAGAAGGACTAACGTCAGCAGATCACACACTCAATATGAACACAGCTTTATACTCCTTCACTTGACTTCATAGCTAGATTACTCAGTGCAGAAAAGCCTATGTCTCAACACTCTTTCAGGTCTTTACAGTTAACATTAAGGTAATACCTTCAAAAAAAAAAAAAAAAAAAGGTAAGTATTGTGGGAAAACCCTTTAAAAAGAAAACAAACCAAGAGTAGAAGTCAGCAAAACAGAGGTAGTGTTCATGTGTTCATGTCACCATTTTAAGGATTTTTTCACAAGTGCCTATTTTAACTAGAGACTTGTGTTTGTTTTGTGTAAAAAAAAAAAAAAAAGTATCAAAAAAGTAATGACTAATTATTTTTTGAGGGTTTCACACAGAATATTTCAGCAATGTATATAGATAGATAAATAGGTAAAATATCTATCTATATATGCACACACAAAAACACATTATTATACTTGGCAAACAGTACTAGAAATAGCATCCTGCAGGACAACAGGTAGTTCACACAAAGTCCTTTTCTAAGCCATGCAATACATTTTATTTTTCTTTGTGCCCTTCATAATGATCCATTATATTTCTTTTTCTCCCCACTTAGGATACAAAGAGGGGAGGAAGAAGTGGCATCAGATGAAATACTGCCAGTCAGATGGTAAAACTGCATTGGTGCAATGAATAAATGCCTTAAAGAAAAAAAAAATCCAAACCACCCTCACCTCCCCTACAGACAGCATCAACTTTTGCCCATCCAAAGTGTATTCTTCAAGTTTCCCACAGTCGACTTTGCTACCAGTGTGGAGCTGACATCTGCACTCCTCAGAGTGGATTGTGGCTCACAGAGCACGGAAGACTCGCTTGAAACAGCTTCTTTTGAGTCCGTTACGGTTGACACATCCATGTCACTTGATAAGTCCTCAGAGGACAAGTTAAGACATCCTAGCTTGGCGAGAGAATTGGACCTTTTCAGAGGAGAAGAAACAGTCAAACCAGCCAGCCGCAGCCTAGTCTCGATTTCCTGAGTTCGCTGCTTCACCAGGCCGGGCTTCCCCCGCACGCTGTGAATACTGTCACTGCTGGAGCTCCGCGTCAGGTTGGAGCTCCGGGAGGACGATGGGGTGTAGCAGATGGTCTTCAGAAAGTCCTTTGTGAAACTGCTCGTGTGCTCCAACCTACACATGACAGGTGTGGAGGTTTTCTGAGAGATTCCTTCCACAGCACGTTTGGCCTCTAACTTCTCCACATCATTTGCTGTGTCTTCAGGTATCAGTGGTACTGGCCCCAGAAGTGGTACTAGGGCATGATGTGAAACCAAATCCTGGCTTTCCTCCACAATGCCAGAGTCAACTCTGCTCATTGGGCTCTCTCTGAACAGCGATGAGGCTTCTGACGGTATGCTTTTCAAACGTTCTAGTTCTTTGGTATGTTTTCTAACCAAGCCTGCTTTTTGCAGCTGAATAAGTGACTCCTGATGCTGCATCAAGTAACTGCTTGCACTTGGCTTTTCCAAGTCTTTACTGAACAACAAGTACCTCAGATCCTTTGTGGGCTTGCTGTCCTTTCTGGCTAGAGATTCTTCCTTTACCACTTCTGCAGTAAGGGGGCTCTTGTCACAGTGTGAGTTGCTCTTGGCCAGCAGAGTTTTGACAAGAGCTTTTGGTGCATCTTTTCCTTTCTCTGAAATACTGTAGTGTTGATCAACCACTGATTTGCAAGTACCAGCTTCCAAAGTACCAGTTCCTGCTGACAGAGGAAGCGGAGTCTCATTATTTTTAGTTCTGATTACTTCCTCTGACTGAGACTTGCTGGGCAGGTGGTCTGCCAAGTTGGAAGTGATGTGGGAGAGGAGAGCTGGCTGTGTGCAGATGGTAGAGCTGCGACGTGCAGTGCCTGGATTCAGCTTTTCACACTGCTCCCCGAAAGACTCAGGAGACAAACTGGCCGAGGAATACATGCAGTCAGCACAAGATTGATAGGAAGGCTTGACTTTACTGAGGATCCCAAAAACAGCGTCATGCTGCAAAAAAGAAAACAGGTACAGATGAATGCACACAGAACCACACATCAACAAACAGCAGAGTGAAAGACACAGAAGAAATATTTACAGCCGAGCAGATCTGAGAGACTTCCAGTTCTCTATTAAAGCCCTGCAGCAGGAACAAAAGTCACGTACTTTCCCAGCAGACAGTAACGTCACTAGAAGAACACCTACCATTTCAAGTGATGGTCATGCAAGCAAGTTGCCCAAAGCAGGTTATAGCACACTCACATGTGTGCGCTCTTTCTCTGGCAGCTAAATCCACAGCTTGGGCAAGCAAAGCCCCGTTCAGAAGCATTTCGAAAAGGAAGCAGCTCATCATGGAATGAAAGGGTCTATCCAAGTCAAATGAAACCGTGCTACGAAGATGAGAAGAGCAGTTTCACTTGCAGCAGTCAGCCACGCTAGTCATCTACAATTGAATTCCATACGCACCTCAAAATCCTCGGGGCAACTCCTTTTGCTGTTGTTGTTATTCAGGTTCTCTCTATTAAGCCTGCTCTCCTCCTTATGCATAGATAAGCGACGTTTCCACTTCTCCATAGGATTTTCCTCCCTGACACCATCCTCTCCCAGATCCCTGGGGCCTGGCACTATCCTTCCCTTCCGGGGGCTGAATTCTAGTTTCTTCTTGACTTCCTTCTCACAGAAGCTGCTCAGCTCTGTTGCTGGCTCTGCTGTCTCTAGCACTTTTGCTGTCTCCACCCTCCCGTCAGAAGATGCAGATAGAGGCTTTCCCGCCAGCGAGTCAGCTTGTTCTGCAAGTGCATCCTGCTCCAACTCCTCCACTTGGAAAAAACTCTCCCTGTCACTGGGCATCTTGTTCTCCAGTAGGGTATCCGAGAGGCGCCGGAAGCAGTAATTGAAGCCCACAGCCACTTCTGTGCTGGCTCGGTTGTCCAGGTACACTGACTGTGAAGGTGTGTCCAGGTCAGCCAGGCGATTTTCTAGGTCAATGTCCAAGCTTTCAAGTAAGAAGTCACCTGACCCTGTGGTGCCATCTGTGTTCTGTGATATGTTGCTCTCTGCCTGCTGTTTCCACAGCTTATTGTGCCGCTGCTTGCTAAGGAAAAGAAAAAGACACAAATGACCACAGTTAAGCTGTTGCTGATATGATGGCTGTGGTGCGAGTTGAGGGCAGTGGTCAGTTCCAGGCAAGTCCCCCCACTTCTACATACCAGGGAACTTCACAACCCAGAATCAAAAGACTGACTGGTGAGCCCAGTCCTGCAGTTCTATATGGGCAAAAAAAAAAGTCTTTAGCATCAGGATTTTGTCCATCATGCCCACCTGCCCCAATGTCTTTTGGRCCTAGCAGACCCTCAGCAGTGCACCGCCCTGAATACACAATGGGAACAGCCCTTGTGCAGAGGGGCACTGAGCCCTCTTTCAGGGTGAAACACACTGAGCCAACAGCGCTGCACGTCTCATGGCACAGTTTCTGTTGAACCAGAGCGAAAAATTTTTGTCTTCTTCCTCTACTACAGCAAAGGCCAAGTCGAGCATGCAGAAATCCTTGTTAGATACTACAGCACTTGCAGTAACAAAGAACTTGACTGGCACAGTCATCCAGAACTGTATACGATTTGCCTCCAACACTGCCTGAGCCCCATTCTGCCTCATAAAACAAGAACAATGTTTTGCTGAACAGCCCTGGCTGCTGAGAAATATGAACACGCTTCCCAAATGCAAAGAAATTCTCACTGAATTAAACCAGAGCAGATCTCTCTAGAAAACAGCTAATTTCCATCCAGGGAGGCCTGGCATAGACAGGGTTTAGAAAAAACACGGTTAGCCCAGGCTTCTGCGCCTGCACTTTGAAGAGGGCCCTTCTGTACAGTGGTCTGTCCTTCAGACTATGGTACCACCCACACTCTGCCAGCATCTGTCTTGCATACACCTGTGCTGTGCTTATCAGCAGAAGATGCTGCTGCCTCAATAGAAGCCCATGGAACTTGATTAACATTGTGATTCACTGAAATGTTAAGAGTCATTGTCTCCGATTAGCTCCTTTTATCTCCTGCAAGTCACTTTTCCATTCACTTTATCACCTTACCTTGCATCTAAAATGCCTTCATATTCCAAAAGCTGTCTCATGAAGCCTGCATTTGGTCTTGCAATGCTGCGTTTTTGCTTCACATAATTATAGGCTTTTTCMAGGGACCAGCCAAATTCCTTCATTGCATAAGCTATAACAGTAGATGCTGACCGGCTAACACCCATTTTGCAGTGCACCAGGCACTTGGAGTGATTCTTCCTGGAGAAGGAGAAAAACGGAAAATCTCTTACATCTTTCTGGTTATTGTATTTGTTCTTAACGCTTTAAATGGTAAATGGAGAGTACTTTTGTCCTCCTGACCCCTCTCACACCACAGGTCAAGCAGTGGACTTGGTAAGCCAYGAAGTCAGAGGTTGGAGAAGGGCACCCTCAATCATGCTGCCATTTCAGAGACCACCTTGMAGTCTCCTGCCTGCCCACTCAGGTCTTTGGCTACAGGTATAAGCAGGAACAGCTTGAATGTAGAAACTTAGTGGTCTGATGGGCTCTGTCACCACCTCTTGCCTGCAGAGATAGCTTGCGCTAGCCTAATAAGGACATGAGTCAGAGTATTTATAAAGTTTCTTTAGAAGAGGAAATGTTCTTGTTGTTGTTTAGCTTGCAAGAGGAAACTACAACAAAAATAAATAAAYAAACCACAGGCTATGAACAGGTTAATCCCTGACTGGTGCAGGAGCAGACCAGGTATAAACAAGTTTCAGGGACACAGAAACCTCCTGGGAGAAGCAGTAATGCAAAACCCCTGTTACCATCGTCAGCTGCGGGGTCGCTCCAGGGAGTTCCAGCTTCGGTGGCTGGATGAAATATGCAGGGCAGTTTCACTCCCTTCACCCAGACCTCAAGCAGTTCTTAGCGAGAGAGCATATCCAAGCCACAGCTAAGTCACGTCTCCCTGCCCACTTACTTGGCCTTGTTTATAAAGTGATACGCCTCATTCCAGTGAGCCAGGAGGTCTGTTGTCTCCTCGTCATACACTCGGATATTATGATATGCAAACAAACCAGGGAAAAAATTATCTATTTCCCTGGTCACGTTTAAAATGTAGTCAATGCTGTGGAAAAATGAAAAGAAAAATAGAGTTGAACTGCTGTGGCCATGAAAGGGGAACTGATACACACTGAATTACAAGAAATCTGACACAACATGTGCTGTCAGATTTTATCAACAGCCCAAATCCTGAACTCCTGGGACACCTGGTGAAACAAATCACACACCTGACTTGCAGGGCCTGTCCATTCACCCATCCCTCACCACTGGCATACCCCATTCAAAGCGTCCAGACCTTGGGCACAGGAGGGAGAAGTTTGGGTTCCAATGTCCTGGCTGACAGGGTAAAACAATCAGGAACTCCTCACTGTTTGTCAGCGCAGCTCCAGCGGATTTGCCTGCCTCTTAATCCAGAAAGCAAACCGCAGCATTACTGCGGTGCCTGTCAACCAGGGGTCTTGCAGCACCTTGCAAATAAACTTAAGACATCCCCAGGRGGCAAGTGGGTCACTGACAGGAGAAAAGTGCAAAGACTGCAAGTGATTTGTTTGGGCAAAATTTGGGAACAGAACCCAGGAATTCACAATTTGGAAATTCAGGCTTTTGCAATAAAACCATACTTTTTCTCCTCTTTCCAACCAAAAATATGAAGTAAGAGTTGCACAGCATCTCTCAACTCCTGCCAAATATTACAGCAGGGTGTACAATGTACCAGAGGAGAATGAATGCCCATATTGATTTACTCATATCATTCAGACAAATCAAGGACACAGGGTATTTATTTCAGAATTTGTCCAGCTTTGTCTTTTAGAAACTGCATTTCAAGATGCTTTCACCATAGATCAAAGTATTAATGTGTTGCYTGATTTACTTGTTCAAAGATGTTCAGACATCTATTCCCAAGGACTTCAAATTAAACATTTTTAGTCATGCTGTTAGGCAATATTGTTCAGTTTCTCACATCGGGGCTTGCGTATAACTTGGGCAAGTAGCAAATATTTATATGCAAAATTCTCACTCATCTAAAAAGTGTGAAAGTAAATCAAGCCAAGAAGTGTTGCAGTGATGGGAGCATGGTGAAAGACAGCCYTGCAGCTGCCTGTCTGGGCAGGTGAGATGGAGATTGCTCATCCACAGGAAGTTCTGCTCCATTTAGATAGAGCTTTTTCCTAAGCTTAGCACTGTAATATTTACTCTATACAGCCTGCAGGAATCCACACCTGACACAACAGTATGTATGTCCGTTTCACACTGGTACACAGTGGGGCATTTTTTGGAGATCTTGATGTACGTTACAAATGAGAAGCTTTGTTATCTCCACTYTACATGCAGTAGAAACGAAGTAGAAAAGATTTATTGACTAAGGTCCTGACAGCAAGTTACCCACATTGGTGGGAACTGGACCCAAACATGGCCCTACASTCTACAAACATCGTACGTCATCTCAAGAGACCTGAATGCAAGTTAAAGGCGAACGATCCAAGGTTTCACAGAGTCTAACGTTAGTGTTTGAAAGATGCAGTACTCACCCTGAGCCCTGCAGTTCCTCGAGGTTGGAGGCGTTCCACTCGGACCCCTGCAACAGTCGCACACAAAGACACAAGACACATTTCAGAAGAGCCAAGACGCTGCTGCCCCCTCACTGCTCTGGCAGAGCTGAGTCCACCTGGACACACTGCCTGGAAATATCACAGGCCTGCCTTCGATGAGGGTTTAAGAGCAGAGATGCCACAGGGCAGAGCTGATTCTGCAGGGGGCCAGAGGCAGAGGGGCTACCTTGGCTCCGGAAACCCTTTCTGTTTTCTAGGATCCTGCAATCCCACTGCCTCAGSAATATTCCTTAGCTGCCAACTGAAAGATCTGTACTAGTTTCTGGAAGGGGTTCAGTTGGTACACCAGCTTCAGGGCATCGCAGAGAGCTGCAGGATGCTGGCTGAATCCAGACTGGTCCTACTAGTCTCAAACGCAGGCACGCAAAAAGTTTAGAGCTCCCCTGAAGTTACAAGAATTAAGAATGAGGCAGAGGGGCATCTGAGGTGTGCACAATTTATGGGAGACAACAACAGTAAAACGGCACAACCGCAGCCAGCACTGTGACTCGACACAAGGAGAAGTACTRCCAAGGACCTCCTGAAGGGTTAGTAGAAAAGGACATTACGCCTTCACCTAAGGATTAGTTCCAGGCCAGCCTGGGACAGTGCGCTTCCCAAATCACTGCCCACATGCCACTCTGCATTTTTAACCGCAAGATAAAATAGAGCAGGGRAGTGAAATGATTAGGTTTAGCATGGTTGGGATCACAGGTACACGAGAAGCGAGGCAAATCCTCAAAGTTATGGGAATAATTACATTTTGGATTCCACCTGTCCCTGCAAAACAGGGCAAAAAGGGTATATAAAGCAAGCTTTGCCCCCAAAAAACAATATATAATATGAGGCTCTCAAGAAAAATATGACCCAGGCATAAAGGGCACAAATATATTCATCTCAAGTAAGTCTTTGTTCCAGACAGTAGTGCCTAGTTTTGCCTGGAGTACCATCTAGTGGCAAAAGACTACAAGAAACACACATCCTTCCTTCCGCATAAGCCTGAAGAGCACCTCACCTTCAGCCTTACTCTTCATGTAGCTTTGGCTACACATAAGAAATTGATAGACACTATCAAGAAAAAGAATATAGCTATACTAATCACTCAAAAGGCAAACAGTTGTCACACCAGAGCAGCATCCAGAGCTAGACCCTTTCTCCATCTTAAAACAAAATCTCCATTAACAGAAAGGCAAAATGAGCGTACATAGAACCTGAGCTATGCCATGGTATGTTCTGAAGCAGGGTAAACCTGCCAGAAAAAAAACATTAAAGTGTCAGAAATAAGAGCTTAGCTAGAAAAAGGGGGGCTTTTGCACTATGAGCTTTTACAAGCAATATGGGCCCTGGGGTAAAGACTCTACATAAAGGGTTAGATAACAGGCTTGCTCATGCTGCACAATTCAGCCTTGACACCAAATKGAGCTTTTCATAAGCCCAGTGACCTGTCAGATCACTCCCACCAAGCCTCCAACCTTTCTGGAACTCCTGATGCTGCAGCTTACCAGATATAAATGATCAAAAATCAGAGATGGTTTGTCCATCTGACCCAGGATAAGCAGCATTTCATTGTCTATAAATTCTTTGAATTCTTTCAAGTTGCAATTCATGTGTTTCTCCAGCTCATTTCGTATCTGTAGAGCAGAAAATAAAAAATGCCACCTTGAATCTTGTCTGTTCAGTAGAAACATTTACTGGCACTCCTCTGCTCAGCAAGGTTCCAATATGTGTTCTGTACTTCATTAAAGAGAGCAAGAGGGATTTGCCCTTTTGGCCACAAGCAACCTCACTACATGGCATCTTTCCAGTATCTTAGGCCCGCAAATTTAGCATGTCTAMATAAAGCTTCAGACAGTATCTCAGTATAAACCTCTTTATTTTGGGGTACCTGCTTCTTAAAAATAATTTAAGAGATAATTCAGTCCTTGGAGAGCAGCTGACATATAAATGTGAAATCCATTAGAAGCTAGAAGTGAATAATGGCAGCATCACTGCTGAGAAGAGAATCTAGAGATTTTCAGTATTTCCCCTTTTTAAAATGCCAGGGGACAGGTTCTCTTACTGCATCTCTGCTTGAGGTAGGTGTAAATGCAAAGCAACACAGCTTTGCTTAAGTCACCATGGAAAATGGTTAAAGCTCTTAACTCTTGGTGCAATCAAGATGCACTAAGAATTAAGAGCACATACACAGATGAGTTCTCAGCTCATGCCTCTAACTTTTAAAGCTGCTCTACACGAACGCATATTTGAATCTTTCAGTCCCAAGATTTAAAAAGGAAAGTGCTGCATTTTAACAGCCTCTCTTGAAAAACAAACAAAAACCTCAAACCAAAAAGCACTATTACCATTTGCTCTGAAAATGTTTGCACTGCAGCCAGATGCATTTACATCACCCTGGGGAACAGRTCCAATCTAGCTTTAGCCTTGACCTGTGATTCTTCATCCAGAGTCACTATCAAAATTTTGCTTGCAAGTCACTGACATCGCTCACAAACGTAGAAAAAYAGAACCTTAATATTGAAGCCAACAAGGAGAAAGGAAGACTGTTTGTAGCACTTAAGCTGCTCTGCACTGTCCATGAGCAAGTATCAGGTCACTCACCCAAAATAACTGTGTATATTCACAGTTGTGAGAGCTCAAGCGACCAACTACCTCATCTGAAAGCGCTATCTTTGCTTGTGTAATTCACAAGGATGCACTGAAAAGCAAGTGGCTGCAAATTCATGGCTTGGACATTTTTACATGTCCTACAATCAGCTGTAAGGCAGGTATCATCTCTGATGCCACTCTGCTGGCAAAGTAACAGGCACTTTGCATTTCAGAGTCAAATTCTTGTTACTAAGGACTTGAAATATTCACTCCGATGTTGGTATTGCCCCGATTTTCCTGGTGAAGACACAGAGGTATAGCAAAGCCTTTAAGGAACAGCTGGAAATATATACTCAAAGCCAACAACATCTAGTCATACGGTGYCCCTTCATCAATGCAACACACTCTAGAAAAGGAGTTGAGCAGGAAGAATAAGATAGCAGCAGATTTTATACTTGCCTCCTTGGAAGTCACATTTTCCAGGTCTTTGCTCATCATGATGCTTCGGAGTTTGGCTTTAATGAGCCGTTCTGTTCGTTCCCTTTCAGTCGGCCTAAAAGGGAAAAGGAAAGGATGTCCTCAGACGGGCAGTAAACAGGTTCTCCCAAGACGTGCGAGTTGTGCAGTACAGAGGAGTGGTGGGAAAGACTCACATTTAGCAAATTGCCCAGAATAAAAGGAATAAACAAACAAATAAAAAAACATTAGGACTTTTATGAAATGAAAAGAAATGAACCACTAGAAAAACAAAAGGGAAAAGAGGAAATATTTCTTACGAGCCAAGCTAATGTTTTCTAATAAAACTCAGAACTGACTTGTCAACAAACAGAGCTGGAGAGTCTGGGCGAGTGGACTCCAAATCCTGCATTGCATTCCACTCGTTGATGCAGCTCTGATCGGAGCTGATGCAGCTTTCATAGTACGTAGCCCAGACCAAGGCCATTCCACCAGGGAAGTAGTTGTACCTTCTTGCAACTTCACAGGCTTTATGGAGGATCTGTAAAGCAGACCTGCAAATTTGGAGAGCAAAGTTATATGAGTGTGAGCAGCAGAAACACACAGAGCAGCATCTCAAGAGATTTTCACAGGGGAAAAAGATTTTCAGCTTTGTTTTTTTTTTTTACAGGTTTTGGATTTTTTGTTTGTTTGTTTTTGAGAGCTATGGGTTTATTGCATCTGAGTTCAGAGAGGGCAMAAGCTGCAACTTGGAGGCCTCTAAAGAGCTGGTCCAAAGTGGAGACTAGCATTTTTTTTCCAATCAATGGGCAAGAATGAGGCACAAGTCACTCTGGGATGTAATCATTAGCTAACTTGTAAAGCCAGCCTAAAGAAAAATAAAGAACATGGACCATTTTCAAACCACCTTCAGCAAGGAGTCAAATGCACATTTACCAGCATTCTTGGTCCCTGACATGCACCAGGGACACAGCCCAGATTGGGTCATTTGTTTTTGTAAAATCTAGCATTAATTTTTCCTCTCCTTTTTTTTTCCTACTTCCTCYTTTTTTTCTTAAGGCTCTGCTCTGAAGTTATCGTTATACTGAATACATTAACCACATCTAAGGCTGCCAACAGGAGGGCTGCGTTCAAAAATGGCAGGAACACACGTTTCATTTGTTTCTGTACCTAATCATCCCTAACATGACATCCTCCTCTACATCTGCATCTTTTCCCTATCAGATGTTACAAGAACAGGGATCTCATTAAGCTCCAACAGGAGCCAGCGCACTGGCCAAGCCAGAACACATGCATTTGCTGTATTAGGGGCAGGGGAGCAGTCTCTTCAAGGAGGAATTTACTGGCGCAGCCACTGCTGATTCAGCCGTCTTTGCTTCAGTGTTTCAAAATCTCCGCACACAGGAGGGGCGACAGGAGCCAAAAGGCAAACGCGAGCCCGGGGCGGCATGGAAAGTTTTCACACAGCAGGAACCCCAGCGTGGCTGTAGGAGCAGGGCAGAACCTCGCTAATGCCATCACGTTGGCGCTTGCTCCTTTTTCAGTTAGAAAAATACACACAGCGAGGAAAGACAGGGTTTGCAGCCTGAGGAATTCAGGTTGGTCTTTCATGCTTATTCACCTCATTAGTGTCATTTGCCATCATCCTTGTATTAAGGAGCCCAGAGCTGCTCTGAACAGAAGCAGAAGAGCCTACTTTTGGATCAATACTCTCACAGGCYCTTTATAGTGCTGCTACCTGCTGACATAGGAAAACAATCTCTCTACTGCAGCTCACTACCTACTAGTTACAGAGAAAGTTAAAACACAGTTTGCTTATTTAATTTACTCGCAGAAATGACAGTCTCTTTCTCAGCAAAGCTGATTAACATACATACCACATAGCTTGCACTGACACTGGCTTGAAGATGTGCATTCTCCCTGCGGTGCTCACACTGAAGCCACTAACAGGGAGAGGAAAAAAAAGAAAAAGTGACAGACTGCTCCTCTGCATCAGGAGCTGCACTCTATAAACAGCTACTGCAAGGCAGCTCTAGGGCATGTGGAAACCAACACTCAGTCAAACAGAACCAGGGATGAGAATTTGTATCACCTGATTATCCAAATCCTCCCAAATAGGAATGTCAAGTGACCAGCTTTCCCCGCCGTACACTGCAAGGAATTTAAATTCCACCTGTTGGGTGGAATTTAAGAAAACATTCACTGGGTGTTACAGGTTTCACTAGCAGAATGAGGGAAACAAGAGGAAAAAAACCTCAGTGACTGTATAAAAAGACTGCAGTGATGAATCCAAAATTGGAACTTCATTTGCAAGGTGACAGAGTCTCTCCTAGAGCAGCCCTCAGTAGGAAAGGACATACACATTTATCTTTTTAATGTGGTTTCTTACCCATCACCATCGAGATGGATTTTAGTATCACTCCACAAACGAAGAACCATTCCTATAGTGCAGCTTTTACTGGAAGAGAAATTGTTATGCTGGATGTTAAATATAGGCTACAATACGGTCGCACAGATATCTTAAATTATGAATACTCTTTCATTTTTAAAATTTCAAGTCTTGCTCTAGTAACTCCTAGTAATATCTTAGGTCATTTAATACATTAACTCACAAGGGAATCAGTAAGCTGAAGTCTAAAGATCTACTCTAATATTAATACACCCATTGCTCCACAGGACTAGAGAAACGACAGCACAGAAGCAGGAGTCACAAAACCACCTCCTCTTCCCCCTCCACGCCGACAGTCTGCCAGCAAGCGCTGCGGTATCTGCCCCATCAGCTCTGCTGCTCTCGCCCTCATCAGCTCCGGGCAGGGAAGTTCCCTGAGCCGGACGCAAAGGCAGATCGCAGCGACCTGGGCGCAGAGATTCAAACTCACTAAAGCCAGGCAGAAAGAAACCTTGGTAGGCGGCAGAGCAGCCGCCTGCCCTTCCCAAAGAGGACCCAAGGGGCCTTTCAAAGGATTGTGCTCGGTTTTCACTTCATCACTTTGGCTGGTAGAAAAAGACTAAAAGGATTTTATGAGTTTACCTAATCTAGAAGAACACTTCCATTTCAGAGAAGTAATCTGGCAAGAAAACTATACTATAATGGGTACCAGTAACTTTCAACCAGTAAATAATTAAGCTGCCAAGATATCAAACTTTTAAAGGAAATCAGTACGCATACAACAGCAAGTTAGCAAAGAGCTTTTTTTTTTTTTTTAAAAAAAAAAAAAAAAAAAAAGCCTCCAGCCTCTTTCTGCATCAGATGAAAGGAGCTGACAGGACGGCTTGAACACACATGTGGACAATGTGCACTTTAGAGCTTTGAAGAGAAAAAATGTTTTTTATTAAATACATATAAAAGGAATAAAACCCACAAAGGTGCCAAACTAGTCAAACTGTCAGCAGTCAGAACACTTACAGCTGAGCAGTGACACTTCAGCCCCAACCCACAGCCATGGAGGCCCTCAATAAAGCTACTAATGCCAACAGACTTCATCCTGCATGAAGCTTTTCCTTAATTAACAGAAACTTTGGCTTTCAGGGGAAATAGTAATTGAAATAGCAGCCAACCTTAAAGTTAGAATGGATTTGTCATTTGGTAAGTAGCCAACTCCCTAAGGAGAATTACTGTTATCTGGGGGAAGAGAGGAAAGAGGGGCTGGGCTTGTTTTCTTTTTTTAGGAATCCACATCTACTTTGTTATTTCCAAAGCAAAACAGTGCAGTATTTCAGATCTGCAAAGATATCTAGGGTTTTTGCTTTCATTCTGTACTTCGAATGGGGAACACTTCAAAATGCACATCTATTTATGGAGCTGAAATTCAGTTTTTGGGTTGTTCTGGCTTATCCTCTCTAGGAATCACAAAGTTATACAGGAAATTAGGGAACCCAACATTTGACTGTATAGGAAGCCCAGCCTTGCCACAGCCATACCTCTCCTTGCTGGAGAAATCCACTCCCAACAGAATGTTCTCTTCCGTGTCCTGTCGCCCGCTGCTGTACACAACCACCATGTACCGGACTCTGTCTGTCCATACACTTTCCAAACGGACAGCCTAGAAAAGGGTAACCAAGCTCTGCAAACCAGCTTTTGCATGAACACTACTTCCATTACTGGCTATTATTTTTGGAAGGGTAGTGGAGAATTTATTACAAAATTCAACCTGAAGCCTTTTTCTTTTTTTTTTAAAAAAGTAGTTCAGCATGTGGCCAACTTTCTAGTTAAACTGGAAATAGAAGCAAGCTCAGAGGATTCTTCCACTCTCGCGAGCCTCCACTGAAACATGGCAGCAATGCTAGAGAGGATAGTAAACAAGGACTTTTCCACAGTGACCTTATACCCTCTGCAGATTTCGTTAAAAAAGAAAGCCCAGCCCGATTTGGATATAATTTCAGGGTTGATTTAAGACAAACTAACCACAAGTATCCACTACCAGCAGCTCTTCTCCTGCATTATGGTTTGTGAGCTGACTGGAAAATTAAACTTAACAAAAAGTTTCAGCCAGATCAGCTTCCTGATCTGCTCATCACCTAGATGTGAGCACTGGCCCAAAAGGAGTGATGACAGGACCATGCAGTACGGTTGGCAACTGGCACAGACTTTCTTTGGCTTAAGCTAACTGTAAACCCTGGATTTGTGAACGATTTTCATGAACTTCTACAGGCCTATTTCAAATGCCTCCAACAGAAAGAAGGGCAGGACAATACATCACTTCTTACCAGTTTGATTCTGTCCTCACAGCGAAGGAGGTTGATCATCACCTGGAGGTGCTGGGGCAAATCACCTACCGAGAAAGCAGAAAAATGATCAGAAACGGTCTCTCACTTGCTGCCCTAAGAATGGGCCTAGTCTTGACTTTCAGTGGAACTGGACATTTCTTTAAGTCAGAAAATGCCATTTAAGGGAGGCCAATTAAGCTTCATTGTCTCAGAAAACTTTAACAGAAGGAAGCTTCTTTAATGAGTGAAATCTGTCTGTGTAAGAGAACGGGGCTATACAGTATTTGGCAGATACTAACTATATTGTGACCACCTGTGACTGGCACAAATGATGATTCTCTTCCAGCTACAGCATCTTGCAGAAGGCAGAAAAATATGTGCACYGAAGACAGGGGTGGAAAAGGTGGAAGGAACAATTCTGATTAAAAAAGAAAAATTGCCAAAGGACAAAGGAAAAGTTCTGACTTAAGAAACACATACAGTATCATGGGTTCAACCCCACTGGCCTAACTGAGGGCTTATCTGAACACGAAAAGAAAGAGGGCTGCAGTAGTGGCCTGATTTAGGTGATGAATCCCTTCTATCTCAAACAAAGGGCTGTTCATGCAACAGGTCCCTTAGGACCTGTAGCGGTGGATGCATTCCTGCTCAGTAAAAGCAAGCTASAGGAACAAAGAATCTACAAGAAAACAAAACAAGTTCACATCTAATAACTTAGTAATGCACTCATAACTTTCCATATGAGATAAAATTCCTTCCGTAGGATGTTTTCTGGGTATATGAAATTGCTGACAATCAAAGAAACCCAAAGCCAAGCTTGGTATTCAAACATGCTCTTTGTGCTTGGAGTGTTTACTAAGCAGCAGACACACAGTACCACACTGTGCCTTTCCCACATGCTCCTTCACTCAAAAGCCCCGATGATCTTATTTCTTCTTTCACAGTAATCACTTATTCCAAAACCGTCAACGACAGAAGGCATAAAAATACAGGACAAGTAAAATTAACTTCCTTTATCCTCATATCTCCTTATCAATCCTGATGTGCTTTCACTGTACAAGTCTCTTACTATTTCTTTCCACCAGGTTGGCACACTGGGAAGAAAAGAAACAACCAATCAACCAACCAACCAAGGTGCATTCTTAAACCATGATATATGCTCACAGGCTAGATTTTGATGAGTTCACTAAAGAGGGGATTTCCTGAAACCAGGAACATAAGGAGCTAAGAAGCACGTGCCTGTCCAGAAACCCAAGTCCTGTTGAAGCCTTCTTCATCTTAGTGGCATTTACATGCAGAATCCCAAAAGGAGACAGGCAATTTCATAGAATAGACCACTGGGATATTGGTGACATGGAAAACATCCCTGATAGAAAGTCCTGAGCCTCTAATTATTGGAGACTGGGAAAGCATGCCAGAGAAATATCATCACCATGCTCAACTAGGACCTCAGTTCCCCAAGAACAGGTCAGAGATCCAGTTCAGCTGATTTTCCTCCTTAAATGCGATAGGAGAAGGCAAAAATCAAACCGCTGAAGTAGAAACAAGATCCATTGCTTCATCTGAGACTTCAGAAAACATGTACTCAGTAGAGACTCTGGCTCAGTAGGCTTTCCTGGCTAAGGAATGCTGTGCTGAATGCCATGTCTGCAGAGAATAAATTTCTACTCCAGTCACAATTTAAGATAATGACAGAACTTTAAACAAAGATCCAATAATCATATGTTTCCACTGA
The DNA here is from genome assembly GCF_003343005.1 of Rhea americana. NCBI lineage: Eukaryota > Metazoa > Chordata > Aves > Rheiformes > Rheidae > Rhea > Rhea americana. Next base: position 183,566 of record NW_028186522.1, read on the forward strand.
AATCAAGCAAGCTGAAAACCTGGGTTTACTCAGCGGGTTATACAAGGCCCACTACGACAATTAGAGGAGTCACCCACCCACCCACCCACCCACGTGTCCCATTAGCCTGTCAGCATGGACAAGATGAGCAGGAAGCAAGGAGGAATTTCAGGACGTAATTTAATCCATTACCTGCATGTTTGTGAGGATGCTGAAGACTTCGCTGGCCCTGGGAACTGTTTCCTTGCTGCAGGAAAAGGGCTGCTCCTTTCACCATGAAAAAGCTCTCACTTAGGCTGGAAAACAAATGGCACAGGAAGTCAACTGAAAGGAAACTGCAGCAAAATATGGGTTAAGGTCAGTATGCCTAGGAAAAGGAAAGGCTTTTCATGACTAAAACATAGTAGGATTTTGSCATGACAAGCTGCTCCCAAAGGCCGATTCTGCCACCTTGCAAGGCATGCCTGCAGGGTTACTCACCACGAGTCGTGTCATTTTCCAGCGACACTGCAACCTGGCTGTTACAGGAGGCATTTGCCTGAGTTGTCACGTGCTAGAAATGACTTTATGATTCAATTACCAAATTCTGTAACTTAAATCAAAACAGTAGAGGGTAAGAAATTTTACAGRCTCAGACCTGTAAAATGACTTAAGATCAAGTTCCGAGTCAATCATTTCCTACTAATTTCAGTTTAAGATTTCTCTGGAATGCAAAAACAAGAACATGCAACTATGACATCCCTGTAGGTTTAAGGCAGAAGGGAGAGAAGGATGAAGCTTGCACATCGTAAAGAAAGAAAACTGCTCCAAAACTTCAGGGAGAAAAGCAACTAACACGATAGCAAAGATTTGGCTTTGCTCCAGCTAGGTAGAGCAGTCCTGGGAAATTCTCCTGATGACAAGGCAGGTCCCRATATGTGCAAACACAAAACTATATTTCCACAAAATCAGATGAAACAGGCCCAAGAACATAACTAAAGAGAAGACTGAACAAAATCAGTAGTTGCAGTAAGAACCAGGACAAATCTAATTACATAGTACCATAATGTACTTGTGAGCATTTTAGAAATAGACGTGGACATAAGTGGTAAAGTTAGCATTTCCCACAAGACTGAAAATCAACGTCTGCTAACCTACCTTTTAGTTGCCACAGTAACTGCTTACATTGCATTTTTTACACCACTCAAAACATCAGGCAATGACCATCACAAGAGACATTCCTTGTTTCAAACCTAAATTTACTGCCAACCTACACTTCCTAACATAGATCATCATTAATTACTGTCTGCAATTTACTAAATATAAATGCTCTGCTGTGAGACTGTGCTACAGGGAGTTATTCATACTACAGCAAAGGATCCCACAGGAGTTACTACTCCCAGCACTTTGTCCCATATTTTATCTAGAGGCTTTGCCCCTCGGTAGAAGCGAGCACTAAGGCTCTAGTCTAGCTCAGTATTTTTCTGAGCAAAGACATGAAGTTACAGCATTCAGCTTTTGCCTTCTGTGAGAACAGAGCCAAAGTCCTTCAAGCTATGAAGGTTTTCAGACAAGGTTTCCTAATTTTTCAACTAAATTTTCAAGGTACAAAATTCCCAGAGAAGCTGAACCAGGTTTGAATTCAAGATTTCAGTTGATTAAAAAAAAAAAAAAAAAAAAAAAAAAATTAGCATAGGTTCCAGGCTTTCCAATGCATATCTAAGACCAGTAAGATGCCTCCAGGACAGCTGCACTCGGGCTAATTTAAACGCAGATAAGCTTGTTTTCACTCCGACGGCGTCTGAACGCTCGCCGCTTGCACTCGCCAGCGAGCAGGCTGCTTSTGCACACCAGCCCGGCAGCGCTTCCCGCGATCCGCAACGCAGGCTCCGGCCTGAGCGCACGCACTCGCAGCGGGAATTCCTGCAACCGGGAACTTAGCTCATTCCGTCGGTCTCCCGGGAGGAATCTTGTTTTCCTCTCACATCAGATCTTTTATGCTAACAGGAAAGAGTTTAAAAAGGCCAGAAGTTTTACGAAAACAGTGACATCAGTGCAATATAAGGATATATCTACTCAGTTAGATGCYGGCTTCATATACACTCATCCAATTTCTTTTTCCAACAAGAGAAAAGGAACGGTTGGATAATGTACCCAGCAAATAATTCACAGTATCCCTGTCTCAAAGATTTTTGGGAAAGTGATAAAGATCTCCCAAAGGATATTCTTCTATCCCTAATCCATACTGAGACTTCTACAGAAGCAGCGAACATGGAAGAGACATGACTCCTTCCCCGAAGGCATCACTGACGGATGCTCTGATGGTTCATCTCATCTGAYGTTCTCCTCTGTTGTAGTTAGAAAATTCAGTCAAGACATCATTTACAATAAAAGCRACTATTCCCAGTCGTAGGAGAAGGAGAAAGCTGCACTGCCGGAGCAGAAAGTGGTTGCAGGAAAAGGATAACCCACACAATAAAATTGTTGTCARTACGTATTCATCTGCATGGCAATGAAAGCCAAAGAACCTGGGGAGAGCCAGGTGATTTTCTTCTCTTCTTGTCTTCCTCCAGACGCGCACTAACCTCGCAGAACGCAGCTGCCCGCGGGCCAGGCTGCCCATATTCCCCAGGACTAYCTGCGCTCCCCGATCTCCGCATAAGCCGCCGGTCAGCCGTTACCAGAGAGGTAACACAGCAGCAAGCCCCAGCGAGAGCTCGTATTTTAGCCGGTATCAGGAGGGCAGCGATACCCGACGCTATCCCTCATCCACGTTCGAGGAACATCCCTCAGCCCCAGTCACCTCACGCGACCGTTCCAGAACGCAGCGAACAAAACAAAGGGAGAAAAAGGCAAGGCACGGTGCTGCAGCTCAGCTCTTCGGACACTCGTAAATCACACAATTCCAGCAAACAAGCAAGCACCACTTCCTTTTAAATCTCCTAAGAACAACAACAACAACAACMAATCCAACTGCTAAAGAACATCCCCAACTTCCAAGCCTCAGAAGCAGCGATAAATATTCTAGTAAGCAGCATTTGTTAGCAGCATAAAAACGAGTGGCTTATACATACTAATTTGGACTGGTTTTCTTTGAACAGCAGAAGCATTGTGCTGGCCCAAGAGTCAGACAGAAGTCAGTAAGTTTGAAAAGATTCATAACTAACTGTAAAACTCACATCCTTTTGCTTCTAAACCCATAAAAAAAATAAAAAGAAAAGAAGGAAAAGAAAGGGTTGACCGTATATTCTGCGAGGAGCAGAGAAATCGCGTCTGTTGATGCTACCCAGGAACTGGATGACTTTTACAGAACACTCTGTCTTCCACTGATATCCTGGCTTGAAAAAGCACTTGTCCTAACATATCCTGATGAAAGAGGGCCATTCAACAGGGGAAAAAAACAGCTGAAGCTCGTCTAATCACTTCCCTCCTCCAGCCTCTTTYTGTTGGTTTGTTTCCTCCCGCGTGCAGCATCGGAGCGCCCAAAGCGAYGCAGCTCCTCTCTGCAGAAAGTCCATGTTCATCTGGACGGGACTAGATAAAAGCATCATATTGACTAATGCCTGCTTGCTTTTTACAATGAAATCACTCCATGCCACCACTGTATTATATCCATAACCAAAGCAACTAGCTGTCAAGTTAAAATCCTTCTTCACTCACAGTACGGCTACTCAGTTTTGATTCGCGCTTTCTCAAGTGACTCACGAGTTCCTGAGCTACTRCTAAACAAGAAAGTCTTTCAGGCACTTGGTATTTATTTGTTAGTGCTGGTTMTAATCGAATTCACTGATGACTGTTTCTTGCAGGCCCTTGACTAACCCCTTCGCCAGGCGGGAACCGTAACGACGTGCTTGCGTTTCACAAGCACCACTAGACCAACCAAAGGAAGCAGCAGCTTTCTGTTCAGTTTTTATCCTGCCCGACTGGCAAGCGCAACAAAACCCGCCGACTCCCTGGATGCCCTTCCAGGGATCCTGACCAGCACCGTTACGTTTCAAGGGTCACTTTAAGTGCTGGAATAAATGCGGAGCCCTGGGGGTTTGCAAGGGCCCCGAGACACCGGTGCGCTGCAGCGCTCCGGGGCGCCGGCAGAGCAGTCCTCCCCTTCCGCTCCACATCGCGCCTTATCAAACCGCTTCAGAGACACCAAAGCATTGACCTCTGACGGAGGTAAAAATTTACATTCACAAGCAGCTAGGAAATGCTGAGCCGGCCAGGGTGCGACCAGGCACGGCTCTGCGCTGGCACGAGGCAGTCCAGAAAGCAGAGGCCCTTCTGCACCCGGCRCTGTGGCACCCCRAGACCATCCGACGAGGAGGCTGTCRAACAGTCACASCTTCACCGAGAGCAGACTCCAGCGTCTCCCGACTTCGCAGCCCTGTGCTCTATCCACTGGCTCAGCTTTGAAGGGAAATATTTCTTCCCCTTTGAGAAAGCTCCAGAGGAACGTGGCTGCAACACACATCAATTACATTTCAAGTTGTTCAAGCACACAATAGGCAATGCCTTCTAATCATTCCAAAATGCCGCTCCCTGGGTCCACAACTGCAAAAAAGCAGTCTGTTAAAAATACTGCGTTTTGGAACAAGAGACAGAACGGCTTGTGTTGCTGGATAGACAGACAGAGCTGGAAGCTAGTTGCAGAACAATTTTCCCTAACCAGCTTGTTTTGCCACTGCGGCTTAGGCTGTGATATGTCCCAGGAATAAAATTTGTATGCCTAGGGTATGCGAGTTCCCCCATTTTAATGGGAAATCTCACAAGTAAGAACAATCATGCATTGCAGGATACAAGAAAATACTGTATTAATGTATTTTATAGCCATCTACCTCATTTCACCTGAGAATAAGCGTCTGTCCTCAGAAGCCTGTGCAGAGACCATCACTTGCACTAGGAAGACACAGCCAAGCCTAGGGTGGACTCAGCAGTCTCTTACTAGTCTGAGAATTTAAAAATCTTATCCACTACCTAAAATAGGAAGAAGAGGGCGCAATAGAGAATCACTAGTCTGCGGTTGCCCAGGCATCCCTGCTTCTCCCAGAACTGCCACAGGTTCATTTAATGCATACGTAATGCTCAGGGAGCCTGTCTTTACACCCACAACCTGCAAAGAACTGGGCAACATCTCCTGTGCCATAACAAACTCATTATCTTTGTATTTGCTGTTGACCACTATGAGAAGTCCATTTAACGTAGCCAATGTTCAGATCTACTTGCTTACAGCTCTATTCTCAAAAATCATGCAAGTCACTACTGAGTTCTTTAAACCACCTCTTGCAGYGAACAAAAGCAGACTTCCACTCTGCCCAGTCGTGCTCTGCCATTTTATCTGAGGACAAGGGTAGTCCCATACTCCAACCAAAGGCAAAAAATGGGCAGAAAGCTAAGAAACTACAGTGGTGAATTCACAGATACTTTTGCTCCTTGCACACCCAGGCAGAAGCTGTCCTCAGGAGCTGGTTGTTTGCATCCAGCATCACCAGAGGACCACACCACATACCTGATGGCTCTCAAAGCTTAGCTGTGTTCCAGAAAAGCTCTGTAATAAAGCCTTGCCTAGGCACAGAGCCATCCCTTGCTCTTTTGGCACTAAATCTTCATYAAATTAAGTTTCTTAATTTCCCCCTCATTAATGGAACAAAATATATGTGTGGTGAGGGGACAGAGAAGGTCATCTATCCATTAGAGCTGTGCTGGAGCTCTCCAGAGACGCAGGCTGCCTCCGGACTCATCCAACAGACTCCCCAAACGATGGCATCAGGACAGGAACATCCCCTCACCCCCGCAAAATTACTTCCAGCATCTATCAGTGCAACGGTTAGTCATGCTGATCCTGCATTTCCTACTTGTTAAACACGATCCATTCCTTGTGCCTCGAGAAGCCACACTGCTGCAACCAGCTCTATATGTTAGACAAAAAAACAGCCAAACACATATTCACTTATCCCAGGTTTGGTCCCAAGATTGCAATGGCATGAACATCCCAGTATATAGCAGTTTCTTGTTTTCATGGCATCTTCTGCTCAAAGCTTTTCCAAACTGATAAGGTCAGGAAAAAAAACAAGTATCCCAAGCTCCACAAAATTAAAAAACATTTCCTTTTCCACAACCCCTTTGATAAGTGGGACAAGAACAGATTTCTTCTTCACCCTGCACCCCCCTCTCCATTTTCTGCTCAGTCTGGAAAAAGCCACAGCGTCACTCTGCTACAGCTCCCCGCCGCAGTGCCCGGCGGCGGGTTGCAGCCCGGGCCCCTTCGATGCTCCCGCAGCCAGGCCAGGCCCACAACATGCCACAGATAGCGACTTTTTAGACAAGCACTGAGCCAGAGGGCAGTCACGCAGCCCTACCAAAATAGCAACATAAACCGAAAACTGGAAACCAACACATCAAATAAAAAGGAAAATTTGGGGAGAGAAAGAGCAGGAAGACACAGCGGCAGCTGCGCGGCCCCTGCTTCTCAGGCCAAGAGGACAATTACAGAGCACCGGCTGCTTGCTTTGGCCTGATACGAGGCACATCAGATAACGCTTCCTGACCACGAAAGGGGCCTTCAGAAGGGGGCTGAGCAACACAAAACAGCGCCAGTGAAAAATTTAACTTCAAAGCCCCTTGCTCACATGCTACTGTAAAACCTGATAAACAGAAATGGGACCCTTTAAAGCAGCAGCAGGTCATTTCTCCCGCTTTTTTTTTTWAAAAAAAGAAAAGGTCTTAATGCATTCCAAGTGRCCTTTGCAATGTGTCACACACCAGTCACACAGAGAGCTTAGTGCCACAGCAAAATAAAATGAAACAGAAAGGAATCACCTTTACATGCATAGCCGAGAGCACTCTGCTTCCCACGGCACGGACAGGGCTGCTGCGCAAAGGGCCCAGCAGAATACCTCGGGACACCGAGCCGYGCCGGGGAACACCTGGTCTAACACGTGCAACGGTTTTAGAATGAAGTGCTAGCACAGATACGCAGAGGCTTTGAGACATGTCGATCAGCTGGCCAGCGATACTACCTGTAGGCGCCCAACACACCTGCTAAAGTTGGTGAGAGCTGCTGGCATTGCCAGGACTGCAGTGCTCTACCTCTGCCAAAATCTCTCTGATGGATCTCAAGTTGCGGCAGCTGCATGCAAGGAACTTTTGGAAACGTTTATTTTCTAAAATACTATTTTATTACAGAAATGGGAGGCAGGAAAGCTCTTTCCAAACTTATGGCCATGTTAGGGTGTGCCTTCAGTGGGCCATGAAAAGTGATCATACTCAGACTTCCTGAGCTGAAGAAAAGTCACTCCAAGAAGAAACCTAAAACTTAAAGTTGCAAACCACAGCAAGGTTCAAAGCTCCTACAGACACATGGAAAAGGTCTCCCATTTCTAAAAGGCAGCAGATCATCCAGCAGCCAGAGCRCCACCGTGCAACAGCAGAAGTTCTCTGCAAGGGGGCCTGGGGCCGTAACTGCAGCCCCCTGCAGCATTAGGGGCCCTCGTAAYGCATCCCTCGGGGCAAATATCTCCTGGCCTATGCCAAAGGAGAGTGCGATGGTTAGGCAGGCAGGAAAACCCAGCAGGCTTCACTCTAACCTTTTGGTGCTGCAGCAACAAAAGGAGAGTCTAAGCGAGTATTGTTCGGCTGGAAGGCGTGGGCCACGTTCACGGCGCAAGAATGCCGAGAAGGGTTTGAGACACTGCAGGCCATTCACAGCGCCAGATACAAACCCTCCTCAAGCACAAAGAGGAAAAAGAAAAATGAAATCAATCATGAAGCCCACAAAAGCTAATTTCCTAACATAAATAGACTGCTAATGATGTGCCCCCAGTCGCTCCCGCATACGCATACCTCGTGAGCGCTGCATCACGCTCAGACAGCTCCGAGCAGACCCGAGACGGGGTGGAAGCTCGCAGGGCTGTGCTCGCTCGACAGCAACGCTCTCCYGCGGGAGGCCAAGTTTCACGAAAGGCAACACGTATTCTCTCACACCCTGTCACTAAGATATGGACCACAGGCAAGTTGKGTTGTATTTTAGTGCTGAAGTTATTTCAGAATTAAATCCCATTTCCAAAAATGACACATGCTTGGGAGCTTATGCTGGTGCTGGCCTTCACCGAGCCGTCGGCCCCCAGGCCACACGAGGCACCACGGCCTGCGTGTTCAAGACAGCTGGCAGGCCACCCGCAATCTGCAGAGCACCGGCGGGCTCCAGGAACGCTCTCTACTGGCATTGGCTTTCCAAGCCCTCCACGGCCTCATCCTTGCCCCAGGCACCTCGCTCTGTGGCTCAAGAGCRGCACTGCGCCCACAGCCGTGGTGCTGTTCAGGGAGAAGTGAGGATGCTCTGCCTGCCGGACAGCGGCTCATGATCTTTCTCGTTCCTCTCCTCTCACACAGCTGGAGAAAAATCATCATTCGAGGGCAGCAGCAAGGAAAAAAACTCTCTGCTGGCTACCAGGGCACCAGGGTGAAGCCAGCAGTCTCGGGGGATTAGAGAAAAGGCTATTGACAACACAGCCAGCCCCACCAGCGAGCCACAGCTCCAGGCTCTGCCTCTGCCCCTCTTCCTCCTGCCAAGCAAACGCCCGGGGGCACAGGGCTCCGCTGCTGGCAAGGAGCAACCCGGCCTGCGCCTGCAGGCGGCCAGGATAAATTGCTGGAGCTGTGTCCAAGAGAAAGGGCAGGAGGAGGGAAGCGAATGTATTAGCAGGATCACTCTCGTTCCAGCAGAGACTTGCACAAAGTAAGTTAGCAGAACTTTGCTCCCAAATGGTTAGGAAAGAAAATTCTAGGAATCCCTAGTACTTTGGTGATGAAAAGCCAAATAAAATAAGAGATTGTTTCACAAAGGAAAAAAAAATCCTATTTGCTCATCCCATTAATCACAGAGTTCAAAAAGGCACGAGGCTGATCATAGCATCAACCAACTATGCAATGTACTTGGAACTAATGTTTTAAATTGCAATGAGCGTTTCTGAGATTCCCACTCTAAAGTGATGTCAGTTTTGTGATAGCCACCGTCTCATGAGTCCAGGTCAGATCCTCTAAGGACCTCAGCCTGCATTACTGCCCATTAAACCACTGTGAAGAAACCCTTCTTTCACTTTTAAGAAAGGCGCATTACTCTAAAGACAATATCAACATCTGTGTCCACTGCCACGTGTCTGGGCTGTGTCAGGGCTTCCAGCAGGCTGAGGGAAGCAAACAGATCCGGACCCCGACTGCCAGCCCACTGCTTCGACCGCTTACCAACCGCCCTGTGGCAAAGGAGCCGCGTAATTCTCACGCGGCAGCCTGCGAGCCTAGGAAACGGGAGACACGGTGTAGCTGCAAATCCCTCCAACACGCAATGCCAGGGCGGCCGGACCGCGGCCGGGCCCGAGGAGCACGGGGATCCCAGCTCCAGCGGCGGTGCAGTTCTCCTGGCTGGTGCACACCCTGTTATGCAGCATCCGGGTGGTCTGCGGGAAGCTGGCCACCCMCATGACACTGCCTTCCTTCTTCCTTCACTAACAAGACAGCATTTAAAGAACCAAAAATACATTCTCCGTTTTCCTAGAAATCTCCTTTTCTTGGTGGGTGTTGTTGCCATGTAAACAATCGCCATAGTTGCCAAAGAGAGGTTAGGTGACTGCAGGTAGGAAGGGAAGACAGACCACAAAACCAGGAATGCCGGGGAGGAGTCTGAGTTGTGGCCCATGCTACACCGGAGGTGGAAAGCTGCTGGCCACCAGCTCCCACCGCGCTTCGAAGGGAGCCTCAAGCCCTTGCTCCTCCGCGAGGAGCCTTCACCCCCAGCCGAGCTGCCGGCACATCCACCGATCCCCTTGCATTCCCCCCATCAGCTCRTTGTTGTAATCCCATAAACTGTTTTATTAAGTCACCCTTCTTCACCCACTCACCAGCATCTCTCAGACAGGCGAGAGAAACAAGTGGAAGCTTTCCGGGGTGGGGAGGGAGGCAATACCATTGGAAAAGAAAGAGAACGTGAATAATAATTTCAAGCATTAAAAAATTAGCTTCCAAAAAGGAGTGAATGTCAGGCAGGACACAGACAACACACGAAGCATTACTGAAACCCTACAGGCAGCAGTGGCACAACCCAGAAAATACTTAGCTGCTGGGTTCAGAATGACTCCAAAAAAGGCAGCAGAGACCAGGGAGTACTTGACACATTGGTAATGTGTAAAAATAAAATAAAATAAACCTAGACAGATTATGCAGGGTAAAAGCAGAACAAGAAAAGCTCTTGCTCATCCCAGACACCCCCTCTAGCGTTTAGCCGCACAGCGCAAGCCTTCCCAGCTCCCCCGAATGGAGGCAGCCAGCATTCTGCAGGGATGAGGAGAACCCCCCAAAAAAATCAAAGCGGCCGGTAGCCAAGGGCTGAACTTGCTCTGAATGCAAAAGGGCTGGTAAAAACCTTCGGACCATCCCTCTTTTCCACCTACCCTCCAGAAATCCACGATCTTTTTAAAAGTAGACTGAACGTTGCAGAGAGAAACAAATAGCCTCAGTCCAAAAAGCTTDGCAGGGCTGGATGCCCTGGAGATGCCAGGGAGGTGCCCACACCCCGACACGCTGCGAGGGCACCAGCGAAGTGGTCTTCATGTGGACGTGAGTGTTGGAAGTGACTGTTCGGATAGAAGACAGGCAAACAAGCAAACTGGTAGCTTTCCAGAAAATCTGAAAGGGACGTTTTGTCCCAGGCCTTGCGTTTCTGGATGCCTTAGCCCCTGATGCCAAGCCACAGGGGCTTTCTGCCCCAGAGCCAGAATCACACCGGCTCAGATCTGCCAGCAGCTGCATTCACTAGGGGTTCTTGCAGCATGGATTTCTTTGAGAAACTAGGTGAGCTGTTCCAACTTCGGCCAAGTTGTAACTCAATGACCAGCAGTAACTGACAGYTTAAGAAAAAGATGTACAGGGAGGCTCAGTAGTGCCAACAGGAGCATCTCAAAGCTTCCATCAGCTTTGTTGAGGGAGTGGAAGGCTTCCAAGGTTTATAAAAACAATACTCTTCCTATTGCCACCTACTTTACCTCTGTATAAGTTAATTTTAAAATAAGTAAGTAAATAAATAAAACCTGACTTCAGCCAACCAACGTTAATACAGTGCTACTGAGTCCCTAGACAGTCCCCTCACTCCTAACGAGCCCATATGAAGGAAGCTCATCAATGCGGCTGGAGTCCACGCAGTCACCCACAGCAAGTCAACACTGTTGACTTCTGCTCGGACTGCAACTCTAACAAACCATCAGAGAGGGGAGAGTAAGCTCTGCAGAGAAAAATCCTTCTATTCCTATTTAAACCTAAATAACAGATGCAGCTTGCATCCTAATCCATCAGAGGATGGGCTAATTTTTGGCCTATTTTGCTTTCTGTACCCACAGAGTGCTTCTGCATCACGGTTTCAAATGATGCAGCGGGATGCTTAAATCTTTGAGAAAAAAAAAAACCTCAATGCTCTTTTCATCAAAAGTAAAGGCATGTCTGTGAAGGTGTCCTGTCTACTGCACATTCCCTAAAAACATCTTAAAGACACTTGTCAGGCAGGCCAAGACTCAGATTTGTATGAGAAATCCCTGACTCACAGATCTTGGCAACTGATTATCAAACATTAAGGTATTTAAAATCAAGAGGCATTTGGAACCAAAATATTTTTCTGACCCTGCTCTTTAATGCCTAAATAAACAGTAACTGTACTGGCCTTTTACAGAAGAAAAAAACAAAACAAAACAAAAAAAAAGCCTTCAGCACAAAGCCAGTACCTTTGATAACGGGGTCAGTGGGTATTTTTGCCAAACTGCTGAGGTTTATGAAAAAAATTTAAAAAATTTTTAAAAAGAAGATTTATTTACAATTCCTCCGAGTCTGATCACATCTTCAAACTGGCAGGCCTCCTGCTGTTACTTTACCTCCATCCAAGGAACTCACCACATTGCTCAACTTCAAGTCAGCACCAGTTTCCTGGAAAGGTCAGATCCTCAACGAGCGGCAAATAAGTGCATGCTTCCTCAGCTCCATGTTCTTTGAACGTCCCCACACAACCCACCACAAAATGTAAAGGCCTAATTATATCTTTATCTGCTTCCAAGGCCACACCTACAGGCCAGAAAGTTATGGAGGGTCACAGGCCTGCGAATTCGCCTCCCCATTGTATGGAGCACGCTAAGGCAGGATGCTGCAGCCTTGCCAGGATGTGATTCAGCGTCCTGTTTTGAACGGTTAATAAAGTCAGCAACTTCTGCCCCAAGATCTCCCACCAAATAACCGAGAGACAATGAATCCTGGAGTGAGCAGGACTTGTCAAGCATGTAATGAACAACCCTCCCCACGAATAAATCCTCTAGACAGCTGCCCCAGCCTACCCCAAGCCCCACGTACCTTCCCAGAACCACAAACACGGTCACTYACAGCTCTGGATACAAGTAATTTGTACAATACGTACACATAAAGCTCCCCAACAAGTTTAAGATTAAGGTATTAATAAATTATTTAAGGAATTAAATATACAATAACACACAGACATTGCCAGCTGTGGTGGGAACCTAGTGCAGGACAGCTCTAGCATGTGAGCAGGAGATGAAATAAATCTTTTTTCCGTTCCTGTGGCTGGGAGAGCACACGGAGTAAACATGAAGCTTCACRGAAAAAAGAGTACAAACAGGGCACTGGATTTGCATATGCTCTTTGCATTTTGCTAACTGAAGAGACTAGTTAKAGCGCCAGTGAGGAATCTGTTTTATTATAATGATTTTAACTGAATAGACTCTTTATAATGAAGCCTTCTACATGTGCCAGCCAGGATGATGCTTTTTAAGGAGTCTGTGTGCAGCAATTACCCCGTTTGCTGATCACAGAGCTGAAAAGGGAGTTTTCACAGACCTGAAGGCTCTACCTAATTCCTGCAGTCAATGCAAAAACAAGTCAAACCAATGCCCAGTGTAACTCCACTGCCTTCAAAAGACAAAATTACTTTACTTCATTAAACTAAAACCAAAAAGCAGCAGCCAAAGAACTGTAGAGCTGGTTATCAAGCCATTCTGGTGGGGCGTGTTCATTCCTGATCTGAAAAGCACAAAGGCAAGTAAGTGAGGTAGAAAGAAAGGGGGACATGGTACCTTCTCCTCATCACATTTTTAAAACAAGAGTAGGTTCCACAAAGCTCAGAAGTCAAAACTCTCACAGCTGAAAGATTTTTTTTTTTAACACTGAACAAAACTAACCAGACACAACACTCTTTCTCAAGAGTGTTTTGGAACATAAGGAAATAATATCATCTGCCAGTCTGCAGGTGGGAAAAAGGGGCTCAGGAACATTAAGTAACTTGGCCAAGTGCACAGGGAACGGCACTGGCAAWGACAGGGAGACCCCCGGTCTCCCCCACACACTACCATCATCTTCTCCACTCAGCAGGACACAGAACTCCGGGGCAGCTCTGCACAACGCAGGTGCTACGATCCACACCTGGAAAAGGGCACGCAGCAGGTGGATACWGAGTAGAACTGCATATGCCATCTAAAGACTCAGCAAATGTATATRAGCCCAATCCTGAACACCTTGACCTCCCGCAAGTGCTCCTACCAACCCTTAGGATTGGATTTAGCACTGCCAAACAAAAGCAGTTTTTTCCACAAAGATGTTTGGGCTTGTTCAGAGGTTTGAGGCAACTAATTTTCAGGCCCTTCTGCAGCAGTTTAACCCCCAGCTCCCTGCAGAAGGGGAGTGCCTGAAAACATCCACCCAGCACCATCCCTGATCACATTCAGACTGCAACTGAAAAGTCCGTATGGGTAACGATTATGGAACGACTGGATAAGCAAGCCTACTTACATTTATAATTAAAGACAGTGATTATCTGACTGCATTTGCCAACTGCATCTGAGAAATAGCCAATACTCACAACATGACTGGCTGTTTGAGAARTATTTCTTTTGACTTAGTGCTAGAAACCCTACCAATGGTGGATGATAAAACCAAGCAAGCAAAACGTAATTAGATGAATTATCTATTCTACCAAGATCTTTTATGATTTTCCAAGTGAWAAGCTTTCTCAGCTGCTGTGTTACTATGCAGTATATCGCTGGAAAACCTGTTCCAGCTTTAAAGTCATAAGCAAAGATACAGCATATATAATATGGCCCATGGATTCGACTTAACCTTGCAAGTGATTTTGCTAAGACGCGGACAAGATTTTTCACGATCTGGTGGGTGCACAGTATATTTGGAGAAAAAAAGGAATTGTGCCACAACATCCTGTGGCTGATCCATATTCGAGAAGGAAGGTTTCAGCAGATGGCCGACAGCACAGAGAATCAGACATGCAAGCTTTTGTCCACACCAGCTGCACTGAGTGCGAGCAGGCTGTCAGGTCTGAGCCCGCCTCCTCACTTCTTCTCCTGGTCGGAACCTTTCCGCACCCGGAAGCGAAACAGACTCCTGGTTATCTACCGAAAACAGTGTGAATGTTACAATACTAGAGCTTCCAGAAAACTATTGAAAAGTGAGAGAAGAGGAAGACTTTAAAGTATATTAATGCCTAAGAAAATGCAGAAAGTAAAAATATCTTTGAAAGAAAAGTTTAAGTCAGAACCTGCTCCCTCAGTCTATTTTAGGGCAGAAGCTGTTTTCAGGGAGAAAATGTAGCTTAAAATGGAAAGAAAATCATTCTGACATGGCAGAAATCATAAGGAAACTAACTCCAAAGAGAAGTAAGAGGTACAGCTGGTTCTAAAATGATGACACAGACACTTCCTCAAAGCATKACAGAGAAAGGGGAACGTGCAGCGGACAAAAAAAAAGAAAAAAAGAAAAAAAAAAAGACACACGCACACCCCCAGGTYGTTCATACAACCAGACCCAACTACCCAGTCCAGAAGGAAACACCTCAGAAACTTTGGAGTGAATGAAAATAATCGGTTYGGCAAGTGAGTGACAAAATTCTGTCACAAATGTGTAACGCCACATTTGTCCTGTATCTATGAAGTGCAGTTTGGGCTGGCAGCAAGACGGGCTCTTGTCTCCAACAACTCCTCCTTTTTCTAACCATTAGGATCTTTGAGGTCTACGAAGTCACGYGCTGCCCTGCTGACCCTACACACAGGCAGGGCACACATAACCATGCGCTGCCGTCACGTACGTCTCTACCAAGCCTGGTCCAGGATTCAGAGATTCACAAATAACATCATAGGCAGTTCCTGCATTTCTTTCGGAGGACGCAGCCTGGACTTTCAGCTTTGCAAAAGCAGAACAATGAAGTTGAACAATTCTGCCACCCCATGGGCACCAGGCAGAGTCTCAATAAATTGTTCTAGAGGAGCTGCCGGGAGAAAGGAGAGGAAAAAAAAAATCTACCTACCTCTCCGTGCAGAAGAGCTTCATTTATCATCTAAACTATGCTCACATTAGTGCCACAAGCTTTCTTCAGTCTTTGGTTGTCCCTCTGAGTCCAGGAACGGCTCTGCACAAGAGCYATCCTATTCGCTAAGTCTATCCAGCAATTTAATTATCAGATTCTTATCCTAAAAATTCTGTAGGCAAGAGTAGTCCCAGGAGGCTGGTGGAAAGAGTCAGGTTTATGGAATATATAAAGTTAGTGTTGCAGCATTTTTTTAATGGCCAGTGAACAAGTACCACCTTTTAAGTCCCATCTCATCACATCCCCTACGAAGGATGTAAATGCTTGATTTGCAAAAGGGCTAAACAGACAGACTGAAGGTAGCCCTCAAAACCAGTGCTGTCCCAGTGATTTACCTTTATATTGTCATGGAATTCATTTGTAATGAAGAGGAATGAAGTTGTAATTCCTCTTTCAGAAGAGCCATTTACACACGAGACTCTCATACTGATGTTGGTAGATTAAATATTACTATTTCATACAATGTTGGAAAGAGCACAAAAATTAAAGATGTGTTGCTACTCACRACTTCAGTGGGTTCCAACTTGAGCTCTAAATTGTACAATGAGCTCAAAGCCAAGCTGGGAGCAGAACCAGAAATCCTGAATTTTGCTTTAACTGATACAAAATGCATTCTCCAGAAAATAAACTAATGAATGAAATTATGGACTTTTATCAGAAGAGGCCACACAGCAACCCAACGTACAGGACTTCCGATACACACGCACGCAAGCAGGACCAGTGACCATGTGTCAGCCTCTCCAGAGGAGGCTGCAGCCATCCCAAATCACCTCTGTGGCACACGGGAAAGGTGGGAATGGAGAGACCTCACACTTTCCCACTCCACAAAGAGGTTTTGATTTTTCTGTTCTCTGACTTCACTTGCAGAGTAAAGGTGGTCTATAACCCTAACTCACTGCTCTCGGTACTGTAAGGTTGCCCAGTATCAAACTCAGTATCAAACCAGCTTTATCCTGGTCTCAGCCAACTGATCCATCAGGCTGTGACAGAAAACTGACTACCAAGTGT
>NW_028186522.1:200083-205408 GCF_003343005.1 Rhea americana
TAGGAATTCATAACCAGGAGAGAAACCTGACGTGTGGAGCCCTGTGGTGTTTYATACTTTATCTCTTGGACTGTGGTTTACAGGTTGGGGGGCAAGAGCTGTCCGCCACAGCTGGTTTCAGAGAGAACAATCCACATAATTGCTCAGAGCCCCATYAGGCTGGAGTCTCACCAAGCTTGCTTAGGTACCAGAGCAATCCACGCAGGGTGCAGGCAGCAGGAGGAAGAGGCTCTGCTTCAGCCTCTGAGCAATGCTCCTGCTCACTGTTACAACCTCTGATCTCTGCACAGTCTCAGCAAGAGAAGCCTTTCTGGTCTCCATCAGGCCACCTCAGTGCTCTCTTCCTCTTTTTTATCCTTGCCTGAAGAAAGCAGCTGTATACATTCCCAATAGCCAAGTCAAATTCTTAATTGTTAAATACCTGGGAATGAAGAGAGTTTTCTTCCCTGCCCTTCCTAGGAGTGTAGCCCTCCAAATCTCCAATCTCAGAGCAGCACAGAAGACAGAAATGTTGACTAAACAGTTTTGTAGCCACAGCTGACGAGCAATTTTCCAGTTTCTACCCAACAGGAAAAAAACARGTCCTCTTTCATGCTTTCAGTTCATTAAATGCTCATCTCAAAACTAAACTGATAAGGGATATCCCTAGCACCTAGATCTCTGCTCGTTGCAAGCCTGACCATGCAATGCACTCCAGGCAATCGCACCTGCTCCTGGCCAAAGCTCTGTTCAGGTCCTGGCCAAAGATCAGAAGGAAGAAGGCACAYGGCAGACAATTAGCAACAGTGGAAACAATGTTTAAAGCTGAGYGGTTCTGCTTACCTCACATTTAATTTACGTTCTTCATCACTGCCAACCTCCAGCTGAGGGGAGAAAAGAAGGATACAAAGCAAGTTACATGCTGTTTGTTGCCATATTACAAAAGATCCTCAAACACCATCACTGGCGCAATCACTGCAATAAAAGGGTTTGGGTGGCTGTTTGGAAGGGGAGGGGGTTATTTCCCTCCTCCTCCCCCCCCCCCCAATTCCAGGGATAATTGAAACTCCCTAACCATATAAGCAATCAGCACCCAGTGCTGGGTGACAAAGGGGCTCACAGGGATTTTAAAGCTATCGGGCCCTAACCCTGCAAGCTGGTCCTAGAGCGCAGATCAGTTCAAAGATCGCAAACCTAGATGTCACCAAGGCGGCACATATCACTCTTACCGAGTGCACACGTGAGAGCAGAATCTGTCCTAAGTGAAAGACTGCTAATAAAGAGTCGGGCATAAATTAATGCTGCAATTCATGGTATGCAGCAACAGCACAAGTGCCCTCCAGTGGATGCAGCCAAAACTGCCTAGTCCCATCTCTATCCCAGCCTCCAGCAGCTTAATCCCAACCATCTTCTCACCAAGCCTCAAGAGAGCAACCTGGCACTAATCTGCAGCTCACTGGGTCCAGGGGAGCCTTCACAAGCCAGCAGARCCTCCTCCACGGTCCCTGCGCTGCCACCTCACCGACGAGGCCCACCTCTGCCCAGAAAGCGGACCCCTGGCAGAAGACATGTCCTGAGGCTGGGAAGATGACATGGGACCACTCAGCCATCAGGAGGTCTACATCTGCAACAGGCCTGATAAATATGCTATTTAGAATAGCAGGCATTTATTAAAACAGTAACTTTTCCCTGGACACTAGCAGAGACCTTGCACCCGGAAGCAAATTTGGCTTTTCAGGTGACATTACTGACCCTTAAGTATTATTTATTTTTCTTAAAATAGAATTATACTAGCTGACTTAAGCCTGCTTTTCCAGAGAAATATTTTCTCATAGCTCTGCTTTTCAACCACATCCTTCAACTTCACTAGTAACTTTTAGACAAAACCTATTAAAAAAAAAAAAAAGTATATTGGGGCTAATTTCTTCCAGAGGCAACTAGAGAGAAGTCCAGGTGATACCCCTTCAAAGCAAAAGGTTGTCCAGGGAAGCTGGTCTACTACAACTCAGAAAGCCCACAAAGCAGGGACCTCACAGATGGTCCTGCAACAAGGAGAAACCTCCATTCAGACTTGCRACATGCTGGACACCAGAGCCTATTTAACCTGGAAAGACACAAATCTGTAAGAAATCAGGTTCCCTCAAGTCTAGTATTCAGGGCACATTTTGTTATTCACAACAGCACAGCTTAAAACCCACATCAAATAGGGCTACAATAACACTTACTAGTTTCCAGGTGGTTTTGTAAAATTCAAAAATAAGCAAATATTTTCATGTAAAACATTCAAGATTAAAGTTCTGAGTGTGTGTGTGTGTGTGCACGTATGAACTGGGAGGTCCTACATCCTGCTCGAATTAAGGTTCAGCAGGTTGGAGCKCACAAGAACAGTGCTGTTTACCATGCACAAGAATAAATAACGCTAAAGGAAAACAAATAAGACTGCGCAGCCCGGATGTTAGAGGCACRGCCCTTTGGAGGAAAAGAGGTACACAGATCCCATGTAAAATTTCTGCAGCTGATGGAGAGCTGGAGAAAAATATACTGCCTCTATTTTTAGTTTGTTTACATTGCGCATTGAACGCAGCTGAGTGCAGCCCCGGGCAGGCCCCAACGCTCCCACCAGACGGGGCAGCAGACGGAGCCGCGAGGACATCGAGAGGTCCTCGGTCTCCTCGGAGGGCAGCTCCCCGGCCCCTGGCAGGGCTATGGCCTTCCTGAAGCAGATCTCCTGTTTGTTTGGGTCTGTCACATAGCAACAGGGGAGAGAAAAAACTTTCTTAAACAAATGTGACTGTGAAATCATGAAGATCGTCAGTTGAGATTCCACAGCCGAGATAGTCTCTGAATCTGCTCCAGGCTCATCTCATGCAGAAGCTGACCTGGTTTCAACTTGACTGCCCCTTTATTTTATTTTAAAGGGCTGCAGTAAAACCAAAACAGACAGAAGCACCCAAGGTTACAGACAGCAGACACCTCAGCCACGAGGTTCGGCTTTTTGGTCAGAACATCCCTCCAAGGTTTTGCGTTGTATTACACGCTAACAGCGGTCTGCGCTGGAGCTCCAGCACCCCTTGTCACCTGGTGCGCACGGGCACGGGCGTCAGCCAGGCCTCGGCGGCCACGGCGCGGCAGACGGCTTCGCCCCAGACCCCACGCCTATCCTGGGCAAAGCTGAGGGACGAGGACCTGGCTTGGAGACGTAGCGGGTGAGAGGGCAGCTGAGCTAACTGAGTACATGCACATTTGCAAATGTGCGTTAACTATTTTCTCCTCAGATAAAACATCCCTAAGAATTTTTGGCGTGCTATACTGGCATGACTACAAGTCTCTTGAAGACAGCAGCATCCATTTTATAAAGTCTTTCAGGTTTATGAGTTAAGACAGGTTGCAAAAACTGAAAATGATGGCCAAATATCCTTGCTAATTGTCTGTTTTAAAAATCTTCTAATAGTTTTTCACACAGGCTCAAACTCCGAAGGGCTTGTAAATCCATTCTTGCAATAAAAATCATAAAAGATCAGGGAAAATATTGGCACTTCTCTATGGGATTTTTCTTTTAAGTTAATTTAATGAAAAGGAAAACAACATGTTTAATTTTCAAAAGAACTGTTCATTACTTTAGGGAATTTTATGCCAGAAAGGACTATCCAGATAGAACAAGTGCTGCTGCCTTCCTCTGGGTGCCACTGAGGAATACCTGCCCCGAGATGCCTGCAAGCAGGAAGCACCTTGCCTTGGAGGACATCAGATGTGATGCTTGGRGCAACATTTTCTAGAAGGAMGGGGAACTCTCTRTGGTCACCTTAACAAAATAAATGTTTAAGACTGTACTCCTGTACAATGCAGCATCTAATGCAGGTATATATTAAAAGGTCGAGACATACAACTTTGATTCCTTTTCTACCTGCACCAGGCTAAATCCAGTCTAATTCCACTGACTGCAATAGGGTTACAGCTCATTTACATTTGTGTAGGTCAGATGACCAGTAGTTTAAGCTATAGGATCTGCCTGAACCAGAACCCAACACAATTCCTTAGGAAAAAAAAATGGAAAAGCACAGATATCTCTGTAATTTCTCCAAGTTTCTCAATGAACACRACACATTCCAAACACTCTTCCTGCAGTTTCAGAAACCCCAAATCTATAGCAGAACAATTAGAGAAAGGAAGGGATGAGTCACTGCCCACAACATGAAATGCATAAAGCAAACCACAGGCACCTCTCAGCGAGGGAGAACCTCTGACCCCTGCCGTGCTCGCCTCCCCCATCCTGAGGTGCGCTAATCGGGGGAGTCACAGGGACCTGACAGGTGACAAATAGGATTGTTTACCTGACGGGGAACGGATGCGGAGCAAAGCCACGGGCAGCGAGCACCAGAGGAAAGGGGCAGAGAGGGATGCACAGGAAAGATAGTGAGAAAAACAGCCTGTCTTTGGGGGTCACAAAAGAGAGGCTACAAGCAAAAATATGGGATGCACAAGGAAGAAGAAAAACACATCAAAGGGAGCAGCAGCATTTGGATGGCCTGTGGGAAATGTGACGAGCAAAGACCGCTGCCCCGAAGGCAGGGAAAGGGGTTAGCAGGGCAGAAGCAGGAGAATGAGTTTCAGGGGGAATGAGGCAGGAGAAGGGCAGCAGAGTCAGGACACGAGCAGTGTCCACTGCAACGTGAAGAAACACGAGAGGACAGAGCCAGGAAGGTGCAGAAGAGCGTCACGGGCGCAGTGGGTTACGCAGGGCCCAGAGCAGCCCGAAGCATGGTGCGGGCGTCCCGGGGTACGCGGTGGAGCGCGACCAAGCCGCTCTCACCGGCGGGACTGCCCTGGGTGGCCTCAGCGAGGAGCAGGCCCGGGCTGCCCTCGCGGCAGGAGGGGAGCACGCTGCAGCGCGTGGGAAAGGGGAGGTATTACCGCAGCAAGGGCTGCGCAGGAGCAGGGGTGCAACGCAGAGCGTGCTACAGGCGGCGAGGACGTGGCCAGCCGGGCAGAGCACCCCTGTGGCAGAGACCGCACAGCTGAGGAGCGGCAGCAGCGYGGGACGTCACGGCGGCAGGAGGAGACGAGGGAGCGCAGCCGGGGCCGCGGGGCCAACAAGCCCAGGCTGCACCGTGAAAACATGCTGCCGAGGGGCTGGGGATTCAGCTGAGCGAAAACAGAGCGGAGCAGCCTGCCCTGGGGCTCGGCAAGCCCAAACTGCTGGAGGRCAGCGGGCAGGGCTGGGGACACGGGTCTGGAGAACGGACCGCCCGTGGGCCGAGGAGGGGCCGGGCGCGAGGCCATGGCGGGGCAGGAGCAGGGCCAGGGCAGCCGCAGGGGCTGAGGCAGCAGCAGAGCGCAGGGGGCTGC
>NW_028186522.1:207617-261771 GCF_003343005.1 Rhea americana
AGCCCGCCGGGCGCGGGAGCCTTGGGCTCGCGTCGGCGTTTGGGCTCGCGTCCCCGGCGGCGCGGGCTCCTTCCCGACGACACCACCGACAGCGCTGAGAAAAAACCACCCGCACGGAAGTCCCAGGCCCGGGATTCCTGGTACGTGTGTTAAACTCAGCTGTGCAGATCAGTTCCCATCTCTTTTTCCCTCGTTGCCCCTTGCACAGAAGCTTCAGGCAGTTCCTGCAACCCTCAGCAAAGTCCCTAATTGCAGCGACTCCGTCCAAGCGCCGCCTGCGCTTCCAGGGCTGCCGCCCGGCGGGGAAACCCGTCTCGGCGGCCCGGGATGCGGAACAGCGGCGTTCRGGAAGGGAGGAGACGAGGAGCGAAGCCCTCCAGCCCTTCGGAGGGGACGCGAGGGTTAACGCATCCCTCGCAGCACAGAAACCGAGCCCGAAGCATCGCGGGGCTTCCCCGGACCCGGGCAGAAGGAGCCCCCTTCCCGGGCCGCGCGGCCCCTCGCCACGTCCCGTCTGCTCCGTCCCAGCAGCGAGGTCCCCGCGGAAGCGAGGGCCGCCGCGGCCGCAGCGAYCCCCTCTGCCCGCCGGAGCGGCGGCTCCGGGCAGGTTTCCGGGCGCTCYACCTCCGCGGCAAGATTTCCACGCCGTTGCCCAGCGCCGGGGGCGGGTCTGATCCCTCTGCCTGTGGCAATTAAACCTTGGACTTCGGGGGCTGTAAACAAGCTGCAGCGAGAAGGTCGTCTGCAGAAGTCGTGGAAAACTGCGGAAACTGCCCGGAAAACCGCGTCGGCTGGAGGCAGGTTGTGGGGAAGGTGCATTTTTGTTATTTACTGACCGGCTGGAGACCTGCGGAGGCCGGTGTGCCCCCGGCTCGCGCCGCGGGGCCAGCCTGGTGCCCGTCCCGGCTCCCGCTATCCGTAAAGCCGTAGCAGATGGGCAGCAGCCCGGCTGCCTCCTGCGGCCGCGGACGGCTCAGCCGCAGCCCGAGCAGGTCGCCGTCCGGCGCGGGGCGCTGGGCCGCCCCTTATCCGAATCCGACGGTGGGCCGGAGCTCATCGAGAGCCCCTCGGGTCTTGCAGGAGCGGGTCCTGCCATGCGCGTCGCCGTCATCGGGGCCGGCGTGATGGGGCTCTCCACCGCCCTGTGCGTCCACGAGCAGTACGGCTCGCTGGTGCCGTCGCTGGAGCTCGCCGTCTACGCGGACCGCTGCACGCCGCGCACCACCAGCGACGGCGCCGCGGGGCTCTGGCAGCCCTACGTGCACGACAGCGGCGACCCGCGGGAGACGTGAGCGCCGGGGCCGGCGCCGGGGCGGCGGGCGGGGGGCCCTAATCTGCGATTGAACCCCGCTGCCCGCCGGGCTTCGCCGCGGCAAGCGGGGCGGCACCGCGCCGGCAGCCGCCGCGTTTCCGCTCTAGGCTCTGGAGCAAAGAGACCTTCGACTACCTCCTCGGGCACGTCGGCTCGCCGCAGGCAGAGGAAATGGGGCTTTTCCTAATTTCTGGCTACAACCTGTTCAAACACCCCGTGCCGGTAAGGAGCAAACGGCTGCTGCGGGCGAGGGGGCTCCAGGTGCGAGGCCGGCACGGGGGCGGGCACGCTCGCAGCCCGCGCGAAACGAGGCTTGAAACTCCTCCGAGTAATTCCCGCAGCCCGTCGGGTGGGCGGTTTGCCCGGGGCTCGGTGTTTTCCGGTTTCCTCGATGAAATGTTTGCAGAAGGGGGGAGGGCTGAGCCCTCCCCGGGGGGGGGGAAGCCGTCCGCCCCTCGCGCTCCCGCCAGCGCGGGCTCGCTGCCGCCGGCAAATGCCGGGAGCGAGATCGGGGCTCTTTCCCCTTTCGCAGGACCCGTCTTGGAAAAACATCGTCCTGGGGTTCAGGCACTTGACACCGAGGGAGCTCGAACTCTTCCCGGGCTACAGGTACTCACAGCCCCGTGCGGCCGAGGCGGCGCGGGGCCGCGGGGGAGGCGGCCGCTCCGAGCCCGAGCGCTTTTCCCCCTCCGCGCTTGGTTTCAGCTACGGCTGGTTCAACACGACGCTGATGCTGGAGGGCAGGAGCTATTTGCCGTGGCTCACCGAGAGGTGAGGGCGTCCCGGCGTCCCGGCTCGGCGCCGCGGGGCCGCGGGCCGCCGCCTCCTGACCGCGGACTTGTCCTCCAAGGCTAACGCAGAGAGGGGTGAGGTTTTTCCACGAGAAGATCGACTCTTTCCAGGAGGTGAGCCGGGCGCGCGGCGGCGTGGTGGCAGCTGGGGTGGGGGGGCAGCAGATTTTGAGCCTGCGAAGAGGAAAGGGGATCAAACCCTCGGCGGAGCGGGCAGGGCCGCGGGGAGCGGGCAGGGGCGGCACGGCTCCGGGCGGCTCCGCGTCCCGCTCTCCGCAGGTGTTCGCCCGCGGCGCGGACGCGGTGATCAACTGCACCGGGGTGCGCGCGGGGCGCCTGCAGCCCGACCCGGCGCTGCAGCCCGGCCGCGGGCAGCTCGTAAAGGTGAGACGGGCGCCAGGCTCGCGCCGCTCCCCTTTCCCCCTCGCCCCGCTCCCGGCGGAGAGAGAGTCTCCGAGGGCCGGGGCCGCCTCGGGGCTCGGCCCCGAGTCCCAGCGGGCAGGTCCGCCCAGGTCCGCGCCCCGTGGCTGAAGCACTTCGTCATCACCCACGACGCCGAGTCGGGGATCTACAACTCGCCCTACGTCATCCCGGGGTAGGTGGCGGGTCCCGCCGGCGGCGGCACGCTCCGCCTGCGCCGACGTCCCCGCCGGGGGGGCTCGGCCCCAAACGCGGCTCCCCGGCTGCAGCAGCCCTCGAAGAAGACGGTTTTAGGTGTTAAACCCAGCCCGGGTTTGCGCCCGGCCCGAGGTTTCTCCCGCCTCGCTGCAAAAGGAGGCGGATGCGCCAAGGGAGCGGGCGCCGGGCGCGCGCACGGTGCTCGGCGCTGCATCCCCGCGGCCGCCCGCATCCCCGCGGCCGTGCTCTGGGCGCAGGAGCCGCATGACCGTGCTGGGAGGCGTGAACCAGGCGGGCAACTGGAACGAGGGCAACTGCGCCCGGGACCGCAGAGCCATTTGGGAGAGCTGCTGCCGGCTGCTGCCTGCTCTCCGGGTGGGTCCCCGCGCGCCGCCCGCCCCGCGCCCTTGCTGCCCGCGCTGGGTTGGCAGCYGACGGCATGGAGCGGTGCCGCGCGGGTGCTGATGCGCTTTGGGTTTCAGAAAGCCACGATCGTGCAGGAGTGGAGCGGCCTGAGACCCCTGCGGCCCCGCGTCCGCCTGGAGAGGGAGGCCCTCGGCCACGGGCACGCGCCGCTGGAGGTGCGTGCGCCGAACGGGGGGAAAGGGCCGCCGGCGGGCGCTGCCGCCGGGCTCTCAGAGCACACGCCGGGTCTTCCCGAGCTTCCCCGCAGCCGGGCGCTCGGGCAAATCAAGCCGCCTCTGCAGGGGTCCAGCTGCGCGTCCAGCTCGGACACCCGGCTGCATGCAACCCCCCCCTCCCCGGGCAGCGGCCCTGGGGATYGCCTCGCGCTGCTGCTGTTGGAGCTTTTAAGCTAAAGCAGAGTGAGGATGGCAGAGGCTGGAAGGCAGAGCCGTGTGCGTGGGCCCACGTCACCCCCAGCGCGTTCGTCCGAACGCCAGCAGACCTGCAGAGGGAAGTCCTTGGTCTGGTTGCACGCGTGCAGGCTCTGAAGAAGAGCCGGCAGCTCCAGCGGGGACAGCAGCTGCAGCTTGTAATTAAATGTAATGGAAACGGATTCAATTTTTAGCTAGAGTCTCAGAAAGGAAGCCGTGTGTTTAGGCAAAGCCCAGAGCGTGGCTCTGCGGGTGCGYTAATTCACGGCTCGCGCTGCTCCTTCACGAGCAGAGCTCTTCCCCGGCCGCCCCGCGGGGCCCCGGCGCCGCTCCCCCCGTGCCGATCCCTCCTCCGCTCCCGCAGGTGATACACAACTACGGCCACGGCGGCTTCGGCATCACCGTCCACTGGGGCTGCGCCATGGCCGCGGCCGGGCTCCTCGGCACCATCCTGCAGGAGAAGCAGCAGCTCGGTCCGCCGCGGTCCCGCATCTGAGCTACCCGCTCGCCCCGCGTTATTTTAGCAGCAGTAGCTTAGAAATCACAGCAGGAAAGCACAAATAAATCGCACCGGTCAGACCCGTCTCGTTTTTGGACAGCTGCCGGCTCTGTCGCTGCCCGCTGCCGCGCGGCTGCGTTTCCTGCAGCCCGGCCTTGCGCAGCTCGCTCAGAGGAGGTGCTTTAAAAAATGGACTAATTATCAGTGGCAAAGTGCACTCGTGTCCCGGGGATCAGGCTGCAAAGGGCAGGCAGGGTTCAGCTGGGATCTCGACAGCCCTGCGGTTCATCTGCGCCGTGGGGCAGGATCTGAAAGTGAGCCGGTGCCACCTGAGGTCTCCCCGGCTGCTCGGCCACCCTGCGCGTAATGGGATTTGCAAGCTGCCCCCGGGAGGCGAAAGCTCCTTAGCAGGACGAAGCTCTGAAGCTCCCAGGAGAGCCAGAACAGCCCCAAAAGCTTCGGGTACGGTGACTTTTCTCGCGCTCGCGCCGGGCAGAAGCACGGGGCTGCGGCACCTGCTTAGAGCGTCTGGCACGAGGCGGCCGCGGCGCTGCTAGCACGGGCTTCCCAGGCGATGCTTTCAGCAACAAGCGGAGCACGTTTGGGCCCGTGCGTTTGCCAAATTCTATATATAGCGSAGAACATACGCAAAATAGCTGCTCTCGTCTTGAAAACTCCCACCAGCCCTTCAGCTTCTCACCTCCTCCTGCCCGCAGAGGTGGCCGGAGCGCGAGCTGCGCAGGAGGAGCCGCCGGGGCTGCGCCGGGGGCGCAGGCAGCCCCGGGGAGGGGGGGCAGGACGCGGCCCTCTCCTTCCCCCTTCCTTTTTGTCKAGGCAAAAATCACGAAGGCCTGGGCGCCGCGTTGCCGCTGCTGTGCCGCCTGCGGCGCTGCCAGGCTCTGCTCGGGCGCTGTCGTGCCCGGGGCGCTCGGCACTCCGGAGGGACGGACCCAGGCYGGAGCTATCAACGGCACGAGCGAGAGCAGGTGCGATTCTGGCCTAACGTGGCTGCTCCTAACACCCGCAGAAAGCGTGAAACTCGCCGCGGTAGCAGTTTATGCTTTCTGGCTATCAGTCACCTGCAGAGCACCGCCGCTTCGCACAGCCCGGGCCGCCACCGGAGCAGCGCTGCGAGGAAACGCTGCCAGCTCCTGCGCGGCGCCGGGCAGAGCAGCCTCCCCCCGCGGAGCCGCGGGAGCATGTACGCGCGTTGGAGAGCCCRGTGCCGGCTGGCAGCTGACGCAGCTCTGCAGTGGGCTCAAAAACCAAAGATGCGCATAGGAAAATCGGTGCCCTGTCGCACCCAGTCTGCTTCTCAGAAGAGGCTCCCACTCCAACAGGCAGCTCACCTGATAGATTGCAGCCACGTTCAAAGGGGCGTAGTCAAAAGGCCGGGAAAAAGACAATAGCTGGAGAAAATTCATTACTGATTGATGTTAAACCTAATGGTCTGTGATACCACCTCAGCAGAAGCCACTTAGTGCAATAGCAGCCACTCAAGTTCATTTATCCTAAGTATGAGATATTAAGGACCACGTTCTCCTTCCGTTTGCGCTACTGCAAATCTGAAACCACTTAGCTGACTTCAGAGGAGTTACACTGGATTAGCAGCGGTGTAACAAATCACTGCGTTGCTTGCAAGAAACAGCTGATCCCTCTGCTCTTACAGCCTAGAGGAGCAGCCACCCCGCATGGGCCAGGATGACAAAGTCGATCTTACATAGCCTCTGAGAAAACATAAGCAGAAAGGATTRGATGTGTAACTTTCTTTGCAGTCTAATTTTGCTTACTTTCTTAAAGGCCACAGTGTAATATATATGTGCACAATATTCAAATATTTCTAGGCACGACGCTTTCTCTTATTAATGATGGCACGAGTAGGGCCTCAAATGCTAACTGAACAGAAACATTGCAGTAGATCATCACTCCGTATCTTCCCAGTGTTTATGTCTACACATTTCTTCCTAAACATTTTGTACTGCAGGAAGAACAGCCATTTATTTTCTGAGTAGCGAGATGAGCCTGGAATGCCGCAGAGTTAAATTACGTGGTTGCYGGCCTGCTGTCGCTAATTGCTTGTGGCCTGTTAAGAGCTCACAGYCCCAAGTGCAACTGTTTGCAACTGTCATTTAGTGTGTTTTGAGCCTAGAGTTACAGGAAAGTTATTTTATACCRTTGGCAGCCACAAACGGGACACTGTGGGACAGAAGAGTCGTGGAGATTTAAATTCACTTTTGTGGCCAGCGTAAGATAAGAGAGAATCAGTGGGAAGTCTGGACAGCTGCGGTCTACACTCTTCCGACAAGCAGAACGCCCCATCTCCAGCGGCCAGCATCAGCACATTTTAGCAACTCTCAGTTCTCAACAACGATTGCCTGTGACACAGAACAAAGCTGGAAATACATCAAGTATCAGTAAAGTTATCCTCTGTAAGCAAACAGCAGCTCTGGTATTCCAGAAAACAGAATGAGCCTTAGAAACGCCTGGAGAGGCCGAGAAGTTCAGAGAAAGCCCTGAGAATGGAAACGCTCCCTAAGCGCTGCTCCCCTGACACAAACCCTTCCAGACACAGACCAAACCACCTCCTCCCAAACACCTTTGTGATCTACAGTCATATATTGCAGCATTAAAGGCACTGCTAGAAAATCACTGTAAGCCAAAAGCAAAAGTGACTGTTTTATTGTCCAAACTAAATGAAATGCAAAAAGCAACTGAAGATCTTAAGATACTTTTTTTAAAAAATAGCTATAATAATCTCTGAGGTTATTTAATGTGGACAGGAATCCTGTGATTCTTCTCTGCGTCCAAATGCATGAAACATATAAAGGGAATGAATCGGATCTGCAAAGTGCTGAGCCCTCGCATATCCGGCTGAGTCCACAAAGCAGCATAYAGCTACAACCTCTGAACATCAAGACAAACACTGTGAAGTTAGTTATTGACCCTCTGTAAAAGTCTCATAGCATAGCCAAAAGCATTTTTACTGTAAAAACTATTTATTTATTCAACATAAAATATCTAGTGTGGAATTAAACTATCCAATGTTGCATCAGTAACATAAGAACAAAAGGAGTATCTTACAACAAGCTTGATATACACAAAGTTTTTAAACATTAAAATGTATCCAGCTTAGAAACTGTACATTCAAACACAAGAAAACATTCAGTGTTCTTTCGGCAAGCATTTAGGAATACGAAATCATTCCATTAAAGCACACTTGGAGAATCACTTTTCCCACAACAGCTTTGCACATTGATGTATCGGACAGTTAACAAACCTCTGAATCACACAATTCTGTTTGCTCTCAGTTTTAACTCAAAATTATCTCACTTTAGTGTTTTTAATGAATCTGCTATATTAATTCCTTCATCAGTGAAAAATACTCGACAGTGTGTAAAACAATCTTTGGAAGCTTATTATATACATCAATGGTGTTGCCATATAAACAAAATATGACTTGTGATTATTTATAGGCTATTGCGTATCAACCCAAATGTTCTTCAGTTTTTCAGTGAACATTCTAAAACGTCCTTCCTCACTAAGAATATTTAAGGACCTGCAAAACCTGAATTTCAGTTCTGTTTCTTAAGCAGGCCAGTAGGCTCCTACTGATTTCAGTGATGTGGGATCAGCTGCCGAGGGCTCCTTCCTGTCTTCCTTGAGTCGGACGATCCAAAGCYCGTGAATGTCAGTGGAAGACTCTCATAGACTTCACTGAGCTTTGGATCATGCTTTAGGCATCACTGTCTTTAAATCAAAAACCCAATACTAACTTGTCTCAGCAGGACTGAGCTTGGCATTTATAACATTATATACATTTTTCAATGCAGAATTCATATAAAGTGAAAGGCAAAAATGCCTTCCAATTTTTTTAATACTGTAAATGTCACAGGTTGAAACTGAACTACTCAACAGGATGAAAAGGTTTTGCATTACATATATATCTTTACCTGGAAAATATTTTATATGAAGTATACATATGTGCAAATTTATTAAATATATATACTTCACCTAAAACTCTCTGAATGCACATTTTGAAGGTCATTGCAATGCAGTCCTTTAAAACTGTTGAATACTGACTTAAAAACAGAAAGTGGTATGTGCACACCAACACTGGAAAAGTAGAATTTTAACTGAAGGTGCTCAGTAATAGACAAACTTAGCAGCTAGGCTGTAAAGTTTATGGATTTCATGCACTTTATATTTATTCTCTCCTGCAACGCAGGCTTATACCCAGATGAATTCTCCTAGAGGCCCCCCAGTTTTGGCATGTACATCTAACTTTAAGCACAACGAAAGGCAAGCATGCATGACAAGAGAGAGAGACATAAGCACCAGGATRTGCCCCCAGTCAGGTAGGGATTGGCTTTTTCTCATGGGTATCTGTAACCAGCAGGCGGGAGGATGTGGTAGCCAGAATTGTCATTATAAGGTTACTAGTCCATACTATGAAAAGCCAGAGCGGCTTTTCTAGCTGTCTGGTTACATGTATGGTCTAGATCTGATCTACACCCACCCAGGGAGTGCTTCTTCGCTAAAAGCGCGCTGTCCGTCTCTTGCAGATTGGAGGGACGGGCTAAGGGGAACAAGTCATTGTACCCCTCCTCTGAGGCAGCAGTGAGCCACCCCAGTTGCATAGTACATTTGGGAAAATTATCCAACTGCAGCCTGATAGAAGGAGGTGAAAGGGAATTATTTGCCCTGGTT
Organism: Rhea americana; assembly: GCF_003343005.1. Taxonomy (NCBI): domain Eukaryota; kingdom Metazoa; phylum Chordata; class Aves; order Rheiformes; family Rheidae; genus Rhea; species Rhea americana. Next base: position 216,381 of record NW_028186522.1, read on the forward strand.
GTCAGCTCCATGACAGTCCTGTCTGTTTATTGGGGACTGACTGGAACTTGACCTTAGATTCAGCACACAGAGTATAAACAGAGCAGAGACATAGATAACAAAATCAACACAAAGCGATAGCCACAGGAACAGACAGCACGTTTCTATGTCATCAGCCACACCTGAAGTGGAACCTCTATGAACTGAATTACATTTTCATATTATTGTTAAAATTAAATATTTGCCTGCTCATATCAACTGCTTCCAGAGTCCTCCTTTACAGTTACCATCAGAAAGTGGCAGAAGAATACACAGACRTTTTGGTGCCTTGTCAAAATTTAACTTTTCTCCGCAGAAGATACCTACACACACAACGTCAACAATCTCTTTGGCCTTTTTTGATAGCCTGAGGTTCCTCAGTTTCTTTAAGGAATTACCACTTGTACCTTTCCTTCAGTGCTATAAGCAGCCTAACACATCTTGGAGCATTATACTGCACTACAGTGTTCCAAATTCCTAAGTGAAAGCTGAACCCCGACTGTGTTCATTTATATTGCACCCAAACATGGACTCAGTGACCTACTCTGGCCCCAGAGAAAAGGGGCCTGGTTCCCAGAATACCTTAAGTATTTTACTGTGCAAGATTTGTTGCACTCTTACCTATACTTATGTGAGACAACTGACCACATGTATTATTAAAAATGTATTGCTTCCCACAGCTTAGTGTTTAGCATTTAGTCCATCTCACTTATATCTGTTTGTGTGTTCCATAGTCTGGATTCCTGAGATGTGTGGATGAGAAACATCTCAGTTTCCTTAGGCATTTCCTCCCTGCATGTCCACAAACTCTGAAATCAGACTCCCTGCACAGTGACAGATTTCCGCCAAACAAGAAGTCCACACATATATGAAGTGTACTTATCCTCAGCTGAACTCTGTTACATTCTCCAGCAAGAGCAGGATCGTCAAAATCACCTCCAGGGGCAAGATCTGAAGGAGCGAAGTTGTTCATCTAAGGATGATTGTGGTACGGTTCTTCCCAGGATTTCTGCTCATTTACGACATGATCCCAGCTACATTCCTATGTTACCAGCTTGACTTTGCAGTCGATGTACAATCTRCAGCTATTGAAAAGTTCTGCTCAGCTGTCAGGAACCAGCTTCTGTTGGGAGACACTTGAAAGCAGCTCCATCCAAACYGCTACAAGCAGCTGTTTAGATTGAGGCATTTGTATCAAAAGTTTTGGCTACACCACTGCAGGAACATACTTAGGCAAATTGAGCAGAAACATATCTTGACCCATGCAGAAAACCACAGCGTGCATCGCCACACACAAAGAGACACCAGTGCAGCTGAAGCAATCTTCACCAAGCAACAAACAAGAGTGCTCAATGTTTCTGGCAATGTTAGAAAAATCAAATTCTGCTCCAAACCATTAGAATTCATATTTCTTATGTAACATTCCATCTCTGCATCAAATACCATTCTTCACTGACTCAAACTACCTGCATYGGATGGGAGAAACATTCAGAAAATAGATTCCAAGCAATCTCTTTTCTAGTGCCTGTTAATTCCCAAGGAACAGAACTCATAAGCAAAGGAACGATAAAGCATTGGTTGATTTGCTGTTATCACATTTTGTTGTTGCTGTTGATGGCTAAAAAGTGCAAGGCAGGTATCTAATTCATAAAATCTATTCTGTAGTGTATGGAATCCACCGTGTTCTATGCCAGGTACACAATATTAATCTTTTGCTTTTAGGCATCAAGAGTACATTATTTAAATTACAGCTTATACTGAGTTGCATTCAGTTAGCTATTTGCTTGACACGGGACATTTTAAGCTCAATAGCTGACCATGCAAGCACAACAGACTTAAGAAAATCCCTTCCTGTTAAACTTCTAATGATATCTGGATCAAATGCCCCTTAATACAGAAATAAAACTTTTATGAGTATGAGCAAAGAGCAGCAGAGACACAATTTGCTTAGGTTCAACCCAAAGTTCCTGCAGTTTGACACATGACATTGGCAGTGACAGTATGGTCAGCTTTCTATGCTCCAGGGTTTGATTTTCTGTGAAACGGACCTTGCTCATATCAGCCATTCTTTCAGTAGGATTTCATGTCCTATCATTCCTGGGATCCAGAGTTTGACCTGGTGACCCCTGGGGAATGAGATCCTCTCCCAACCATCTCTTGTCCCCATTCTCTGTGGCTAGACTCCTGTAAGCCACGACCTTTTGTTTCAATGGGCAAGAAGCAGGAAGCCACAGCWGCCAGTAGGCAACATCCACTGTAAACCACCAGTGTTAAATAGACAGAAGATTCCAGCATCACCTGCAGAAGAAGAATAGTAGAGAATACAAAAGAGTACCCTTGAGTCTATCATGGAAAAAAACCCAAATAATAATGTAGTGGTAGAATTTTTAATTACAGTCTTTGAAAAAATATTTAACATCAACTGCTGCATACTTTTCTTTCCTTCAAAGATTATGCATAGCTATTAAACACTAACAAAATATCCTAGATTACAGACGCCATCAGATACTGTTGCCCTATGTGTTAGAGAGGATTTAAGGAAGCAGAGACATTCAGGAGTCCTTGAAGGAGCCAGTCTCCAGGTAAKGCATTTCTGGCTCCTTCTCTGTTGCAGATCAACATATAGTCTCTTCCTAAAGAGTTACACAAAAACAATTTTCTATCAGTGAAACAAGAGCTTCCTTAATCTGAATTGTGCACTTCCCTCTGCTTAAGATCTTCTTCTTCCTTAGTTCAAATTTCCTTTGCATTGTTTTTTTACTATATCCTTTCCTATCAGCAATACTTTTGACTGATTTATAAAATTCAGGAATTCATGAATTTTCCACCTAGCCTTCTGCAGAGTCACTGCTTCTGAGAAAGGCTTCTGAGTCCTGTCCCTGCACAGCCTCACTCCTCCAAACTTCCCATCTAGCTCTTTCTGCCTACCCTTAAGGTTTTTAGCCCTCAGAATCTTGGCCTGGGATCTCAAGAAAAAKGTTGCATTGCACCATCTGCAGAACCCCTTGGCTCCTGCAAATCCCATCTCCAGGTGGGTGGCCCCCAGGGYGTTCTTAATTCCCCTGAGCTGCCTGCTTCTTGGTCATACATCCCCCACTGTATGGCCTCTGGACTAAGAGGTAAATTCAGAGACAAGTCTGAACTCTCTTCAAGGGATAGCTCATTTTGTGGCAGCCGTCAACACCCCTCTTTCAATCCCTCCCCTTACAGCAGAAAGGCTGTAACCTTCCGTCACCTTCCTGCACCAACAATCTCCAGAARAGAAGGGTGTTTTACCTGGGCAATGAACGGGGTTATTAGGGCTCCCACTCTGGCCATTCCACTGCAAGTTCCCAGGCCCAAAGCACGAGTGGCTGTCGGATAAACCTATGAACAGAACATCAGCCCATTAATCCTAGTGGACAGCTTTCTCCTGTTCCCTGCAATCTCTTAAATCAATGGAAATTACAGAGTAGTACTAGGGAAAATTCTGCTAGACAATTACAATGAGATCATGAACGCACATCCAGGRTTAGGTCCATTGTGAAGAGGTCATAAAAATGACTTTCCCACCATGTTCTCACTCCCCTTGAATATTCTCAAAATATCAAACAACTTCCTTACCTCAGGAGTGTAAACATAAGCAGCCTGAAATCCTCCTGAAATAAAAGCTCTTGCAATGAAGAGCAGCACAGTAAGAACATTTCTGTGAGAATAAAAAGGAGAGCAGTGTTTGGGATTGTTCTGTACAATCTGTTTGTTTAACTTGGAGGCAAGTGCAATAAGAAAGCTAAATTTTGTTAGAGAGAGTCCTTTTGTTTTTTAATGAACACTTTGTATTTTTTTCTGGATCTTTAGTATAACAATGATGCCAAACAATCTGCATTCCCACAAACACATCAGTTTTCTATGTGTATTCATTCTAACTGACAGCTGTGGCCCACTGAAATAAACAGCACATGCTTAAGATATGAGTGGTGCTAGCAAAAAAAAAAGGCATACATTAGAAAGCAATCAGATTGCATGTTTCCTGTTTAAAAGATATGAAGCTAGGTATTACCTAAATAGCTTTGTAAGGTTTCCTTTTATTTATATACGTTCTGAAAAGGTTCAATTCAGAGAGCTCTCCACTGGCTGTCCTGTCATTTCCTTTCTCTTCTGTCCCAAAGTACAAACATCACTGCATCATCACTAAGGCCATATGCAGAGACAGACTCCCAGAACTCAGCTGGAAATCTGGTACCTTTATGATTCAAGGGCAACAGACTTGCCCTGTGGAAAATCTGCATGAAAGGCAGGAGGTACTTTAGAACACAAAAGYGTGAACCCAAGTTCTTTTGAAAGTCATGCCCCACATATCTGCAACATCGACACCAAGTTCCATCAGTAGTGCTGTATACAACTTCTAGGTTGTGTGAGTCTTCCAGACAAAGACTTCTGTCTCACCRGTCTATGCTTACTCATGTAGTTGCATCTCAGTGCTTAGACCACCCAGGGCAACAAGTGGCTCAAGCAGCTGAATGGGAGGCAGAGATAGGACTTGGCTGTAAAGCATTACCTTGGTGATTATTATACAGCCAGCCTGAGGAAAGCCTAAGTAATAAATGACAAGAACAGCAGTACACGAACCAGTTACTTAGGCTCATCACGTAAGATTTAAAAACTGTGCAGGCACTACTCCCTACTCATATGTAAGCTTTACTTTCTCCTCTGAATTGTTCTTTACACAAAATTATAGAACAGACAGGATTTCTGCTTTTCATTTCCTTACAAACTCTGGTGAGAAAATCTAACAGTATCCTTTATTCTTTTCCCAGGAGAACATGACCAGCTCCTGGCTTTTCAAACCACCCTCAGTCCTCCTGCCACAATCAAGAGAGAACATAGATCAATCAGCAGCAGTTTTTAATTGTCTTTGACTTACCTTCCAACACAGAGAAACAGCAGAAGACTGCAAAACGAGAAGACCAAAAAGGACAGGGCCATGGTTTTCTTGCGGCCTATCCGATCAATAATCCAGAGTGTTACTAATACACCTGTAGAAGGAGACAAATTGAGTATTGGCAATCAAGCACAGGTGAAGGCTGCAGCAGCTAGCTTTTGTTTAGATTTCAAATTTTGTTCTYTCTTTCTTTAAAATACTTCACTGGCAGAGGCATTATGCAGAGGTTTAGGATAAATTGGCCTCACCACTGGTATCATGACCAAAACAAGCTCTACACCCTGGCCAATGAGGCTTGCTCCATGTTCACTGCTTCAGTGGTTCATTCACCCTCATGACTGCACCCTCAGGGGCTGCATCSTAATGTAAGAGTGGGAACTCAACTCTGACTTTTGTTGAATTGATTGTTGCAGTCATTACTCAACCTAATTGCTAAAAATGTCTGCCTTATGTCTCATCGAAATATCTTTTGTTCAACTTCCAACCTTGTTCCTTGCTGATCTTTTTATCACTAGATTTAAAAGCTCTTTAGAACCTAGTATTTTCTTCCCACTAAGTTATTTATATGCTGTCACTAAGTTACCTCMCACCTACTCTTTGATAAACCAAATAGATTACACTCTTCAAGTCTCACAATGTTAAGTATTTTATCTTCTGCAATTTTTGGATCCTTTTAAAAGCAGAGGCACAGCAAGCATGGGGATTATTCAAGTATCTGTATTGCCAGTGTCATATTCAGAGGTATTACTATTAGTAATAGGTAATTAGGTACTACTATTACTAACAGTAACAGAGGTTACTATTCCTTGCCTACTTTGGTATGTCTCAGGATCAAAGCAGTCATTTCAGCTATAGCATCAGTCCAAGAGTATACACTATCTTTTTTGTCCACTGTACTTTTACATCCTTCCAGAATGACTGTTATGCAGGATAGTTCTCACATTAAGTAGGGACTATGTGTGTATGACAGTCATAGACTTAAAACTTTTCACTCATTAAATGGGTTCTCTGTGAGCATTTGTCCCTGAATCTACATTCCAGAGCAGTGAAAATATCCTGAACACTGCCTCACAGTATTGATTTCAAACAGCTTAATACTTAGGGATCATCTTCTATATCTGAAGAAACAACAGTCATAATATACTAACTATCTTGCTTGTCCTGTGTCCTACTGTTCATTGAAATTCAGTGAAATTGTCTGAAAATCATGGCTCTGATTGCTGGGGATACACAGAGCTTTAGGAAGCAGCTCCTCCATTGATTCACTATACCCAGGAACATTTTAAAATAGTTCTGAAAAGTCATTTATGGRTAAAAGTTCAAGTGATTCTGCCCCTTTGATTTAATTGTCACTCTTCCTCTGAATGCCTGACATGTTGCTTGGATAGAAGCCATAGTCAGATGGGCCATTATAGCTCCATAAAACAATTACCAGTGATTTTTTCTCAAGGGATCACATGGAGTGAAGAGAGCTACAGCTACTGTGTGTTGGGGCTTGTCAAATGTATTGGGACCCATCTATCAACCAGTCCAAGCAAGAAGCTCCAAAGCTACAGCGAATACATTGGCATCAGGACAGACAGGAGAGCACACTTCATTGCCTGTACCAGTGCCCATTGCAATCACCCTGAGCTACAGGCAGTGAAGCACTGGTGCTTCCTACTGCCATTTACCTGGGAACTCTGACAGGGTCGTCCAAAGCAGATCAGTGTAATCTTCCTCTGTCAGATACTCACAGGTCAGGCTGCACTTTGCTTTAACTGCTTTCCTTCTATTGGAAACTATGAGAGAGAAGAAAAAAAAAAGCATATTTTGAACAATGTCTTCTCTGCTCACCTTCCTCTACTCCTGCTGTGCTTTTGTTAGCCTTGCTGCTGAAGCTGCTAAAAAAGATGTACTGAAAAGATGCTGCTGCATAGCAGGTATGATCTACCTCAAAGACAGAGTTGGAGCTGAACAGTTTATAAAGGGTCTTGTTTGTGGCAGGACCTGTGCAACCATCCTGATCAGAATGAAAACTTGTATTTTCTGATCAGCTGTATAAGCTTAGTTGTTTTTCAATCCAGGGCTATAACGACAGTGAGCAAAATCACCATCTATAATTCAGTTTCTCCCTACATAAATGGGGATATTAACATTCAATCTACACTTCAAGAGAACTGAACAATACTGTTTCTTTGTAAATACTAGTAGTTTAAAGAATGCATGCCCCTTTGGGGAGGCTAACCAGAGTTAGACCTCTAAATAGCTATCAGACTGTTGTATAAGCTCTTCTCCCATTCTCTTCTTCTTTCTGTAATTTTCCAACTGCCAGACAGTTTTCACTAATCACAAGTGTTCTGAATACATCTATGTCYCCACTAGGGAATCAGACTTTATAAGTCTCTTCTTGACGCAATCAAAGTACTTTTTAACACAAAAACCTGCAAGAGAAATAATGCTGTTTTCCTAGCCTTGTCTCTTCTYAAGCAGGTATTTACATCTTGAGAACCTGGGAGCTCCACAGCAGCAGCAGCAATCTCTATTTCAGAACTAATTAGGCCTGTCATATTTGGAAACTTATATTTATTCAATCACCCTTTTCTCAAGAAAGAACAATACACTTTCTAGCAGGTTTCATTTGAAGGTTGCCTTGCTATTTTACAGTTTGGACTCAGAGACACTGCAGGACCTTTCTGCATTGTGCAGGAAACAAGRAACAATGAATGAATAATGTTTATAATAAGCAACCTCTTAAATGGATGTCTTTAAAATCTGCACTGGCAGCCACAGTCTTTTCCAAACTATTAGCAAAAATGATCCAATAAAAGTCATCCCATCACTTAACAGTGCATATTTAAAAAGAAGAGAGGGACGAGTACTTACTACTGCAGACATCCCCAGCTTGGAAGAACTCTGTAGTTAATAAAACTAACCCATAATACGAAAAAGCATTGGAAAACCTGCAAGGAAGAAAATGAGAGAGAAAGTCTCAGCTGCTCAAACCTATTGTAAACAGCACGAATCAAAATGGAACCCACTGTCTTAGGACTTTCATTAAATGCTATCTCAAAGCTATTTCCTCTCAGCATTTAGAAAATGAAAAGGCAATTGGACTTAGAATGTTACTCATTGGGTGGTTTAATAAATTACAAATCAATACAGGTTTGAGTTTTTTTGAGGTGGAAGTTACTGTATTTCTGTGATACTGTAAAGCTCCTCCATTAAAAGCCATTTACAACTGTGCTGGCACTGCGACATTTATATCTTCTCTTACCATATAAACCAGAGTAACAACGTGGTCCATCTAAAATGGGGTGTAAAAAGATCTCTCATTTTTCCTCGGTCTTCCTGTTGGAAAAAAAATGGAAATTAGATCAGGGCACTGATTTGTCCTGGATCAGAGGAAGAAGGGTGGCATGGGATAATATACACTACTGTGCACTATAGTTTAAGACAGTCTCAGCTCAGAGCTCTTCAGGTTGTAGAAGCCATACTAGAGCTGGAATCCAAGTAAAGAATTCTTCTGCCAAAGCAAATTCTCTAGGCGCATAATGTTATCAAAAMCAGTTAATGCACAAGGCAACCTAGTACCTCACAAGGAAGGTGAGAATCTGTCAAAACAAGAAAGGGCTGGAAAAACACAGAGAAAAACTTTGCCAGGCCATGGCTGGCATATGATTCATGTGGCTTACAGCCAGTTCCTGTAAATTAGAGCAGCTCCTCAGTGTCTCTGATTTAGGGTAAAGTATTGAGAAATCACAGGCCACCCCTCTGCAAGCAGACCCCACTTAAAGTGAGTGGTTCTTAGATAAAGAGAGTGGCTTGCTCAGCCCATAAACTTGTGGCTAAGGAAAAATGCTTTCCCACCCCATATTGAAACAAAAATCTTCCAAAACCTGCAGGGCAATCCTGCACAGCCTATCAAAGTCACCCTGACTGAACCAAGCATTTGTGAAAGGCACAAGAGCTCCAGCCCTCAGTAATCCATACCTTAGAAAATCAAATCTGCACCTCTGATCAGTGCTGTCGTTACCTACAGGCTCCTGCCTAGCTCTATACTTCTGCTAGTTTGCAGGTCTCCCTCTTCTGTTTCTGCTTGCTGACTAATCTTTTGACTTCCTTTTCTTAGAAAAGTTTGCTTTGTTCTGTAAGTGCACAGCTGCTTTACATGTTGACAGAGATGCTGAAAAGTTGGCCACATAAAGCTAAAATGAAAAGAAGCCCAATGTACTGGTCTGTTAGACAGATTCACACAGTAACATGCAGCTCAGAAGTAAGAACCTGAACTTCTCCATGTATCGAGAGTGAACAGGAATTTGCAGCAATTCCACTCTAGAAAACTGGACTCAAACTAAAGATACCCAATTAAAGAAGCAAATYCCACATTATTTCAATCTTCTGTAGTCTCAACTTCTGATTTTCTTTAATGATAGGGCCTTAAAGTGAGGTTAAATAATATTAATGCCCACTTTAAAGGTCTTTTTGACTTTCAGTTCTTCATGTAAATAAAAATGAGATGGTTTAAGTATATACAATAATCAATCRATTTTATTATTGGTTGAGACATTAAATAATGCTGACTTGCTTATAAAAATACATATGAATATAGAACAGTTTCTATCATATCCCACATTACTAATATGTCTGTTACCTGTACATACCTGTCTGGAAATAATTAATTTTCCCAAAGGCATTGGAGCTCCATTTTCCGTTGCTATCCGCTTTAAAGTAGCAATGGCTTTTTCTTGATTTCCAGACAATACATCATACCTGGCGCTTTCTGGCAGCCACTAAGTGAGTAAAGCAGATCAGATGCACAGTGATGTCAAAAGCACAGCAATAAACAAACTAGGGCCTTTCTTTGTGGGTTTACAGAGAGTAATCTCATTGACTCCGGCAGACACACGAGAAAGGATTACAGAACCAGYCTTAAATGATTCAGAGAACTACCTTTCCGCCAAGTGTCAAAACTGTCGTTAAGCTTTAAGAAACTGCCAATTCCACCACAAACTCGGAGCTCTATTCAAAATCTTCCCCTTCTGTATCTTCATTTTTATTCCTGAAAGGTTTGGCTAGGCATTTTTTCATGTTCTTGACATTATATATTCTCAGCGGGAATGCCAAAACATCCAGGGCAGATAATTTAAGGCATTTCAAAATTTGCTTTTTTAAGCTCTTTTCAAAAGCAAGCAAGTTAACATCTGTATAACTGTTTGGAGGTATTCCTGAAAAACAATGACACTGACTAAGGAATAGTATGAGCAGCTAAACAACCCAATTATTACYCAGACAAGGATACWGARCTCAGAGAAGACTGAGTGATACTAYGTAAGAGTGCACTGAAGCTTAGGTTTCACTCATATACATTCTTCTTTAAGAATCTGATCTGCATTATGCTGATCTTACCCATGATTTGGAGGGATTTATTAAATGAGCAGCACCACTGCCTTGTTAAAGCAACAGCATTTTTATCATTATTTCTGATGTACCAAAAAAGATACCAACAGAAAGCTCGAAGCTGTCACAGTTCTCTTCAAAGAGGTTACACAATAGTAGAGAAATAATCAYACATTCATCTTAAGAATACCTACAAAACATAAGACAGCGAAAAGCAAAAGTGGGAGGGCAGAAAGAACGAGAAGCCATCGCCAGCCAAGAGTGGGCATCACCAGCACTGCTAGGAGGACTTCAAAAACAGTCCCAATGGCCCAGAAGACCTGCCAAAGGGAAAAGAAACTGTCACAAATGGGAATAAGACTGCTGAGCTGCATGAGTCATTACAGCATGGAGTTGGAAGGCGAAAAGGCAAAACTGTATTAATGACTCCTTTGTGACATTCCAAAACGCATTTTCCAGAGACAGTCGGAGAGAGAAATGCCAGAGACACTTCAAATATGTCTCTGGCATATGTGCTAAAGGCACCACTGTATGCAAATAGAAATCCAGACACTTTAGTAGGGTTTGTTCTCACGTGGCAGGAGCTCAGTTTTGAAAACCTACTGTTGACTGTCTCTAGACACTCGTGTTTAACTGTAGGTAGCTTCTCAGAAGGAGTAAGCTCAACACAGGGTTTTCTTAAGCAAAATGACTATTAAAATCTGTCTATGGGTATAATTCCCAGGTACTGTGGTGAGATTTATGGTGGGTTTTCTTCCTCATCAAAACCAGGCTACCAAATTCTCAAGAGCTTGACCTGCAGATGAAGGAAGGAATTGATACTTTCTTAGTAAATAGGGGAGACGACATGCTCTTACATATTCTACCCACGCAGCACTATTCTCCTCTGCATTAGGTATCCACACAAGGACTAGTTTCCTTTTCCTGTTAGCTCACTATTTAACACTTGGAATATATTTCTAGTCCCACAGGCCCAGTGTTACTTGCAAATAGCCAAACAGTGACAGAATAAAAGTGATACAAAAAGAAGTAATTCATCTGCTGAACCCTATTTACTAAAGATTAAGCAGCTGGATGTAAGACCAGGCAACAGTTATCTTAGAAGGCTGGGTTTGTAACTGAGAAGTTGTTTCAGTTCAGGAAGGTTTGGATTTCACAAGAATGCTCCTTCCAAACTGACTGATGCAGACAAGTAATAGTACTGTTCTCTGCTCAATAGTTGCACTGGGAGCCCTTCAACTATCCATTGAAGGGCTGTAAATTTTGCTATAAACTCTTTATAGTGTGAAACTCTGCTCTCTGTGACTTTGATACATTTGGATTGGATCTGGAGGGCTGAATTTAGCCCTGCATTTAATGAGCAGTCAGTTCTCCATTATCCACTACTGAGATGTAGATTAATTTCACTGGGGAAGTAGGACACAGCCAAATGGCTCCCCGTGTGCTAATCTCTGAAACGCTGGGTGCGCAGTACTGGTTCTAGGAGCACCAGCCTTAGTTCTGGAGAGCAGGATGCAGACATACCCAAGCTGGTTCCATGTGAGCATTCACCTCAGAAATCAGGGGAAAATGAGGCTGACACAACTATGCTGGCTCTGCACACAATAAATTCAGAAACACTGGGATACAACGAGCTGATTCTGTAGGCACAAATCCTAGCAGGACTGTGGACTACAATGCAAACTCTCCTGATTTGCTCTGTATGAGCCAGTTGAGTTTCAGCAGCACAGCAGTAACTTAGGCAAATGCTGCATGCAAGGTGATTTGCAGAAAGGCAGATTCAGCAACAAGAGAGGAGCATTGCATGAACSTATTTTGTTGCTTCTAGACCTGAGCTAGCACTAGTGCAACTAGTGGAGTTACCATGGACTATTGGACCTATTCGCTCAGGTCAATTCCAGCTCAGGGTGTTCTGCCCAGCACCATTCAACAACGTCACAAGCATTTTTCCACATTACACTTTGATTGCATACGCCAGTCGCCTAGTCCATGCAGGTCTTGCATTCTCTATGCTTTTGCTTTATGAAGGTAACCTCAGCTCCACACTAACTTGGACAAACAGATCTGATAGTAGTTGAGGATAAGATTTCTATAGTCAGAGGGACCAGTACACATAGCTACAATGCTCACCTCTATTAATAAAATGCATTTTGCTCTGGCTTTCATTGGAAGGAATTCAGCATATAAGGTTACCCTGTAAAGAGTGAACATTGAGAAAAATACATTAGCACATTGAGAAAAATGTCACGTTAGTACACCTGAACATCTTTCAGTGTTTTACTARAATTTACTGCTTTTTGCTAAAATTGCCAAACAGCATAATAACACAAAACCCTTCCTAGCCCTCAGAACCAGTAAGACTGGACACTGGTTCAGACTCCCCTTTCAACATCAGAATAATCCCCTTTAGTTCATCACTGCAGGGGAGGAGAGAATTTGCTCCTTTCATGTGACATTGTAACTTTATAGTCAAGTTAACTAAATCTAGCAGTTCTTGGTGCACATGTTTTAATAACCCTGTTCTGATTGAGATGGTCATTATCCCCATATTCTCAGTGTGGTCATCATTGAACACATAACTTTTGATGGGCTCGGGGCTTTACAACTGGCTCAAAGATTTTCACACTGGTTTACTCCGCCAGGTTTCAATTCTCTAAGAGGTGACTACTTCCAAGGTCCCATTGTGTCGCTGGTATAAAACAATTTGCATTCTTTTACTGTGGGAATCTAAAAAGAAATCATCTTAGTCTGCAGAATCTTTGTTTCACGATTATGYGAAAAGGTAATAAACTGTAATCATACAGCTACTGTGTGATTATTTCCTGAGGATAGATGCAAGGGCCAGCAGGTAGTCAGGGTTCTCATGTCTTCTTCAAAAAGTCTGGGAAGACTTGCCGTTCTTTGCTCCTACTCTATTTGCATTCTATTGACTCATCTTGTTTCTGCCTCTAAACTCCTTGGGCTTCCTTTGAAGTAAGTGACAAAACTCCTACTAACTTGACAAGTGGTAGATTGATCTCTGAGTAATTCCCAAAAACTTCCTGTTTCATTTTGTTGAAATATAAAGCTGTAAACAATATTATACTAAATCAGTGATTTAGAGGAGAAAGAAGCAGAATCACATGCCATGAAATGTAGAGTAGTCCCTTATACACTGCAGCACAAAAAGCAGAGGGCAATTAATGCTGTATAGAACTGATTTTTTTTTAAGAGAACACTTGCATCTTTGCAAGTCTGGATGTTGGTATTGTGAATATTCATATTCAGTGTTACATAATATCACACAGAAGATTCCCGGTGGAGGCCAACCAACAGCCTCGCAGGTGCAGCTCCTATATGTGGAAGTAAAGGGATATCTGCTATAGTCAATTAATTTGTTATTGTTGGATGCATACTTTTAATAGCACCTTTCACAATATCTCTATCTCATACTCATTACAGAATTCAATGATACAATTTATAAATATACCCATGTCATTCCATTCAAATTCAGCCACTCATATCCAGTGTTATATAGCCTACTTAAAAGTATATAAAGGAGCTACTTTTATTGTTTCATATATATTTACTGTTAAAGGAAGCACTATTATAGTTATAGCAAAAAAMCAGGAGTCTTAGGAGCAATGGAATCTGCTCCGAGTTCTGTAACTGTCTCGTCTTTGACTCTCAGTAAGTCACATAGCCACCGTGCGTTATTCTCTCCTCTGTAAAAATGTAATTAGTTGAGATGTAACTGTTCCACTGGGGCTCTGAAGAATAACACTAAAATGTATTTGCAGTGCAAGGCATTACTAACTGTGACACTCCGTCTTTGTTGTTCTGCTTCACTCCAATTGTGCTCACTTGGAACTTCATGGCAGAAACTGCCTCATCATTAGTCAATATAAGATAGACTAAGGACTCTCCTATTTTACATATGCTTTGTTCTTTCATGCAGCTCCTAAAAAGGGGCAGGAAAGTAATAACAGAAAATCAATAATATTGTGATGCTTCATCTGAGCTCTAGATCTTTTATCTGGATTACTGGGAATGGCAACAGAAAAGACAGGATATTGCCTTGCTTTGTGAAAAAGTCTATGAGCCATAAATCAAAGTTAGGCTCCGATTACTCTGAAATAGCACCTCCATTGGGGCAAAATATTAATTATTAATAAGGATAAAAGACTACACTGAGAGGCAATGGCTATACTCTTCCTTTTCCATTTATAATTAAAAGCCTAGAGTAATTTATTGCAGGTGGAAAATTTAGAGATCTTCCTCTTCAGTGAATGGAATAATGGCATAATAGAGAAATAACCTGATAATACACTCTCATTAGGGATGTGTCTGAGCCATCAAGGTATCTCAAGTGCTCCAGGTTTGAGCTGTTTGGTTTCGGAATTCTAGATCAGGTTCATACATGAAAGTTCAAGCTCTGATTGAACAGTAATCTGAAGTTTGACAAAGTACTAGGAGTCCTGGCTCAGCTGTATCTCTATCAGCTAGTGTTTAGGTCATGACCTATCTTGCAGCAAGTCCTCATCATCCCTTATTGACTCTCCTGATACAATCTGGAAATGCAGCGTTGAAGCACAGCAACAAAATATTATGTCTGTTTTTTTTTTTTTTTTTACTCATTGCTAGGTGGGCTATTTGAGCCTCTCATTTTCATGCTGGTTTATCTGAGGGTATGAAAGCAGCTTAATAGGACTTAGGGCATATAACACATTATATTTAGCTAGCCAGCTTTTCCGCATAGAAGTCACAGATATATCAGATATCTTCAAAGACTCCTCAGAGTTTAATATACCAGTTCCAAAATATTTACTGAAAAATAGGTTTAGGGGCAACGCAATAGAGGGACATGTTCAATTTGACACAAGCATTTATTGAAAATGAAACAAAAAAGATAGAAAAGAGAAAGTTTGGACTTGTGAATATTTACTTACGACTGAGGCACTCCTCCAATTCCAAAGCCCACCAGGCCCCTCAGCACCAAGATCCAGCTATACACTGGTGCAAAACCACTGAGGATCCCATAATACAGCGTCCATAACACACTGATCTTTAGCCCCTGTATTTAACAAACAAGCACAGGGAAAAGAAAGTCTCTGCTGTAAGACAAATTCACAACATCTAAACTAGAGTTTCAAAACCAGAAAGCGCAGAAAATCCTCTAGGATGCTATTTCTGTAAGCCCAATAGTTAAACGTTTCCCAAAGAATGGCCAAAAGTGGCAAAGGARGTCCCAGAACAGTTACATGATGTAACAGTAGATGATGCATGTACATGCCTGAGCACAAAATCCATCCATTTGTACAAGCAATCCATTTAAGTGATTTGCTGCATTGTAGCCCGATTTTCATAGAAACTTTTACAAGAAAAATATACTTTGCTTTGTAATACAGTCAAGTCCTTGCTTATTTTAGCCTTTATTTTTCTCACTTTCGATTTTCTGCTACCTCTCTCAAATTTCTGTCTTTTTGTTTCACAGGGGATAAATTCTGGGTCTACTTAACTCTTCTTCATGCATGTGGATTATGGTATTTGTGAATATCATGCACTGAAACATGCACAGTGCAACAATACTAGAATCTAGCCCAGTAAGACCTGAAGACTTACTGTTTTTCTCCCATATTGATCTGAAATATTTCCCCAGAGAGTAGAACTGGACATCATTCCCACAAACACGACCTATGGAACACCAGAAAAAATCTTCCCCTTAACAAAAAGATAAGTTAAAATTTCTATATGACAGCAAAGAGGAGACAATTTTACAATGAAAACAGAAAACTTAAGCACTAGCAATACAGCAAAATGCTCAGGGAACTTTTGAGAACTACTGAATTAGGGCTGAATATTTTCAGACTTTTGATAAATGGAAAGAAAATGAATTACAAAAATGACTGGAGAGTGCAATTTGCTGCTAACTGGAAATCTTGTCTTGTTTTCCTTCTTTCTTTTTTTTTTCTTTCTTCTGAAGGCTTTTAATATATATCCCGCAAAAACTTTTTCACAGTAAGGCCTCATAAAGAGTTTCATCGGCATTACTTGAGGGGACAGACAACTGTGCTATGGAGACAGGAAGAAGTGCCAGGGCTGGAGAGAGGAAGCAACAAGGTACCCCTCAAGTCATCTTAGCAAAAAAAATCTGTTCAGTGAAAAAACAGTTTGAATGTGCGCTCTGGTATCATACACATTGTGAGCCTAGTCCTGCAACATGCTAATTCTCCAGTTTCAGTGAGCCTATTCACGACCAAAAGTTGATCAGTGTTGCTTAAGGCCTTTGCAGGATACAGTCATTCTAGGAACCCAGTGCTGGTACAGTATGTCTCAGTCAGCTCACCTCCAGTCTCCTATTGTCAGTCTCACCAGCTGTTTGTCTGAGATTTGAATGGAGATAAAATTAGATCTTACAACCTTAGGAAAATCTGAAAAAAAGACTGAGGTATCAAAGAAAACATATCATGTTCTCTACAGTGCTGACACCAAAAAGTATTGTTTAGTCTGCAGATGGAGAGGAATGAAATCCTGCCCAGTAAAGGTAATGGCAAAAACCACGTTTCCCATATCAGTGCATTAAAATCATAGGAATTTTGTCTGAGAAAGAAGTGCATGAAGTGCATCCTCGAGTGATAAGTAGGGTAGGAAGCAGTGTCTGTTTGTCAAATCATTGTTTGAATGATTGCCTTTCTCTCATATTCTTTGACTCTTTCTTTCTGACTTTGGTCACAAAAAGCAAAATTGTGCTGAGCTGAAAGTGCAAGTAAGATTCACCTTCAAATGGGCTAGCTGCATTCAAGTATGGGAAAGGACATCATTTTAAGTGATTTAAATCTATTGAGCATTTTGACCAATTAACATAATACAACTGGCATTAAAAGCTACATGAAAAAGAAATGTTTTATGAGTTGAAGTGCATGCCTCACAACAGTGACATATATTGAGAGAAGGTTCCCAAAACTAGTATCTCTAAAGACATAGCATGGTTCCAACATCATAGCACTAATCTTACCGGTAGTATTATAAGAGCTCTGCTTGCAAAGATCATTGGATCATCCACCTCAAAAAGCAATTGCATGCTCTCTCTCATGGCTTCCTATCTGTCTATATATCAGGGAGCTTAAATGTGGTGAAAGATTTTCAAAAAAGATGGCCAAAATTTACTAGTCATTTTTTCAATTTATCAAATGGTTCTAATTTTGAGTCTAGGTCAATTTCCTGGAAATTACATGAAATGTGGAACCTGAAACTTGGAAAATCTCATCAGTTCTCAGTTTCATTTCTTCATGCTCTTGGCTTTTAAAAAACGCTCCTATACTCTTCTGAGCCAAAGGCAATCTGCAAAGGCCATGAACAGATTCAACTTTGGAATATAAATCATAATGTCTGAATAACAATAAGTGGAAAAACCTTACAGAACACAGGAGCTGTCAGTTATTTTTCCTACCGATGTGAGCAATGCAACCTGCCAGCTTGGTAATCGCCACTCACAATGAAGCTGAGGAGCTAAGATACTTAGAATCATCATTTCCATAGCATCTGCCATCTAGAAGGGTAAAAAAAGAAACAAAAATAAGTAACTGCCTGAAAATTAGATTGACATAGCAGTCAATAATACATCTTCTTGAAATTAGCCTTGTTACACTCCAGACATTGTTATCCTAAAATATACTTCAGCAGACATTGCATTTAATGCTTTAGAAGTAGCCAAAAAGAGAAAACAAAGTCCATTTTTCTGTTTTTGACACCAAGATTAAAACTAGAAGTATTGGTTAGCTATTCAGCTGAAACAGGTAACAAGAATGATATATTGACTAATACAGAAAATAGAGAACTTGGCTAATGYGATGAGTGTGATAAAATCTCTGGATGAAAACTGAGATCTGCTCCTGTAGGAGTAGCCTAGTACCCCTTTCGTTTGAAACAGAATTCTCTATATGGAATAGAGAATTAGAGTTGTTTTTTTCACACTGATTTATAAAAAGTTCAGAGAAAGAGAAACCAATAAGTTATTCATTATCACCACAAAAAAAGATTTGAGTACAGCTGTCCTTTTAGGATTTCAAATATTTTATCTGCAGAGAACGGCTGTATTATTTGAAATCCCTGGAGTTCCCCAACTGATGATCATGCAWTTGACTTTGACAACAATTACTTGCCCATGCTAATCCAGTAATAACAGAGAGTTTCCACTGGAACTTTCCAAATCCAATGGCTTCTACCGCATCTTCCACCATAAAAGTATCTAGAAAGAAAATAATTCTAGTGCAGAAGTGTATTCCTTTCCTAGTAAAGGACATACCTTGAGACAGTATTTTCTATGAATACAGTATTTCTATGACCCTTATTAATTGGGTCATCTAGTTAGATATAAAATAAATAACTAGGAGATTCACTTAGCTTTTATATCATTCCTACTCAGACAAATTTCCTTGTTCTTCAAGAACTGTGCTAAAGACAAAACAATTCTAAATATTCTTAGAATTTTTTATTTGATTCATATAGCAGTAAATCAGTATAGCACCAATGACTTCAGCACACTTCCAAACTTCAACTCCTGGGAGTGATTTCACCAGCCACTGAATTGCAGTTTCCTCTAGTGAGATGTATGCAAGCTGTCTAGCAGCACATAGCAATAATATATATGTGATAGAAAGCACAAAAAATATTTGATTGAACTAAAAGACAAGCTGTAATTATTTGAACCGAGAATTTTTTTAGGATATATAAATCTCAAAACAGAATTTTGTTAAAAATGYTGACGCTTGTTGTTTCCCAAACTATCACCACTTCATTATTTTGTCTTATCTGAAGAATCGGAGATATCTCAAATTCATTTGTTCAAATGCAAAATGAAAAATATAACAAAAGGGAATTTATTTTTTAGTGGTTTAGATCAATTTAAGTCTCAAAGTTTTAAGCATTCCAGCAGTTATAACACAATACATTTGCTACACTAAAATTCTGTTTTTATAGAAAAGCTTTATCTAGTCTTAGAATATACTGCTAAGAGTTGGACATAGCACTGGAACAGGTTGCCCAGAGAGGTTGTGGAGTCTCCTTCCTTGTCTGGAGATATTCAAAGCCCACCTAGATGCAACTCCGTCTAACATGCTCTAGGTGACCCTGCTTGAGCAGGGGGTTGGACTAGATGATCTCCAGAGGTCCCTTCCAACCTTACCGATTCTGATTTCAAGCCCAGGCATTTGAGGAGTTAGTACTGCAGCCCAGCATAATGGGAATTTGCATCATATGCTTTTCTTTTGGGTGATGCACTAACTGAAATTCTCTCTCTAGCTGCACRTATCTCCAGACTTGTACTGATGCACTGAGTTTTTTCGAGAAATTTACCCAGCTCACTCCATGGTATTCTGGCTTCAAACTGCATCAAGACTTCAACAAGTCCCTGGGAAAATAGCCTTCTTACCAAATTTTAGTATGCCTTGGGTCAAGACAAAAACACCACTTCTGGTATCTTTTAAATTGTGTTGTCTTCAGGACAGTCAGCATTTCCCTCCGAGGCAGAAGGCAAAGCCTGGGATGTTCATTCATTCTTTCCCTCTTGTCCTCTAGGCAAGTGGGAGACGAAAACACTGCAGAGGCTTCATGCTCAGCCTTGAAGGCGAATAACATGTAACTGCTCCAGAAACTTGGCAAAGTTTTAGGAGCCCTGATCAGCTCTGAAGGAACTTACATAAACCTCCTATATGAAATAGGTGATGACAACTGAACACACAACTCCTTAAAAATGTCTAGTTCTGATAACATCAGAACAGACATATAAAGCAATCCTCAGAGGACAATGCAGGTAAACCATGATTTTCAAGTATAACATGATTTGCCTGTGTTTCTGTTTCTCTCTTTGATCTAGGAATCTTTTACTTCTCCAAATGTATTCTGCTTGGCTGATATATGACTGAAATGAAAAAGCCATGTCTTTTTCTTTAAGGGAAAACCAGAATCCTGCTCACCATCAGTTGGGTTGGCAAATTCCTTTGGCACTGCAGCTCCATCCTCTAGCTCGATAGCCTCTAGTTCTGTCTGAACACCTTCAATCTGAATTTCATG
Organism: Rhea americana; assembly: GCF_003343005.1. Classification (NCBI taxonomy): domain Eukaryota; kingdom Metazoa; phylum Chordata; class Aves; order Rheiformes; family Rheidae; genus Rhea; species Rhea americana. The sequence goes on from NW_028186522.1 coordinate 236,749, forward strand.
TTCTCCTGAAATTGCATCCTCATCTGACCTTGAACTTTCCCCAGTGCGGCGAAACTTAACCACCCTAAGAATACAGAAACAAGATTTAATACCTTGGTGTGTCTCTTCCAGGTTGAAGCTGTGTTTAGTTAGTTCTGAAATCACATTTAGTCTAATAGCAGCCAGGTTCCTCTCCCCACCCTACGCTGTTTCACACTCACAAAGAATGCTCATACAGTAACCTTTGGTTGCTATCRGCTTTGGAAAAACTGGGAGGTACATTACTATATAATGCAGTCATCATCTGTGGGCAAATAGGATGTTATCCATCCTTACTGTCCAAATAATCTCTACGGAGCCATCACTGTGGTAACAATATCCTTACACTGCAAAGCTTAAAATACGCCCCCCCCCCCAAAAAAAAAAAAACAAATTAAAACAAACATTAGTCAAACTAATGTGTTCACACACCGAACAGATGTGTTTTGTATCATGTTCTGGTACATGAACTCTTCTCTTGAAAGCAAAGACACTGGACGTGGGAAGCCTCACTTTCAAATGAAGCAAGTACTGGAAATCAAACCGTTTCTTAAAATACAGGTATTTGATTAATTATATAACATTAAAGATTCTAGTTCTGTTTAAAACATTCAGAGATAAAAGCAATCATGTCTATAGTCACAGAAGCATCATCAACATCAAAGAAAAAACTTAGTCAATTTGCTGAATTATCTTATGAATCCTATTTCATTAAGTAAYGTTAAACTACCTGCCAAATTTCAGGACTTTTGCTTCTCCTAGGACACAAATCATTCTTACAAAAACAGCGTGGAAAATTAAATTTGGGTTCTTCCTACAAGGACAAACCATCTGAAATTCAATGACACAGCTSTGCTTAATTCACAATAAATGTCTAGGCACACAAAAAAATGGTTCACATTAAATATATGTCATTTTGTCATGTTTTTCTAACTTACATGTTCTTATAACTTTTTATGTTAGTGGGAGCACTGAAACGTGAAACAAAACACATGTTCACCTGGTGGTCTACATATACTCTTCTCCCTGTACAGGTAGAAGAAGGGAATTATTTTGATACTTATGTGCTACTTTAAAGACAGGCAACACACAACGCATGGATGGGCTGAGAGTCCAGCGCTGAGAAGTTCTCCTCTCCCATAAAGGATCTTTAACTTCCAAAGAAATGATGAAGTCTCAGCACCAGGATATATCTACACTAGCCATTATCTTAATTCTTGATAAAAATTTGGCAAGTTAGAGTAGATTATTACATTATATCATTACTTTTAATTTCAACTATGTCTTTAGTCATTCCACAGTCTGACATACTTCCACGAATGTGTTTGTGTAGCAAAAGTGAAAATAAGTAAGAAGGGCTTCAGTGTCAGTGTCTGCAGCAGGCCAAATTAAAATCTGCTCTGTGGTCTGGAGGTGTCTCCTGGGAAGGAAAGTGGTCATAAGCCTCTGCTCTGTGTGGCAGCAGGGCAAGATCACCCTTGTTTCTGAGAGCATTAAGAATTAGGATCATTTTAGCACAGGCAACTATCTCAGTGCCATAAAGGTTAGCTGGGAATTCTCATCTTCACAGAAGAAAATCATCCAGGAATGTTTGGTATTCAGCAGAAAAGCAGGTGACAACACTTCTTCCTACTGGTCAAGAAAAGGTCTGCTCCCCTCCTCTCTCTCCTGATACAATTAATCGATAGAGATAACAATTACAGACAAATTAAAATAGCAAACCAATCAGGTGGATGAAGGTGACATATTCCTAGTATATTTGCAACAAATACTGCTAGCATACTGATAAAAATCACACATTCCTATTTTTAAACATAAACTTTTTTTAAAAAAATTTCTAGAGTGCTCACAATTGCAAGGAAATTGTAACTATTATGTTTAGATAAAAAAGTAAAGAATTTAACTCTACATGATTTTTTTTAACCAAATGTTCCTCAACTAGTGGATGCAAAACTAAAAAATATGGCTGTGAGAAACATCTTAACTACCTGCCATCTTGATGGTTAGCTTTTCTATATTCTCTCYAGGGGAAACCAGTTAAGGTTTGGACATTTTATTTATGTAAAATTATTTCATAAACAGATCCCATTGGGATAAATTGCTTTTGCAAAGAATTGTTCAGTGCAGGCCTATAAATATTAACACCACATAAAAATGCAGATACATGTAACAGAAGTAAAATAAACAAAGAATAAATGTGCTATCTCAGGATTTACCGTTTGTGATGTATATATTTTTTACAGAACAAAATATCTTTATAGAGTAACTAATGCAAATGGGAAACAAACACTAAAATCATTTTTTTTTTTTTTTTACAATTTCTTGGAAATTGCTTTATGCGTTATTTTTCAGTGTGAGAAACAGGCTTTGATCAGATCTTGAAAGTGAAAATTTAACTTTCCATTACTTGTTTCTCCTTTCAATGAATACATCTCATGTGCATGATAATAATTTTATGATCTCTGGTCACTAAGGATTTGGCCCCACATTTCAGAAGGGCAAAATAAGTCCAAGTCAGAGTGACAAGCGAGATTAGGAATGCAGAGGAACCCAAGCCTATTTCAGTACTGTGCAAGCCCATTGCCAAGTTACTCCTGCCTATTCAGCAACAAGTACACGCTAATGGTCACAATTATGGCCACATCTTCTCAGACAAACCCATTTTCTCCCCGCGCGCCTCATCTTAAGTGTGCATTTTGATTGGTAAGGTTGTGCTGCACAGGCTATGAGACCTTCATCCATTCACTAATATTTCTTGCATCATTAGCCATCCTTCACTTTTCTTCTCCAATGTAGCTCAAAAACTTTACATTCTCTGCTTTGCCCTGCACAAGAAATTGCAGAATGAAGGTTCAAATATCTGTAGCTAACATGGGATCTGGTAAGTAAAGGACCAGATATTACATATACATTTTTCTAAACTCTGATATTCAGTTCCTTGGCAGGGAATATTGAATACTGAACACAGAATCAAAAATATTTGCTTGGATGATTTTATCTTTTTTTCTTTTTMTTTTTATTTTTCAGCAGAGATCAAATGTCCCTCCATATCTTCATATACTAAGCGGTAGGCAATATTTACTTTACCATTCATATGGTGACAACCATAAATTATGCCAAAAGTCAACTGCAAATATAGAGCTAAAACTGTGGTAACTCTTTATCCAGGAAGCACAGTCCACCACAGAGGAATATGCTACRTATGCCTGAATGTAGTTCACAGTGATTTCCACACATTTTCACGGTGGCTTCCTGCATAGCTACACTGACATTTTCTTGGCTTGACCAGGGCTTGGAGAGAATATCAATGTCTATCTTTCATCATTTAATTTTTGTGTGGCCAAATAAAGATTTTGATGCAGATCTACAATATTTAATGTAACAGACACCTCAAGCTTCCTTCACTTTATCTGCAGGCTCTGCAATAYCAGTGCAACTTTTTCACCTTGGCAACCAACAATTTCTTGGACTTCAGTGAAGTAGTTTTTAGGGAAATAGATTAGTTTAGTCTTGCTTCTGCCTGTTCTGACTTCCAGCAACTAAATATTTTAATTTCACAGTAAAGGCTAGCAGAGAGCATCTTGAACTTTGGTTTAATCCTTTGGTTTAAAGGTCAGCAAAACTAAACTATCAGTATCCTTGCCAGCTGCAGTGGCAGCAAACTGACATGCATGTATGACATTTTTAAAGGTGATCTGAAAGACCTTTTGTATTTGGCAACACCTCAACTCTAATTTTCTCTTACAAGTGCTGGTGACACAATCAATACTTAATATAAGGCAAAGTGATGGGCAATGTATACAGCTCCTATAAATGGATTTTGGTTCAATGATAAATGAGAGGGTGGTGGAATGAACATCTCAGTCATCCATGAGGTTGTCTACAAATAGAGGAGTCCTCGACTTCAGCTCAGAATTTTTCTCTGGTAGAACCATAAAGCAGAGGGATACAAATTCTGTTGTTGAGCAATCCTGGCACACACATTATTTCCCTGACCATGCCCCATCAAGGAAATTGCACACACTAATGATATGCTGGCAGCATCCTGCAGAGAGAAAGAAGYACAGTGACCAGTTTGTGAGGAGATCACTTATCCTTAGGATAACTGATTTGCAGCCTTTTGAGATGTTTCAGGATGTTTTTTCAGGTACACAGAGCGCTTCAAGACCTGCACGGGGTAAAAATACTCCTTGTACTATWTCAGTAATGCTGTATCAGTAATGCTCTCAACTGCAGCAGGACACAGAAGGCTTTTCTCTAGCCTTTGTGTCTTGGCAGACAAACAACAGAGTCCCCCTTTTTTGTTTTCAAAGACAACATCTGAATGTCTTAAATACAAGCACACAGAACAAAATCCCAGACCTCTTCAAAATCAACAAGAAAGCCACACTGACTGCAGCGGAACTGAGATTTATCCCACGTGCCGATTTGGGATGTGTAGAGGATCCTTCATTCAGTTATAAGAAAAGACAAAACAAAGTTCTCTGAGTTTAGGTTCATATTTAGTTAGAGACTGAAACTCAATTTTAAATTCTTCTTTTGTTTTTAACCTCAGTACAACTACCTTGTTTTGAATTTTCCTTTGTTGACCCTACATGAAAAACATAAGTAATTCTTATCCCTTTAATTCTAGCTTTAGAGTTGTCATTGAAGATGTAATCTTTATATGACCTACAAAATACATACTCTCACCAAGCAAACAATGAAACTTATATGCCCATGGGATGCTATTTTATTACAAAAGGCAATTAATATGAAAGCACCATTCATATATTATTTACAAAGCATCTGTTTTAACTATATGCRACATAAAGTTTTGTATTTGTGTATTTTCTTAAGAAGGACTATTACTCAAATTTCAGCAGTCTCAAAGTTTGATGCAAGGACCACTGAAGTATATAGACACCTTTTCCCCAGACTTCAGGGAGTCTAAAATACCAACTACTCCACGGAATTATGACTGAGAATCTTTCATCCAATCTATGCTGGTAACTATCCAGGGTCCTAACAAGCCACAAGCAAAATAAACATGCTAAGAACCTCTCTGTCCATAAAGCATCTGATCATGAAACCTCTGTATTACTGTTTCATATTTTCAAATATTGTTGAAATAGACAAAGCAMAGAGCACAGTGAAGGTCTAAAAATTGTAGATATTTCAACAGCAATCCAGCAGAAAGTACCTGGCCCCATTGCTCATCGCATGAAATTAAAAAAAAAAAATGTTTTTCACCTAAGAACCTATGAAACAGATTAACACAGATGAAAAATTCTTTGCAGATGAGATATTTCAGAGCACTGCATTTGTCTGCAAGATCTCACAATAGTGAGTAACTCTAATTACACCTACATTGAAAGATGCAAAATACTTTAGAGCATTCTTCCATGCTTTGTTTTTTAAAAAAAAAAATGTGAAAAAATGGTCTAATGAAATGATACATCCTTCCTTTTACTGACAAGTTGAATGCACCAGAACAAATTCTTTAAAAATATCTGGAGTTCATGTCCATTTTCCCAACTTCTTAGAAACTATTAGAAATCATAAGATTGTTTGCTCTGTCACTGACATGAGTTTATTAATGTCTAAAATCAACTTTAAGTATTTATTTCTTGCCTTACAGAGTCAATGACTTAAAAATATGAATGTATTTTAAACCATATGATAATGGAGCATTAAGAGAAATGCATTTATTTTTAAAGGAAACATTCTGCATTCATGAAAAGGAAAGGAAATGTTGCCGTTAAACGCAGCAATGCTTTTATCACCTTTTTGTAAGATCTCAGAACCACATCCCAACAGACAGTAGTTCGTCATACATAACAGCATTTTCCCTGTGCAGTAATGTCTGCTTCTTCAAAACATACAGTTAACAAATATTAATGATATGTGCTGCAAACACACCTCTGCAAAAAAGGTTATGGTATGCAATCAGTTTGTGGCATGAAGCAGAAAGCCAAGGAAGATGCCTTCCCTAGCACAGCGTTATTTACAGATGCAATCCACCCTGCAAATGCAATAGTAGGGTTTCCTCTCACAAAACCTTTTGCCATTTCCAAGGTTTTAGTCCGCTCCTTCTTATCTCTCCCATTGTAAAGTTCACRCAAAAATAAAAATTGAGTGAATTTATATAGCAAATGAATCCCTTGATGCCCCCAGGATGCTGAACTCAGGCAGATATACAAGGAAAATGGCCTGCTTCCTGGGGCCTAGGACACTTTCCATAAATAATTTCCTTAAAAATCACCAGGATTCAAAATATTCCTGCAGCCTGCTTAGAAGAAACCCTGCGCATCCCTGCTCCCCTATCGGCGCTACTTACGGCAGCTGTCTCAGCTGGAATAAATCATCCTCCATTGCCAGGCTGCGTCTGGAGGAGCTGCTCTCATCGCTCTCGCATGGCGGGGATGGCTGGAGCTGCGGGGAGTCAGGCGCGAGCGGCTGGACAGCTCCGGCGGCCGCAGCCGGCAGCCTGCATCGAGCAACCCTGAGTACTGCACGGCACTGCACAGCTTGGCTCGGCACGGTATGGCACGGCACGGCAGGGTGGGCAGAGCCGGCAGGGCAGCCGTGGGCCAGCGGCCAGTGGCTCCCTCCCCTTCCTGTCCCTTCTCTGGGGCTGCTACACTGCCAGTCTGCCTACAGCTGAGGCTCAGCTCCTGTGTCCCCTCTGATCCTCACCCTCTTGGGATTGTAGTCGGGTGATCAGCATCTAATGAAGAAACACCTGCCCTTCAGGACGTTGTAGTCAGGCAATATTATGAGAAATGAGGCTCACAGTACTGAAGACATCCACTAAGAAAGCAATGTGATGTTATTTTAGATGCATCTGCTCCACATAAGATGGCAAAGGCTATTTCAGGGAACTAAACACCAGCCAAATGAGCTGCAGAGCCACTTGTTTTGGTGAGGGGCTTGGCAGAAAATTACATTACTACAGAGAATGCTTTAGAAACTCAGGGAAAGTTCCTTTATTTGATCTCTTGTACTAATGTCACAGGGTCCCCAAGTCCGCACACCCCACACTCAGAATGAGATTACTTTGTAAAAAATCTACATTGTTTACCTGAGAAAATACACTGTTACTCAGGCATATTCCCTGCTGTAAATCTTCTCCTTCAGTTGCAAGGGATAATCTATTTGAGCATATGCTGCATTTCCAGGAGATTGCTTTGCAGAGAAAGGCCTGCCAGAGAAAATTAAGAGGAAAAAATAAGCCAGGAAGATGACCAGGTGACATTTGACAAGATTAAGATATTTTTGACAAATTAAATAAATGGTCTGAAATAACATGATGAAGTGAAATGAAGACAGGTGAAAAGTGTTGTAGTGAGGAAGAAGTAAATTGTACACATTCAGACCAGAGAACAACAGAAGATTCAAGAGGCTTAGGACTAACCAAGCACACTTCAGACGGTGAAAGGGAGCTGCACAGTTAATCATACAGATTAAATTTGTGATGCTAAATACTGAAAAAGTTAACAGGCTTTAATATCTATAAAAAAGGACTTGCAACTGACCTAGTTAGAGTTTTGTTTTTCAAAGAACCAGTGGATCATATAAGATCACAAAGGCCCACATGGATGTCTCAGACACCTTAGGTTATCTTAGGCAACTGAATCTCACTCTGAAAGTGTGATGAGAATAAACTGCATGAAATGCATACACATGTTCCGTAATACATTCTCAAAAGCACATGGGGGAAAAAAGGCTTTTTCAGAGAACAAGTTTTACAGAACTTGTTCAGGGTGCATTTGGTATCATCCTCTGCTCTCCACACTTTGTCAGCTCCTTTGGTCTTTTCTACTTACCCTTCACAAATGCACAAATTTTCACAAACAATACAACTCCTCAGTTGTGCACTCTTTTACTTCTCTTTGATTTGGGTGGTGGTGTGTTTGCGGTGAAGAACGTCATTGTTGCAGCTATCTGTTACCATAAAGGAGCTCAGTGGTTTAGTTTGAATGAAAAGCAACCTGACCCATAACAATTAAAAAACAAAAGGCCTCAGTAGATAGAACCGGTATACCAAAATCTTCTTGAGTTGTTGATTGTCTCCTGTTCAGATAATATGGGTAAAAGCRACCAAGATCCAAAATGATCTAATCTTCTCATCCAAGAAGCCTGTTATGTTCCACTGGGTAGAATACTGTTGATAAAGTCAGTATAAAGAGAAGAGTTACTGACTGGAAAATTCTAAGGGAAAGCAGTCATTGCAGGCCTTAATTAGAACAGTCTCAGCAGAGCAGCCTTACTGATTTCAGCATGAGATATACCCACAAAACTGTCTGTGTAGATGAGTTCACAGAAGCTCTATGTTGCTTCTCCAAAATTTTTGTAGAAAATGGCATTTCTCAAATATAGATTTACTTTAAAAAGTCACAGCGCAGAAGCAGTAACTTTCTTTTTGGAATAGAGTGACTATGCTACTTTTTACTAGATAAGCTCCAATTTTCCAGTAAGTTAAGGATGTGAGATTTGTCCTCTAAGTACATCAGTTCTTTCATCTCAAGTATTTCATGTGCATGAGACAGCACGAGAACTGTATGTCCTATATGCATACTACAGCTATCGGGGCTATGTTTTTTCTCCTCACATCTCTCTTTTCTTCTGTCTATAGCTTCCCTGCTCCTCTCAGCTGCCTGCTGTCTTTTCCTCTCCTCACCAGCCTGTTCTCCTCTTCACAAACAGCCTGTTCTGTCTGATGTCCTTCTGGTGCACAGGGAGCAATGTCAGGCAAACAGAGACTCAGACAGAAAGGTGCATAGACATGCACCAGACACTTAGGCAGCAAAGGTCATTAGGATTAATATGGGAAGGAGTGAAGAGGGAAACCACTGTTACCTGTCAGACCCACAGCCACGATCAGCAGCTGCCATCTCGAGGTGCTCTCAAAAGCTGCATGTGTCACTTGCTCTGTCTACAGGTGCTGCCCAGATGCCTCCTCTCCCGGCCCTGATGGGAAATACTTCTTTCACTAAACAACCCCTGAAGTAAATTGGTTAACCCCCCCCCCAAAAAAAAAAAAAAAAAAAGCAACAGGTGGGCAGCAGAGTGGGGTCCTCAGTTCTCAGTGCCCCACAGGAGCAGCAGGGGAGCGGATTTCAGGGCAGTACCGAGGGGCCTCGGAGGTGCGAGGGCAGCGCCACAGGCACAGGGACCCGTACAGGCCCCGGCTCCCCACGGCCATCTGTAATTCAGGGTGCCAGGGCCAGCCCCGCGCCCCACTCAACCCGCACACAACGACCAGAGCCATTCCCCTGGCGCAGGTGTCGGGCGGTTTGTTTCCACCCGCGGGATCTGCGTGTCCTCCCCCCACACACACACTTCTGCCCCACGGAGCCCGGCCTTCAGCGCCCGGCAGCCTCGCGGCCGGCAGTGCGGCGAGCGCGGCCCTTCTCACACACGCAAACCACGGGCTGGGGAAGCCCGTATGCCGGACACGGCGGGCGGGGAGCCCGCCCCGGGGCCAGGCCCGGTTCCCCCCTCTCCCCCCCCCAAACCCGGCCGCCCTTAGCAACCAGCCGCCTCCCGGGGCCCGTTGCTAGGGGCGGTCCGCGCGCTAAAAGGCCCCGGCGGCGCCACTTCCGGTCCCCGCGCCGCGGCGGTCCCCGCGCCGCCCGGGGGTGCGGGGTTCCGGCGGTGGCGCAGACGGACGGAGCGCTGCGCTGAGGCGGGGCGGGGGCTGCGGGCCGGCGGCGGCGGCGGCGGGCGGGGGCAGGTCAGCGCGGGCGGACCCCGGGGCTGAGGCCGGCCCTGTCTGCGCGRCAGCGAGCAGCGGCGATAAACGCGCGCGCGAGCGGCTGCGGAGGGCCCAGGCGGGGCGCGACAGGCTCCGCGGGCCGTTGGACTCCTCCGCGGGCGGCCGCGTACGTGCGCATGTACGAGCCGCGTTTCGCGTACCGTGCGCTCGGGGATAGTCGTGCCGATTCTCTCTGTCTCTCTTTTTTTTTTTCCCCCTCCATGTCAGGTATAAAGTGATGAAGAACTGGGGCGTTATAGGGGGGATCGCCGCCGCCCTCGCCGCGGGGATATATGTGCTGTGGGGTCCCATCGCGGAGAGGAAGAGGCGCAGGAGAGGTAGGGAAGAGGCGGTGGGAAGGCCGGGAGACGCGGGTCCCTCCCGCTTCCCAGAAAGCGTGAGAAGGGTTTCCGAGGCTTAAGTCTCCTGCGCGTTTGTGTTTCTTTTCTGCAGTCTCCTGGGGTTAGAAATGTTCTTATTTCTCGTTTTTATTATTAGCTTCGGGAAAATCTTTTCTCTTAGCAAATATAAAATTTTGGTCACCGTGTTCTCGCATTGCATGTAACAAATCAATGAATTTGTATCAAATGAAGGACTTACGTTGATTTTGTAACTTATTAGTTCAGACAGCTGAAATTAAAGAAAAAACAGCCATATTAGGCACATTTTATGCATTTGTTTTGTGTTAAGTTCATTATTGAACTGCTGCAAATAATGCTCTTTAAATAGAAATGCAAAATAAGTGTTTTCTTATTTAACATTTTTGTAAGATAAGTGAAAGTTGCTTGCTAAGCAAAGTTACATAGAAATCCATTTTATTAACCCTTGATACTAATCTCAGCAAAAGAAAAATTTCATAAACTGAGCTGGAGTATGCAATGACACAGCAGTGGACCTGTGGCTCTCTTTRAACTTGCACAATAAGTGGTTTCTGTCTTGTGAATTGGCAATAAGTCTGTTACAGTTTTAAATTCCTGTTTATTACAGTAATTGTCAGATAATCCTGAACATTGATCTTGGCAATGAAAATATACTYCTGTCAAAAAAAGAACATTTTTCAGAGGAAAACTTTAAAAGTATTTTACAATAATGTATTTCTCAGCGCTGTGTATAARAATAGTTTATGTTATGATATTATGAGAGTCTTCTAGTTTTCTAATGTGTGCAAGTCCAAAATAAACTGAAATAATTTCGTTTTAATGTCTTTTTAAAACATAACATAACATTTTCTACTGAAAATAGTAATGTTTCTCTAGACTTCATGGTGTAAACTCTTACATATATGTTTGTAGGGCTCGTACCTGGCCTTCTTAACTTAGGAAACACCTGTTTCATGAACTCTTTGCTGCAAGGCTTATCTGCATGTCCATCTTTCATCAAGTGGCTGGAGGAATTTACAGCACAATACAAGACAGACCAGAACCAGTCCACTGAGCATCAATATTTGTCCCTTACTTTGCTGCATCTTCTAAGAGGTATTATATACTTSAAGTTTTTCATGTTAGGATAAACTAAGAAAATATTTAGTGTAAAAATTATTATACCCACCCTTGTTTCCTAAAGAAATGAAGATCATGTGGTCTTGTTGTCATCTTTTTGTTATTCTCCTCTGTTAACTTGGAACTCGTTGGCCAAGTTCAAACAAATTTCACAGAAGAGCAGAGATTGCAAAGGTGTTTGGTGCCTGTACCGAGYCTCAATAACATATGGACCAGGGCTGCATGTGTCACCAGAGTTGTTCGTTTCACTGGTTAGCAGCTGAAAGGTCTCAGGTTTTGTCTGACCTGCCAGGCAGTCCAGCAGTGGGCAGCCAACCAAGGATCATGCACATTTGCCAGCAGGTCAAAGAGAACAACAGGGATTCTGAAAATGTGTGGTACACTTTGCCACAGGATGTCTGGCTTTGCTGAGGCTGATCACAAAATATTGTTAAAACATGAATTTGGAGGTACAATTGAAGAAATTAGGACTACTGTTGTCACAATTAGATGGATACTCAGAACTCTCTCTATAAAGAAAATTAATGTATTATAACTTAATTTTAGCATTTTTTCCAAGCATACTATTTTATCAAAAAATATGTAATATCACATGGGATAATGTGTATAGTGTTGGATAAAAAYATTAAAACCAGTAAGCCTAATTTGGTAACCAGTTTCAAACTTGCCCCTATGCTAAATTCATTTACCAGTTATATCCTGTTTAAACATTCAAAATGTTAAAACAATTTGTTGGCTATCCCTGGTTTTCCTCACAGGGCTATTTTTTAAAGGAAATTCATTGGAAGTTTTGATGTCTTGAATATTGGTCATACTAAAAATTGTGCCAGTTAAACATGTACTTCGAAATGAGGAAGGGCTGATGCTATTTTAATATTAATGTTTCTGTGACATCTAAAGTGTCTATTTTTATCCAATCCGCTAGTAAAAGATTTTCTTTTCAGACAACATTTATATCATTTATTCTCTCCATATCACTTACCTGAGACACTTTTCACTTTGTGTTAGATCAGAAGAATGCATACAGTCACAGTTCATCTGTGTCAGATGAAAATAGTAATTTCTTAATACACACTAGTTTGATTGTGATTGTCTAGCTATACCTGTAGCCCTGTCTTAAGAATAACTGTGCTCTAATCAATTGTGTTATGCCTAAGTAATCTAAACCCTCAGCTAAACAGATTTGTATTCTAACTGTTCTTACTGGCTTTGTCTAACAGTTTAAAATGCAATGTCTCTAGCTTTATCTTGCCAAGAGGTAACAGAAGATGATGTCCTGGATGCAAGCTGCTTGTTAGAAGTTCTAAGAACGTACAGGTGGCAGATCTCATCATTTGAAGAGCAGGTGATTACAGAATTCAAGTTAGACTGCCTGGTATACACCTCATTGCTTAGATACAAGATAACAAATAACYTATGTAAGTTATGGTACTAATAGCTCCGAATGTCAAATCTGAATCTTCATTGTAGTGAAAAGTTTGCTTTAAAAAGTGAGGGAGGACAGCCATGTGATTGATGAATTGTGTTTTCAGTTTGCTTAGATATTTTTCGTAGAATCAGTGGTATCTTCAAAGCCTCTTTCTTAATTACCATTAGATTTGGTACAATGTAGCCAGTAATATTAAAATATAAGGGATACAGCCCTAACGTCATCAGAGATTGTGGGTCTATGCTGAAGTACCTGTCTGATTATAGGGATGTACTCTTATTTCGTTAAGGTTTCCAAATTTAGTTCCATATAGCATACAAAATTTCTAGCTCTTGTTATTAGTATTTTCAGCCCCTATGTAAGTGCAGCTGGCTGATGAACTTGATCAATTATCTCATCCATAAAATATGGTTCTCTCTCTCTTTTATATTTCAGAGGCAAAGCAAATAGCATAATTTCAATTATACTGTCATTGAAATCAAGGAAAGCAGGCATTTGTGAATTCATTTTTTTTCTGCAAGTATTTTAGTATCCTTTGAGTTGATATGGCTCAGAATATTTTTAATGGTGTGTGGTGTTACAGGATTTAGCTTTGCAGAAAAGCTTTTTGGCGAAACTGCAGCAGGTGCACAAAACTGGGGTCTAAACTATATTTTTTTAACTTCCTGCTGCAATGATAGATTCGTATGTGCATGCATACTCCTGAGATATGTTTGGACGTCTTTTGTTCTGGCTTCCTCTAAATCTTATTCCTCTATTCAATAGGATGCTCATGAACTATTTCATGTCCTTACTTCTTCACTAGAAGATGAACGGGAACGTCAGCCGCGTGTCACGCATTTGTTTGATGTGCATTCACTGGAGGTGACCAATGTTATTTCCTTATCAGGAGTATTTACTTAGGAATCTGGGCAAACTATTAAGTACTTAAGTGTGTAAAGTGTTTGTTTAGAAATTGAAGATGCTTTCATTATATTTACAGTGCTGTTCTTTAGTATTCTGATAGAAATGAATTGATAGTCCTGGCAATCAAAAGAATAAGAAATTGTATTTTACTATTTTGTATTTATAGTGATCCGAGTTTCATAAGGGCTTTCGCATCCTTAAACCCACTGAATACAGGGATTGCAATACTAGCTCAGAACAGTACTCCAGGTAGGCAGTTATTTATAAGCCTTGACCATGAAAGAGATTTGAAAACTGCAAAACGGGCATTTTTGGACTAGTCCATTCAGAGGTGAGGTTGCATCTTAACCGTCCAGAATTAGTGGACGACTTAATGCTGAAGGAAAGTTGTATAAAATATATACAAAAAGTTTTATATGAAGAAATTTGCTAGGCTTATATTTCAGTACTCTGAGGCAGAGAATTCCACAGGTCCATTTTATAAAAAATGTATTTTTTTGTCAATTACTAGTTCGTTGTATCTCAAGGGTTTTTTGGCCTAAAATACAAAGTGATAAAGAGACAGACTCTCCCCCACCACACACACCATTGTTCAAATGTCAGAAAARTGTATCAAGGATAAAATAAAAGCATATGTAATACTAAAGATTTTCTAAGGTAGGATTACTGAAATCTTTTATCTTCTTTTGTAGCAGCCAGAAATAACCCCAAAGCAAATAAGCTGCAGAACAAGAGGTAATTTTTTTTTCATCCTGAAATATGAGTATTTAGTTGTAGTGTTGTAGTCACTTTGGTCTTTTTTTTTTTTTGGACTCAAATACATCTTCTGCTGTGAAATACCATTGATTGTCAGTGAAACAGAATATGTTTTAGAGGTAGTTACTTTTGTTACTATTGGCCAAAAATGTGGAATTATAGTGGAGAACATAGATATATTGAAAATAAAAGGACAATTGCAACTTTGTGTTTCAGGTTCTCTTCCCCCTATGTCAAATCACTGGAAGTCTCAGCATCCTTTTCATGGAAGGCTGACTAGCAACATGGTTTGCAAACACTGTGAACACCAGGTATAAGAATGTGTGTCATCAGGTGGAAGAATGTGTGTCTGTAATACTTGTACACGAAAATAAAAGGATGCCCAACACTCCAAGAACATTCTGAGGTGAAACCATCTCACAGAGTTGACTTCAGCTCCAAAGGTTTGCAGGAATGAGACCTCAGACTGTTACTTAAGTACTTACAGCATTAATGAGAAACAAATAGGTATCACAAAATATACTGAAGAAAATTAATTGTGATCCACTTTGTGAGGATGATAACTGCCTTATTAGAGAGAATAATTATGGTCTTACTACATTTGGTATTCGGTATCGCTGAAAACTCACTCACATRGGTAGTGTTTTAGGACTAGCTATTCATTCAGCACTCAGTATTGCGATTGCCAGTGCAAAGCCAAATTAAGTTTCAGTCCATCTAGATTAAGGAGATGAAGATAAGCTAGATAAAGCAAAAATATAGAAAATAAATATCATCTGTAGATCAAGCTATAAGAGTATGTTTAATACTTTCAAAAACTTGCAAACAAATTTATTAGCAAGAATAGCTTCAGCAGAAGCAGGCGGAGTAAGAGCTTCTGCTCTGCATCAAGTGTTCCTTAATGCTGTGCTGAGGAGAGCAGGGTTAGCTGAGCCTGCTCCTCCAGATAATTCCTTTGTGGATAGCAGAGAGCATGTATTCATCTTGTGTGACGCTAGTTTTTCTGGACTGGCTTTGGCTCAGTGGATATGTGAAATATTTCCTTACAGAGTCCTGTGAGGTATGATACGTTCGACAGTCTCTCACTGAGTATTCCAGCAGCTGTGTGGGTATGTATCTCTCACTGACGTGTGATCCAGCCAGTCTTGTCTGCAGCCTCGCGGTCGTAGCTTTGTCATAGACTTACTGGTGTCTTTTCAAGATGCTGAGGCTTAAGCGTTAATGAATAGCCACAGTTTATTTTCTTGCCTTACAGGTGATCTTGTGCTAGTGTAGTACCTTACTTATAGTAAGATAAGTACCTAGCCTATAGTAAGGTACTATATTAGTCATAGTTAACAGGTTGGAGCAAATTAATATGACAGGCATAGCTTTGTTGGCATCATTGGAGTTTTCTGTTTCTCATGGTGGAGTATTTGRTCCTTGCTGCATAATTTGAACAGACCAGATCATGCCCTGAGTGCTGTGCATTTCCAGCAGTCTCAAGAAGTGGCCTGTAGGTCTGTCTCTGTGGTGATGATATGCAAGTTAGACAGCTACAGAGTTCTGAATCAAGTGGTTTCAACTGGGAGTTCTTTTTTTCTTTCTGGACTTACAAAACTGCAAATGATCGAATATTTTAGCTTGTTTTGGCAGAATTTGTGGGTCCCTTGTTACTGTAACATCTAGGTACCTGACATCTGCTAGAGATTTGCCTTTTCAGCCAAGGAAGAACTAGCTCATTCATTGATAGTCTGTGACTCATATCTACAGGATGTACTCCTAGACTGCTAGGCTTGGGATTCTGAGACACCTTCTGCTATTTGTGTTTTGTTTTATGCCATTATTAAAGATTATGCCATTCATACCTGCAGTATATAATATAATGTATACAGGAAGACAGGAAGAACTGACTAAAATGCAACCAAAATGCTAAATTTCTGTTATGTAGAGGGTCAAAGTACATGAGGTGACCCCTGAAGCACTGAGACTTTTGAGGAAAATTATAACAGGGCWAGAAATCTGTAGTTTAAAACCCCACTAAAGGAGTCATACCATCATATTATTCTTGTCTACAGTSTTTTCCACATTTATTCCTGGCCAAGAAAGAAGAATTCCTATAGTTAGCTACATTATGTTTGTTTGATACTCAAAGCTATTTAGTCAGTTTTGTCAAGAACTCAGTCTGGAATTATTCAGTTCCCATGAAAGAGAATTTTTTTCTTTCACAAAATAAATAATATGCACCCAAAAATTTTTGCAAGTAACTTTGTTTTTTTTTTTCCTACTAAGGGTCGTCCTATGACACTGGATCACTGTCTCCATCATTTCATCTCCTCTGAATCTGTAAAGGATGTTGTATGTGACAATTGCACTAAAGTATGTCATTTTAATTTCTATAACCTAGCTCTATTTCAAACCCACTGATTGAGAATCATGGCTTCAGTGCTCTCCTTTCTCTTCTCCTTTGTTTGTGACTTCAAGAAGCCTCTAGCCTACCTGGGATTTCTTATGTTTTAAGTGGGTTATTATCTCAGAGTATTTTGAAGTTTAATTTATTATTAACACTGCAAATTTGGTAATACCTGGCAACTACAGAATAAAATACTTATTTAGCTAATATTTGGGATAGTTTCTTGTTCTGACATTTTAAACAGTATTTTACAGTTGCCTGTAGTTTAATGATAGCATAGAGCCAAAATATTTATTTCAAAACCAACAGAAATAGCTTAAGGCTAAACTTAAATATAGAATCTTTGTTCTATAAATGCTCATTTCTACTTGATTTTGCTTTTTAATTCTGATTCTGAAAAAAGTTGGTGGGAAATTTTAATTGTAATTAATGAACTGAGCATAGGTCTCGATAAGAAATCACTGCTGTTTACTGTGTGCAAATCCACAGTATTATTCTGTGTAAGTTGATAAAGCATGTAAAATCAAATGGCTCTTATTTTTTTCCCTCTGATTTCAGATTCAGGCAGAAGGGACTCTGTGTGGACAGAGCATAGAAAACCAGAGAACAACATTTGTTAAACAATTAAAGCTAGGAAAGGTGAGGCAAGTTAACTCTCAAAATCAATTCCTAAATCCTATTAAACAGTAATTTCCTTCTTCAATCTTTTTGCTTGATATCCACTTCTTGATATTAAACTTCTTTAATGTTTTACTTGAAAAAGTGAGCTCATTTGTCAAATATCTGTAGGCATTGAGGCCTCAATTCAGCAAAGCACCAGAGTCTATCGCTTAAAGAATGAGTGTTCTRCTGTTATTCAGCAAAGCACTCAAGCATGAGCTTGGCTCAGCTGCAGTTCGTATGTCTTGCAGTAACTTTTGATTTCCATGGGAACTGAAGTGATCCACATACACACCTGTTTTGTATGTTGTTTAGCAATTGCATGTTTCAAAGAAATTAAAATATTCTGAATACAGCTGGTTTAAACAAGTGAATATGGTGTTWAACAGCAGGTACAATTTAGATTAGAAGCCCTTAATAAGAGTCTCTCTTTGTTCTGTGATCATATAATGCAGTGGACAAGAGGGCATTGGTCTGTTAATTAAGAGTCTCAAGTTAACCCTGATTGACAGAGGTTAACTCTGGTGTTACTTTTGAGTGTTCAGATAACCATTTGCCTTTTTTTTCCCCCACGACAATTTCACTGTGCCAAACCATARCTTATTAGATATTAGTAAATGTCTTACAACAATTCACTCCAACTCATTTTGATCCTCGTTTCTACCTCACAGATCAGCAAGCTGAATGAGATTGACAGATAGGTTGTTAAGGAACATGCATGTATTCTTACTGATTTTTTTTTTCTCTCCCATGTGGAGAAGACTCTCTAATATTAGCTATCCTACCATGTAGAGAGCAGTAGTAGTATTATCACCAAGTTTCTGGATTTGTATTGTCTTTAGAAATACTACTGCCAGTAAGCTTATATGCAGATAAAGTAGCACATGAGGGAAYAGGTCAACGACTGATTTCCTCATCCACTAGACTTTCCAGTTCCCTTAGTATGCTTTTAACTTTTACAGCTGCTTCTCTTCATTTAATATGTGTTTTGACTTTCCTTCTCTACGGAAACTTGCTGAAGCTCCCTCAGTGTTTGTGTATCCATCTACAAAGACTGAGCTGGTCAAACCAAGGCACTCCTCTGAAACGTCATGAACACGTTCAGTTCAATGAGTTCCTGATAATGGACATCTACAAATATCACATTCCTGTTCATAAATCAAACCAGAATGATCTGAATCAGAAAAACCCTGAAGGGACAACCTCTGAAACAAAGGATGGGACAGCAGTAAAACCTTCAGGTATTTAGTTTGAAAAAATAAAATATATTGGTTATTTCTACATTTCAGTGATAAACAAAGCATTCTAATCTGCAGAATGAATATAGGATGCATATAGTGAATGTGCATCTTTGGATGTGTGCTAAGAGGACAAGTAGAGTCCTTTTTTCTGGCAAGCATTGAGATACCCTGGTCCAGGTATACAGTTCATTTTTTACCGTTTAATTTGATTCTGCTAAATACAAAACAAAAACCAAACAAAACAACAAGAAAACCAGTGTAAAGTTGGCATGTTTTAGTCCAAAGGATGAGTGCATGTTGAAGTCAGGAAGTCATCCTAAAGATTATCTTGTTAGTAATCTCTTCTAATGCTTCAGCACAAGCACAGAAAGGACTCTGTAAGAATGGTAGCTTCTTACAATTAGAAAATCTATCTAATAATTTATGTCACTTAGGCAACTCAGTATTTCACATAGTAAGGATTCTGTAAAAGTGGTCATTTTTATATTTGTCATGTAAAAACAATTACCACTGTCTTTGGATATTATATTGCTCTGCATCTCTACAGCATTGTGATATGTAGTTAATTAAAATAAGTAGAGAACTCTCACATCCTCGGATGGAAGGCACTGTAGAAACAGTTTTACTGATTTGTAACACAAAAGATAAGCTAAGTTACGCTCTACTTTCTTTGGCAGATGCAGAGCAGTCATGTAGCACTAAATCACTCTTTATGAATGGTGCCTGCTCCCCTTCATTTTTAATGTCCTCGGGAACTTTTCCACTTACTGCGTTCCCTGAATGCAGGTAAGTTAGAGATTTGTACCTATCTTACAATTCCTRTCTCTGCAAATCTTGTTTTCTTTTATTCTATCTCTTTATTGGGAGTTTGTGTAGTCATAGAATTTAACATCCATCCTAGGTCCTGTGCAGAAATCATTTGCTCATCTCTTTGGCTGATTTTTGGTGGTTGTCTTTGGCTCCATTTCTCTCCTGCTAGAAAAGGGAGTAGAGTATGTTAGAAGCAAAATTCAGAATATGCTGGTTCATGTTGCAGCAATCATCCTACCGAATAGCCATCATGTTGTTATTGCTGTTCTGCTCTACCCCTCCCTTTCATTTTTCATCTTATTCTTACAGTTTTTAAAACTATTACATAAATTCTAACAGATGACTTAAGCTCAATTTCAGTTAGACAGAGCTGCCACAGCTCTACTTGTTGGTACAACCTGCCTTGGTGCATCTCTATTTGAGAATGTTCACCCATTTTCATGTCTGTGACCAATGTATAGTTGCTTTTCTCAGAGAATACCCCTCCCTCTCCCCCCAAATAAACACAAAGCAGCTGGGGCCTCTTCTGGTGTGTGTGTGATCTGCAAGAGTTGCTCACCCTTCCTTTTTCTCATTTGCCCTTCAGTTCCCCTGTATACCTTTACCGTCTGATGGCAGTTGTAGTTCATCATGGAGACATGCATTCTGGACACTTTGTGACTTACCGTCGCTCTCCACCTTCCCCTAAGAACCCACTCTCTATCAGCAATCAGTGGTTATGGATTTCAGATGACACTGTTCGCAAAGCTAGCTTGCAGGAAGTCCTTTCATCTAGCGCTTACTTGCTTTTTTATGAGCGTGTTCACTCAAGGGTACAGCACCAAAGTTTGGAGTTGAAGACCGAAGAGTGACTAAGAGAGCTTAAGGACAAAAACTAACAAAATTGCTCTAATGAGATCTACGTTGCACCTCCTGTCTATTATGCAAATAACCCACCACAGGCCCTTTAACTTTTCCCTTCCTCTATGGCAATGGCTGGCTCCTGCTGGGAGTTAAGTGTTTCACACCAAAATGACGCTACCCAAAGTCGGTCTGCTAATGTTGTGCAGTCCAAAGTGTATCTGCATTAGAGAAGCATTTATGCTGTTTCAGTAATACTTCGTCTGCATCGCAGCTCTGAAGCAGGCATTTCAAACAGAGACTTCCCAAGGCCATGTTCCTTATCCTGATGCATATATAAGTTATCATATGGAGATGCTTAATTCTATACATTTCGCTGCAGACGTTTCTGAATAGGTGAGCCCCAGAAGTGGTTGATAGGAAGCTGTTATCAAAGGCAATGATTTTAAAAACAATGAAGTGCCTCGAGCTTATTTGAATGGTTACATTACCATTGTCTGAGTCTGCTGCATGCCAGTTATGTTCTGATAAACGTCTCAAGATGATGGGAAGAACTATTAACTGAATCGGATTTAATATCCTGGCTAATCAATAAAGCAAGGCATCTCTATGTAGCATGCATGATCCAAAAAACTACTTTCCTATTTATGTTGTTTTCCTAACATTTCAGTTCTTCATACATTGTAGAAATACCTCTACTGATTCAAACTGGKTTTTTTTTCCAGGAAAAAAGATCAAATTTTTAATCAGAAGCTAAGACGCTGATTTGTTGCTCTGTATCTTTGGAATTTAGGTGAAATTAAGAGACAGAAGCATTTGCTAGCAATCAGTATTGTAATTTTCTTTGTCACTATGAAATTGTTGAGTAATATTGCTGGTAGTATTGACTACATCTTTTAATGCTATTATTTGAAGGCTACTGTAATTGGTGTTCTAGACTTACCCTTCCTATTTTAATGCTTAACACTACCATTTTTCATCATCCATTCAAATATATGCTGTCTGGCTTGCTTGTACTGGTTGTAATTGTGAGCTGAGATGTATAGCCACCCAAGCATCATTGTAAGTTAGAATACACACAGTTGATTCAGGACTGGCAGGCACTTGTCTGGTGAAGTAGTACAGTAGTCTGAAAAGACTGGTGTCACTGTATTACATACTTCTATTTATATGGAGGTCTGTGTAAGCTGTACTTTGCTGCTCTAGACTGTTTTGAGTAAAAAACTCGGACAAACCACAGAGGGAGCAGAAGCAAAAATTACCCTTTTGACTGCTTCTGAATTATCAGGAATAAAGTATGTAGGCTATTTTTAGCTCTTTTCTATCCTTGTACCTTGGAGGCAAAAAAGATTTATTCTCAGACTAGCTTTTTCAGTGTAAAACGGCAACTAAGTTTTCAAATGGTAACTGTCTTAATATTTTTTTTAAGAGCAATTTTGTACCTTACTGTATTCGTATCTCTTCTGGAAGCTCATAAGCATTCAGAGTTCTGTAATGGGATGCTTGAAATCTACCAGAATAGGAATAGTAATGGATATATATGAAAATCTATATCCTTTATTTCACTGACATCATTCCAGAGCATGGATCATAATGCCTGCTCCAAGTAACACTCATAATATATATATAAAACAGTCTACGTAAATCCATTGATATATTAGTTCCTGAGAACCCTGTCCCTCTGTACTAGGGTAGCAGTAGCATGTTTTTAACCTTTCTACTTTAACTTACGGGAAAAATAACAAAAAGGCAAAAAAATAAATAAAAGGATGCAAAATGCCAAAATCATTCTAGCCATTGAACTAAGATCTAACAGACTTGCAAAAGTAAGAGAGGAGAAATTCCACCACTCTGGACAGCAGGTATATGCAGTAGGAGCTCTGTAAAGCAGTGCTGGGTGTCACCTAAGGAAAAATATCATGCAAAGCATCTAGCTCCAACAATTCTACCATTTGTACCTCAGAACTTCAAAACATTTCCACTGCCAGTAGTATATATTCTGCAATACTTACTCTCGGCATGGTCTGTTTAGAGATTTTCAACTCCATGAATCTTTGTGAAGTTCATYTGAACAGGTCACTTTGCTTAGAATGCAGTAATGCTGGAGTCAGAATATACGCGCACAATGGCTAAGAGTCTTAAACTTATCAGCCTATAACAGTGACATGAAGGCACATACTGCTGCAAGTTTGCAGTTTAATATTTTTCATTTCCTTTTGCATAGAACTGCTTTCAAGCAGGGGCCAGTTTGATGAGAATGAAAGCACAGTCACTGTAAGACAATGATAAACTGCTCTTTTTCACTCAGCTGCAAATTTACTCTGAAAGTTTCTTCAAGGGCTATAGAGATGAGGGTTGAGTAAAAAACACTTCTTTTAGCTTTTACTGTAAAGGAGGAGTAGGTGGTCTTGGCTTAGCCCTCATTCTGAGGAAGGAAGCAACTGTCAGCACCCTGCTTATGGTCCTGAGCCACACTAGATGCTCTCAGCCTAATYTGAGCATCAAAGACTTTGGCAGATGTTTGCCATCGAAGCCGCACCTTTTGAATTCAGTGGGCTCTGTGCAGGCACATGAAGCTCAACTAATGCTGTATTTGTCATTCACAAGCTTCCMTGGTGAAAAAGGTGTTAATAAAGTGTAAAAGGTTATAAAACATCAGATATATGGGATACAGACCTCCAAGATGCCATCTCTGTACTTAGATTATTCTTGTTTTATTGTGTATATTATTTAAAGTGTATATTAGAGTCAAACCACTGCACTGCTGTTTGAAGTTGTGTTTTCACTTCAGGATATTTTTGTAACTGTACAGTAGCAATAAAAGAATGAACTTACAACTAAAAGTGGCTGTTCTGGTGTGGTAATATCTTGAAACAAATACCAAGCTATAAGCCAAACCACATATACTATATCTGATTTWAAAAAAAAGCACTTGTTCACATTAGTGAGATAATAAACATTTCTACGGGAGCTCTTCATGCTCTATATAGCATTTGCTGGCACTGAGTGAGCGTGGGAAGTCCCAGATTGTCTGAGCAGACATTTCATGAAGTTATGCTGGGAGATAGCTCTGATAGATCTACTGCTGAAGCTTAGAGCCAATCACTAATTTAGATACTTGTAGCCTGGTTCACATTTTTTGCTTAGTACTGAAATTGCTTGATTCTTCAATATCAATATCTCTGAAAGAGAAATTGTCAGTTATGTCAGGGAAGCAAGCTCCTGTTCTTGAAGTCAAAACACCAGACACCTGCTTGCTAAAAATTTCACTTTCTGGCTAGAGGCATCACTTTCCGAAATGTCAGGTTGATTCTTGGGGCAAGTACTCTCTTGCGGATGGGCAGGCTGTGATACCAATACACGTTGGTGGGATACTTCATCATCAGCAGACTACCGTGGGCTAGTTGCAGTTTGATGGGCTTAATGTGGCGTGTTGCGTTTTTCCCTCTGGAATCACAATGCCTGAAAATAAAGTCTCTGCAAGCTCCAAACGACACAGATGCAATAGGACTGCGTGGAACCAGTTCTCTCTCATCATCTCTATGTTCACCTATGTGGTCACAACCATCTTTATACCTGTAAACAGAAGAGATTACTTAGTTTTTCCACCAGTCCAATGAAATGAATGCCAAATGACTCCTCAGTGATCTCTGAAGAGTGTTGCACAAACAATTTTTCATTTAAACAAGAAGTTGCTTGATGCAATCAGAAATCAGACATACCTGTTAATAAGGACAAAATTAAAAGTATGTCCAGTGTGCAAAGCAACGCGGTCTCTGATATGGTCGAGAACTGGGATCCACGGCTTAGGGGAAAAGGTAACGCCTGAGTAAGTGTATGTTAACTCAGGATCGCCATAGGTCACCTGCTTCCTTGGAATGCTATGCCATTTGCCAAACACATGCAATTTTGTCAGCTCACCTGTTTCAATGAGAGATAAGAGAGATCAAAACTAACTCTGCATTCTCATTAGGATATTTTACCTTAAATATCAGGTTCGATCAACAGCGGTTAACAATTACCCTCTACCATTCACAACTGGATTTGGTGCTAGTGTGAATTATAATTACAGTGTGACAATAAAAACAGCACATTGCAGCCGATATCCYGAAGCTGTTATCTGTGTTCAAGGGTTTCTGTCCCACCAAACTACTTAATGCTCAAGTTCAGCGCTGCCTTACAACCAAAGGGATGAACGGGACGAAGACAAAACTTTAAGCTTCTCCCCATCGTGTCCTGCTGTTGAACCAACACGACTGAGAAGAGGTAAAATACTACTGTGTCTGCAAACAAGCTCCTGTCACCGTTTCAGGACTTCTGCAGTTCTTTGGGGAAGAAACTGCCCACTCCGCGTGCTTAAAGCTCTAGGARACGCTCCGCAGGCTCAGGCCTACGCGTGCTCCTCGCTCCTCGAGCTCCCGCCGCCCCGGCAGAGGCGTCCCTCCGCCTGGCAGCTCTCTGCACGCCGCCGCAAGCCCTTCGGCGGGGCCTTTAGGCGACGGGTTTTCGCGCTGGGTGCGACAACCCTCGGCGCGGCGCTGCTCCCTTTACCTCCCAAGTACTCCACCTCCTTCTCCAGCTCCTGGAAAATCCCGTCCGCCTCGGCTGCGCCGAAGAGCACCCCGTAGTCGCACCTCAGCCCCTCCGCCCGGATCTCCCGCCACGGCGGCGGCGGCTCCGCGCCCGCCGCCTCCCGCCGCGGCCTCTTCCCGCCGCGGGGCCCGGCCTCCCCC
>NW_028186522.1:262650-323532 GCF_003343005.1 Rhea americana
GGCGCTGGCAGCCGTTAAGGGGCGGTGTGGGGGGCGAGGGTCGCGCGGCGCTGGCGGCCGTTAAGGGGCGGTGTGGGGGGCGAGGGTCGCGCGGTGCTGGCGGCCGTTAAGAGGCGGCGTGGGGGGCGCGCGCGGCGCTGGAGGCCGTTAGGGGAGGGGGCGAGTGACACTAGTGACCGTTGGGGGCGRGGGGGGGAATGCCGGTCCTGCGGCCGCTTCGAAAAAGTTCGCGGTTCTGTCACACCTGAATGAGGCTGCTCTGCACCGCTGTCCAATAGGCGCCCAGAGAGGCCTCTCGTCATGGTTGCTAGGCAGATGGGCTTTCTCCCATCTGCAGTAGACCAATAGGGAGGCGCGGGGCCCYCTCTTTTCGACCAACGGGGAGCAGGAGTTTRGGAACAAAGCCTGTGGGCGTGGCCRTGGCGGCCGAGCGGCCAATGAGGGAGGCYCCGACGCTGTTTTGCCGCGAAATAGTCGCGTGGGCGCGCGGCGCCGTAAGAGCCGCCCCGCGGGGAGGGCGCGATGGCGGCGGCGCCGCTCTTGCGGCTCGGCCGGCTCCTGCCGCTCGGCCTGGGCCGCGGCGCGCAGCACCTGCTCTGTAGACGCCTCTCCACGCACATCTCTAATTGCGATTCCCAGGCCAATGCCGCTAAGAAGCCGAAGGCGGCGGAAGCCGAGCCGGGCCAGGCCTCGCCACTGAGCCCGGCGCAGCTGGAGCGGATCCGCAAGAACAAGGAGGCGGCTCTGCGGCGACTGKCCGAGCGGAACGTGCCCGCCGGCTTCGGGGAGAGCTGGAGGCGGCAGTTAGCCGATGAGTTCTCGAAGCCCTACTTCATGGAGGTGAGCGAGGGGTGCAGGCCTGGCGCGGTGGGGCTGCCGGCCGCCTGCGACGTTCCCGCGCGCAACCCGCCCATTCTCTCCCTCCCCTCCCCAGCTGATGGCGTTTGTAGCAGAAGAGAGGAAGCGGTACACAGTCTATCCTCCCCCGGAGCAGGTCTTCACCTGGACGCAGATGTGCGACATCAGAGATGTGAGTAGAGCCGCAGGTGCTGGGTGGAGATGGGAATGGTTGCTCGCTACCTTCTGCTTGCTTAAAAAAGGAAGCTCAGTTGCAAGGGTTAGTTGCACAGAGACACCTACTCAGTCTTAAGTGTCTGTCCCCTGTGATGCGGATGCTGTTGTTTCCCTTACATAGTCTGTAAATCCTGGCTCCTCTTTCTGTTATCGAAATGGCTTTATTGTTTTATTACCCTGATCAGAAGCGGTGTTTTCTTTAAAGTTTTATTTAGACTTTCGACCTTATTTCCTGTATCAGTAACTTTCTACAGTGCCTGACTCTGGGTCTGCTACATTTGAATTTCTCTTGCCTTTTCACATTCTGTAACAGACTAAAAAACGTATACCGTTGTGCTTAAGTTGGCCCCTTTTCTAATAAGCTCTGTTTGCAGTAATAATTATCACAAAGGAGGATATGGCATGAAAATAAAACCTGAGGAAGCTTCGTTGGAAGATGCTTTCACAAGCTGTTTTATTTGGACTCGTAGAAAACTCTGGTCTCTTGCACTCAAAATGTCTATGTATTCTTGGCAGCAAAGCTTGGTGATGTTAGTCCTTAGTCTTAGATAGGAACTGCATTCTTTAGCATGTATTTAAAGAGTTAAGTCAGTGATTTAATTTTATGTATGTGGTGGTATGGATTGTATGGATTTGTGTGTTTTTGGGAGCAGGGTTTTTGAAGAACCTTTGTGAGCCCTTTTTTGTTATATTTTAAGAATAATTCTGTTACAGTTGCTGCATTAGCAGTATTAACAAGGGTCTGGATCTGCTTTCAGGTAAAGGTTGTCATTTTGGGGCAAGATCCATATCATGGACCTAATCAAGCTCATGGGCTCTGTTTCAGTGTCCAGAAACCTGTTCCACCACCCCCCAGGTATGACTGCACTCAATTTGCAAAATTTGTTTATTTACTGAATTAAATTACTTGTAATTCTGTGTTATTTGTGGTTATGTGCCTGATAAAGGATAGGAAATGTGTTGTAACTATTGAATCTGAAGTTGTGTGTTCCTCAGAAAAACAGAACTATGAAAACACTGATAATTCTGTGTAGTTCAGTGATATTCTGACAAGCACACTGCATTTCAGTTGTGGCAATGAGGCTGTGGATTAACACTTCTAGCCAGGGACATAAAGAGGCCTTGTTGCCCTGCTTCTGCAAATGGCTTTGTTGTTAAAGAATTTGATGGAAATTAGTTTACTGTTTTTGTCCAGTGCAAGTGGCTGTGTTTGCTTTTATCCTTAAAGAAGCAAACTTCTAAGGGCACAGCTGTAGCTTTCATTGTCTGCAGTGAGTTTTTCATCTGAGCACTAATAGACATTTTGCAGGGTTAAAGTTTACTAGCCAACTGTCTGATTACATAGGTTTTGTTAAGTATCTAAATACTAGATCATTAGATTGTTCCAGAAAGCTAATTTAAAACCTATTGTTTGCAGTTTAGAAAATATTTACAAAGAACTATCTACTGATATTGAAGACTTCACACATCCTGGTCATGGAGATCTAACTGGCTGGGCCAAGCAAGGTAAGTTAGTGGAGAGTCTAGAAACATTTTCATTGTGGGCCATAAACAAGTCTATCTAGAAAATGGATTTATAGTTTAGAACAGTCTCTCTGTAAAAGTTAGTATTTATTCTGAGTGCCTATCACTTAGCAGTTACCTTAGAAAGGCAGTACTCCAATTACTTGATTATTTATGGGAGTGGCAGGGAAGCAAAGTGGAAGGAGATAACACTTGATTTTGTTTGTCCTTTATCCCTTTGTTTGATAGGTGTGCTCCTCCTCAATGCTGTCCTGACAGTGCGAGCTCACCAAGCTACCTCCCACAAGGAGAAAGGATGGGAACAATTCACAGATGTGGTAGTGTCTTGGTTAAACAAGAACTTGCATGGAGTTGTGTTCATGTTGTGGGGAGCATACGCGCAGAAAAAAGGCAGTTCCATTGACAGGGTACACATTACTCTTCTTTATTTCTCTTTTTTCCTTAAGTTAAAGTGTGGACACTAGAGGGCACTTTCCCTCTGGAGTTGGGGCCTTTTTCCTCCTCAGTTGAGATCTATTTGCCATCAAGTTTAATTACCCTTCTGTTTTAAGTTAGTCCTTACCACAATTAAGTAACAAAATTGGGAGAAAGTGTAATCTTCTGTTGTGAGAAAAGCCTCTAATTCATGATAGAACTGATATTTCTAGGAAATCTCCCATGAATAGATATAAAGTTGCTATTAGGATTATTACAATGATTTAGAAATGGCCTAGGTATTGCTGCTTCTTTAGAATAGTCCATCCTTCTGCTCTGTTCAGGAGGACTAAAAATCTGTGAGAGACTCTACCTGAGTTTTTTAGGCCTTCTTTATCAGTTTGATCACTGAGGAAATATAGAAAAGAAATTGTATCTACTTAGTACTAGAACCAGTGAACCTTGTCCAAGGAGCTGAAAGCATGCAAATCTAACGAGCTATTTCCTTTAACGTTTTACAGAAACGCCACCATGTTCTGCAGACAGTTCACCCTTCACCTCTGTCTGTGCAAAGGGGGTTTTTCGGCTGTCGGCATTTCTCTAAAACAAATGAGTTGCTGAAGAAATCTGGCAAGAAGCCCATTGACTGGAGAGCACTCTAAACTACAAGCATAAGCTTGAGAGTTTAATGATCAGAAATAGCCCCTGTTCAAAGGGTTGCCTTATTTCTGAAAAACGTCTGCTGACCTGAGAATCGTTCTTCGGATGTTGATCAAGTCAATGAAAAAATGACTTAAATTTCAGAGACAGTTGTTCTTCCCCTCTCTCTTCTCTCACTGTTTATACACATATATACATATATATATATATATATATATATGTATACATACAATGTGCCAGGTGTTTTTAAGAGCAAATTGGAATGTTGTATGGACTACTTTGTTACCACTCCTTGAACTGATCTTAGCATAGTGTGAAGCCAAGAAAGAAAAAAAAATCCATATTAATTTGTGCTCATTGTTGTAATGGGAATATATGTGAGTGCTCTTGTGAATGTATGTGAATTCTCATAGGTTAAGCTATTTGGTTTCTGTAAGTACCCTAATTTGCCTCCTCCCGCTCTTTTGCTTTGTGATGTGCGAATCTGGATTTTGTATTTGGTGGTGGTGGGGAATTGGAGGCACATGAGGGAAAGCTGAGGGGTTCCTTTTTGATTTTTAGCTTTTTTATTTTTTGCTACAGATGTAAGATTTTATTAGAAATACACTGGCCTCCTGTGGCTTTAGAGTCTGTACAGTGTGAGGAAGTTTGAGTGTATCTTTGCACTCTCTCAAAAGGTCAGGGTTAATCCTCTCAGCAGCTGAGGGGGAAATAATGACCAGCACTTTGGTTATGTTCTGAGCCTTGTTCCCAAAGGAAACATGACRCTTAGAGGAGAAACCCCAAAATATTAAACTGCTTGGTGGGTATCTTAATCACCTGGATGACGGGTGAGTTGTGATGACCACTAACTCTGAGGTGATCCTGTGTATAGTGCTAGTGAGTCTGGATCACTGAGTATTCTGCAGAAACAACGTACAAGGGCATAAGACAGGAAAGTGGTTTCATGCAAATAAGTTTTGTGCTGATGATGTTTTTTTCTGCAACTCTTGCTCTGTTCAGTACTTGCTGATGTCAAGGGAGATGCTTTGTTTAAGATTTGCTGGTTGATGGGCTTGAATATTTCAGTTTAAGATCTTGTGAATTACAATATGGAAGTGAAGATGCAGTGTGTCAGTGAAGAAAAGGATCTATTGAATACAGAGGTGGTTTTGTGCTTTGCTTTCATAGGAGCACAATGAGGTTTCTAGCCATTGTTGAAAATAACTATTACTACTTCTAGCATGAAAATAGATCTGACTTTTAATTTTGAATTTCCAGTCCATCTTTGAATTGTTACTTTCTTTCAWTGAAAGTGGTCTATTCTTTCTGAAGTTACATAACTTTTTATAGTAGATTCAAACATCTGAATATGCATATAAATCGTGTTTAGTAGGTAACACTAGTGCAAGTGGAGTTCTGCGCTTTCTTTGAATGTGTTTTTTTCCTCAAAACAGATTGTTTTTAAATAAAAATAACATTGTTTATGTTGTGCTGTGATCTTACTTAACTAGTAGGGAAAATGCAGTGACTGAGGGTGAGGTAAGGGGCCAGACTSTGCTCAGGGCTGCTGCCTGCATGTGTGTCTGGGCCTCCTCTCCCCTGGCCTGCGCCCTGCTCCCAGCCCTAGGGTGGATGCTGGGGGTGTGTGGTCCATGCGTCACTGGAGTGAGCTGCCAGCTCCCTGGGGAGATGCAACCTCAGGTGCAGCAAGGAGTTTCTCTTCCTTGGTGTCACCGTTGTTATTAACTTGCAAATACATTCCTCTGAAATGGCAACTTTTGTGATAATGTCTTGAATGCAGCATGAGCTGGTTGGAAGGTTTTAGTCAGGAAACTTCAGACCTGGAAAGGGATTGGAGCAARAGGAGCTCTAGGGAGCAAGTCTAGGACCTGTGGTCGTGTGCCTGCAGCAAACTCTGCTCTATCTCGTTGCACAGTCCAAGCTGTGGCTGTTTCCTTGCCTGATTTCTCCAAGAGATGGACAGAAAAGTAGGCTTTTATTTAAACAGATATATAAAAAAATGCTTTTTATATCATTTTTATTAGAAAGCTTCAGTGACCCCTGCTCTTAATGGGCATCCTTTTGCGGTGCCTTACCACTGTGCGAGCTGGCAGGGCATGCGGTGCCTGTGCCCTTGTCTCCTGGGTGCTCCCTGTGCCCCAGCAAGTTTGTGGCTGCGGGCTGGCCATGGCAGCCAGGGCTTGTGCCAGCTGCAYGGGCCTGACCCTTGTCCCATGTGGATCGGGTGCTCCCAGCATAGTGCCATGAGCCCTTGCTCGACTTGGGCCATTGCCCTGGCCCAGATGTTTTTCAGCCTTGTCTCTGACAGAAGTTTTTCCAGGCGAACTAGTGTGAGGCTATTTTTACTTTTGATCTTAATGTCACATGTAAGAAAGCAAATGTAAGGCAGTGAAACAGTCTGAAACATGACACCCTGCAGCRCAGTCGGGTGACGCTGGCTGTCACCTGCCCTGGCAGCCTTGGCAGGGGCTGAAAAGAGGCACTTTCTGCATGACACTGGCATGCTGTCCCCTGGGTTTCTTGCTGCAGGTGCTGGATACCTGGCACGATTCTGGGTTTCAGGCCAGCAGGGGTGTGCTGTTGTGCCAGATACATTCCCACACTGAGCACAGCCACGTCCATCTCATGTTTCCCAGCAGTTGTTCACTCCCTTCAGTCGTGCAATAGTTAAGTGTAAATACAATGCTTTTCTGTGGCAAAGATGGGTTAATCTGAAGTCTTTTTGTCCCAGGAACTGCTGCCAAATCCTGCCTCTAGCACTGCCAGTTCTGCCTGACAGTGCAGAAGAAAGGCAGTCGCTGGGAGCTCTGCGATGCAGGGCTGCTCCTTGCAGTGCGGGACACACAGCGGGGCTCCAGCAGGATGGTAAGTGGCCTGCGTGCGCTGGAAGTGATTCTGCTGTGCACAGAAATAAAGCTGCTGGTCAGAAGCTTGTGTCTGGCTGCCCGACGCTGAGGGACTCCTGATGAAATAGCAGAAAGCTAGGATGTCTGCAGGCACTGTAGCTGAGGAGGGCTTTTGTGTCCTAGGTCATTCAGAGAACCATAAAGACCAAGTGAATTGGGCAGAAAATGCCTCCTCTTAAGTAGGTCGTTATTGGTAACAACTATCCAAGTTCTGTTTATAGAAACAATTCTGAATGATTTCAGTGCTCTTTGGGCTTTTTTAAAGSCCAGATCTGATGTACTTAATATACTTAGGTTTTAAATTCATACTTTATTTTTATCTTRGTGCCCTTTGGCTGTTGTATTTAATACTTCCTTGGCTTTAGAGTGGGATTTTGTTTCTGTGTCTTAATGCTCAGCACCTGTAAATGCCTGTGTATGTACTTTGTAAAATGGGAGAATYCTCGTTAATTTTGTACTTAGGTAACACGTGGCACTTGCATCAAGAAACCAGGCTGTGCAGGGCTCTGCTAGGGCTGCAGTCTCCAAGGCAGGCTGTTTCCTGAGTGCCTGTGTGCAGACAAGAATAGTAAGCCAACAAAACGAGCATTTCTTCTAGAAGCGCTTGTTCAGCCAGAGAGGTTGTATGCTGACTGAGAGGGCTGCCTATCACCACGGCTGTTGGCCGGACATTCGCTTATGAGCTCCTCGAACAAGGGCAGGTCAGCAGGTTTCCTGGGCTCTTGGTCCTGTCCTGCCCCCCCCCCCCCTTTCTACGCAGGGTAGAAATGCACCTTGCGAGCAAGCAGAAGGGACGGGAAGTGAGAAGRGGTAGAGAAGAGCATGGCAGGGATGGTGGTAGCTTCCTTCCCCTTCTGGCAGTCACTTGAATTAACTATTTGTAGAGTTATATATTCAGTTTATGACTTTTCTATTTGTATGGGATCTTCCCAGCTTTGGAGCTGGCCTCAGAAATGCTGCTGGCATGTAACTGGGTTATCTGAGCATCCCCTGCACCTCCTCGCCATGTCTGGGGGGAGCTACCCCAGGTCAGAAGCAAAACACTGGCCTTTTTGTAGCACTTTCCCATGGCTGACATTGCCCTTTGGATAACAGCGAGAGGTGGTGTGCAGGGAGTGACTTGGGAAGGCTGCCAGCTCTCACAGAAGATGCAACTAGTGCGCTGATTTGAGTCCTTTTAGAGGCAATGACGGTCCTTGCAGGTGGCCTTCCCTGTTGCCTGGGATGTGACATAAGAGCATAAGTGTAATTTACCTGGGGAGCAGGAACTGCCTGTAACGGCAGCGTGGACGCGTGCCTGCTGCACTGCCAGAGACGTGAGGCTTTAGGGATGGGGCTGCTGCCACCTTGGTAGAAAAAGCTGCTGCTCTCCTGCACTAGCTCCACGGGAGGCGCTCGGGGCATATCTGTGCTCTGCGCGTGCCAAGTTTCTGTTTTTGGAAGTAAAAATAGCTCTGGCTGAGTGTTTTCAGTTTAGCTGTAATTCACYGCGGTGCCGAGAGACGGACTGAACAGAGAGGGATTTTGCTAGATTTTATGGGGCAAAGCAGCTGCGTAGATCGCTGTTCTCCCTGTGGGTGTCCGGGAAYGTGAGTGGGGAGCCCTGCTATCGCCCTGCCCTTCCCCCAGGTCTCCCGGAGCAGGGCAGGAGGCCTCCCAGCAGCCAGTCCCATCTGCCAGCTCTCTACGCTTGCTTTGCTGGTCCTCGTCCCTGGAGCTGCTGGTCCTCGCTGGGGGCTCTGTGTTTGGGGAGGAGCAAGGGTCCAGGCTTTTCCCAGCGTCTGGCTATAGCGCTTAGCAGGCAAAGCCAGGGAGAGCCCCATGGCTTGTGTGGGGAGCTGGAGYGCTGCCTGGCAGGCAGGAGGCTTTTGCTGTGACCCCCAGCTCTTCCCCTGCCAGCCTGCGGCCCTCTCTGAAGGCTCCTCAGAGACGAGCAGAAGTGAGCCGTTAGTACTGAACAAAGCAGATAATAAAGCAAAACAACACCACTTTACTAAYAGAGCATCTCTCTGTTCCAGGCTGTCTGAATGGTGCTGGTGACCTTGTTCTTTCTGAAACTGATGCTGTTCATTTGGTCCAAAATGGCAAACTCTCCGCCTGCAAACAAGGAGAGGTCTGAGCCTGATCTGCAGAGCCCGGCCGCACTGCTGACCACCGAGAGCCAGGAGCAGCCTGCAGGCCAGCAGCAAGATGGCTCGGAGATGCCGATCCTGTCAGCTGAGCCTTCGCTGGCCACCATCACTGACGATGCCTCCATGGCAGGCTCAGAGCAGCCAGGAGCCAGTTCCAGCCAGCAAATGTCTCCAGCCACCCCCGCGTCCCCTGGCCTGCCAGCGTCAGTGCTGGGCGCTCCATCAGATGGGTCAGGCAGGCCTCAGGTTCCCCTGTTTCCCCTAAACCCGCCGCTGCAGCTGAACAAGCCTACCAGGGAGGAACAGGAGCAAATCGCGGTGTATAATCCAGCAACGCTCAGACGACCAGCCTTGACCAAATTTGTGCTGGGCTCCTTCGACGACAACTCCTCCGACGATGAGGTTGTGGCCGGAGCCTTTAAAGTCACCAACCGGCGGAGCAGCCTGGCAGTCATGGGCAACGAGACCGCATCTCTGGCCTCTTCGATGGAGCTTTCTACTAGCATAAGGTAATGCAAGGTGCTGGGGCCAAGCAACYGAGCCACAGAAGGCTCAAAGTGAGAACAGTGCAAAAAATTGGAGCTTTGGGCAGATGTGGTGTGACACGTTTCTTGATGAGCTTTTCTTTTTGGCCACTTTGTTGTTATCCCAAGATCTGTGCTGGAGTAGGGCTCTGCTAACAAACATCTTGCTCCCTGGCCCCACTTCTGCCTCTGCCCACAGTTTTGGTGTTGTCAGAGCAGGCTCAGTCCTTTGAACATGCCTCTGAGCTCAAGATCTTATTGCAGCACTGCAACAGCTCTGAGAGGCTTTTGCTAGGATAGTGACCCTGCTTC
The DNA here is from genome assembly GCF_003343005.1 of Rhea americana. NCBI lineage: Eukaryota > Metazoa > Chordata > Aves > Rheiformes > Rheidae > Rhea > Rhea americana. The sequence goes on from NW_028186522.1 coordinate 272,200, forward strand.
TAAGCTAACCTGAGAGATCAGGGCCACCACCCGCAGGTGCTGCTTGCTGCTTCCATGACAAGCCTGTGAGTGTTGAGCACCCTCTGAATCAGAGGGGCCTGAACTGGGACTTGAGGCTCAGGAGTCCAGTTGCTAAGGTTTGGGAGCAAACATTGCACCTTGCACCCACGAATGTTATTAAACAGGCTCGTGTGAGATGCATATTGTCAGTTTTGACTCAAGGTGATTATCAAATAACTGTTGCTGCTTGAGCCGCAAACTGGCCTAGGCAGAAGGTTGCCTTCTCTTCTAGGTTGAGCAAAGACCGTGAACAGAGCAGTGCTGGCTGTGCAGTGATGTTAGGATGCTGCTCACTGGTTCAGTTACATTTCATGTTCTTTTCGTGCTCCTTTTTGATTTGCTGCATAAAAAACCCCTATGAAAGTAAGGTTAAAGCGACATCCTGGGAAGAGCAGACATGTCAGAGCAACTCTGTGCAACAGCAATGTCAAATGCACGAATCCACCAAGGAACATTAGTGGGAGGAGAGGTTGCTCTGTTCTAACACTTTTCAATATCAAAGAATGGGGTGAAAAGTGCTTTTTGTTTGCATGATACTCAACTACACACTGTTGCTAGCACTAACACCAAATGATTTCTGTTTTCTCGCACCTTCCTATTTCATTTTGCTTTTTCTCTTTACCCACATTGTATACCAGCACCGGGAAAGGCCGTCCCAGTGCATCAGCTGCAGCGTTGGCTGTCAGACGAGTGAGCGTGGACTGGGGTTTTCGTTGTGAGATAGGGTGGCTTTTTGCTGTGGATCTGTCGTGGTGGTGAGGCTGCAGAACACTCTGGGCTGTGCTGGGCGCTGCAGGTGTTTATTTGGTGGGACGAGAGCTTGCACGCATGATGAGGGTTGGTGGCTGCCTCCCTGGCTGGCTGGCACTCGGTTACTGGCCTTTGCTGGTAAGAAAAACTGCAGTTGAGGGCACCCATGTAGCAGGACCCAGATGACGGGTCTGTGGCCAAGTTTGGGCCCAAAGCACTGTGCGAGCCAGCACCCCTTCTTTGGCTGCGCATCGGGTGTCGCTAGGTCTGTTCCTACAAGTTAAACCGAGCCTTTTCACAGGGCTTGCGTGACCGGCACGAAGCGAGCGGCCTGCGGTGGGGGAAGGAGGGAGGCGATGCCCTCGGTTCTCGTCGTGAACACCACGATGCTGCACCTGYGTCTTCCCCGGGCAGCGGCTGGGGCTGCCTGCATTGCAGGGGGAGAACAACGCTAGCAAAAGGGCAGCAAGTGACGGCGGCTAGAATAACAAGTGAAACCTGCTGCATTCGCTCGCTCCCCTTGCTTGGATGTGTTTGCTCAGGTGCCCCTTGGACTGCAGCTGGGTGCCAAGGTCCGCTGAAAGCGCGGTGTCTGTGCGAGGGTCGCCTGGCGCCCTTTGGAGCCGAATCGCACCGGGGCACGGCGGTCCTCTCGCCCAGCTGCATCCRCCCCCGGCGACCCTGCCGTGGGGCAGGACGGCTTTGTTTCGGGAGGGAAGCGCATGATCGCTGAAATAAAGTTTCTGCGCTGCGCCGCATGGTGATGCTCAAGAGTTTGCCGTGATCCCTGGAGCTGCGGAGGAGGAAGGGAGCAAAGCCGAGGAGGAGGATGCAGCAGCGGGTGCCGCCAGGCGGGCTCCCCGGGCGGACCCCGCGTAGGCGCCGCGGGCACGGGGCCTCGCCGCGGCGCGGCACCCGCCAGGTTCGTGCGGGAGCGGAGGGAGGCCGGGCCGGGAGGCAGAGCATCCCGTGCTCGGAGGCAGTGGGCGCGGGTCCCCGGCATCCCTGCTGCCAGCCCTGCCTCCGCGGGGCCGGGCTCTGCTCTCTGGGGGYRAATGCTGCCGCACTTCTGCTCGGGYGCCTTGGAAGATGGAGCGGCCCCCGGATGAAGGGGTTGCGAGGTGTTTTGCAGTGTCATGTTTTCTCCTCCTCGGCTGGCAGCGAGCTATCTCTGTGGCTGATCTTGGTGTGGCGGGAGAGCAAGGCACTTAATGGTGTTCTTACTGCTGTGTTTAGAAAAGTGAAGCAGCAGCTGCCACCCTGTCCTTCCTCTGCCCTTGCAAATAGTAGGGATAAATTATTTAAAATGTGTGTGTGTGTGGGGGGGGGGTGAGTAGCTCTTTGGTCATTTTGCTAGGTGATGAGTCAAGGAAAAATGGATGATCTTCATTCTGTTGATAGCTTCATAGTCACTTTTGTCCAGCCTCAGTGCTGCCTGGGCTGCAGAGGGGTTTGCTGACTTAGACCTATTCTTGCTGAATTATGGAATCAATGCATTGGTGTTTTTTTGTTTTTGTCTCCTCTAGAAGCTATAGGAATGAGGGAGCAGTTTTTCCCATTGGCAGTGTCCAGGCTTCCAAAGCTACTCTTGGCTTTTGTTGTCAGACCTTGCTGCCCAGATTGACCTTAGTGAGCAAGAATAATACGTTAGGTCGTGTGTGTAAGGGAGATGGTAAGCTTCTAGCCTGCTGGTTTGCAAGAAAATCCTAAAATGTGAACACTAGTGGTTTAAATCCCAAGCAGGAAATGAAGAAGGATTTTGCTTGAGATTTTTAAGGCAACTCTGTTCCTATTTCCTTCTGAAGGCTGCCGACACGGCTGCAGCACCCGCGGTGCCTCTCCGGCTGCCGCGAGCCCTGTTGCCCGGCCTTCCTCCGCTCCCTGGCAGGAAATGGGGCTGCGGCTCTGGCACCAGTTGCACGTCCTGGCTTGGGGGCCGACCTCTCAGGAAGCGTCTGCTCTCGCTGTGCAGCAGCGTGCCTGCGTCCAGGCAGGCCCTGCAGGCCTCCACCAGCTCTGCTGCTGCGCCCCCGGGAGTTTTGGGGCAGCCTGGGGAAGAGCCCTGGTGTGCACCTTCCTCTCGTGCAGCTGGGCTGAGCCAAACTCCTGAGTTTTTGAGCAGCTGCAGCTTCTTGATGGCTGCTGTGAAAACCTGCAGATCCATCTGTCCCATGCCATCTCTGTTGTCCATTCTCCGTGCAGGGTTATGGTGCTCACAGGAGTTTGCATCCTCTCTATACTGCTCTGTACTTCCCTCTGCAACCTTTCTGATTGCAACAAACCCCCTTTCTCAGGAGCAGAGCTGTGATTGCACCCGGGGACATGGGTCCAGATTGCCTCCCGAGGTTGGAAAACCTCTGGGGCTTTCCCCTGCTGAGGCTTTCTGCCTGCCAGCTCGCTCCGGTCCCTGGCTGGTGCAGCAGCCAGCTCCGAGCTGGTATCACCTTGGCAGTGGGGCTGGCCGTCCCCGGGGCCGGGCCATGGGCAGGCACCTCAGGAATGTTCCCGTTTTGCTTTTGCGTGTTCGCTAGCATTTAGGCACAGTTGGCAACAATCATAAATAACTGGAACCAAAGTGTTGCTGCCCGGCTCCTCTTGGCTGCTCTCCTTCCACTGCGGGTAAAAATAAAAGACCTTTGACTGCAGGGCTGTGTCCTGAACCCAGACAGCCCATTCACTGCTGCTGAACAGACTCGGCCAAACGCTATGTCCTCATTTGCCTGAAAGTCTGGTAGTTTTAACGGACCRTGTTGCTAGCGATGCTTTTGTCAGATTTTCATTTGCGTTTTAATGCAGGAGGAATTTTTCTTCCATCGACATCTGAGCCTTGCCATTGCTAATGCAGTGTGTGCGCAGGTTGGGGATGGTGTGGCCTGTGTGGCTCTGGGGCTGCAGGAAGGTGCCTGGCTGAGCGATGCTGGGGGCATATTGGAAAAATAGCAGGAAAACTGGCTTCATTCAGTGTAGTGCTGCAGCTACGCAAAAGGTAGTGGGAGCATGTGGAAGGATTCTGACGTGTTTCCCATGAAGGCAAATGTGTCAAGTCCTGCTCATGTGAAATCTGAGCTGTGAGATTTCATTTTTCCCTTGTTTATTTTTAATAAGAAATGGGAGAATAATCAGAAGTTCAAAATCATTGGATCCTGTGGCTGAGCTATGAAGGGGATGTAAACCTTGTAATTAAAATAAAAAGTGGCTTAAAACTCTGGATAAGCTGCCTGGAAAGACTGCCTCAGGCTGCAGCAGGGAGACTTTGCAGCTGCCTGCGAGGGGCTGCCGGCGGTGCCAGGRCCGCCTGCCCGTGCTGCAATCCCCATGGTGAGGTTCGGCCCAAGAGTGGGGCAKGCGAGCGCTGGCTTAAATTGCTGCCTGACGTGCCCACCCCGGAGCCCCTGTCCGGAGCCCTTTGGAGTGGGGGGCTCCGGGGTGTCGCGGTGGTGCACGATGGGATTTGGCACAAGGATGAAGCTCCGGGTGCTGCGGGAGCACTATCGGGGCAGAAGCATGTAGGGGTGAGTCTGGCCAGCTGCATGTGCCCGGGAAACAATTTCGGAGCACGGTGCTGGCAGYGCGGGGTCCCTCCCTCGTGCAGCGCAGCCCCACCGGAGCGGGCCCACTTGTCCCCAGGGTCCAGGTTGGCCAGGAACAGTGGCTAGGCTCGTTACAGGCAATGTTTTCATCTAAGCACAAATTCCTGAGGCGGCTTTGGGAATGGTATGTGCCGTTCTGCGTGGGTCTGCCTTGCGGAGCGCAGCCTGCTCTCGTCTCCTGCCGGTCCCCCTGGTGCAAGGGGAGCCCCTGGCCGGGTGCCTCTGAGAGCAGCCGCTCGCGCGCCGGGACTGGGGACGGGGCACACGGGGCAGGGGGGATCCCGCTCCCCTTGGCCTCGCGCGGGCTCGGCTGCAGCAAAGGGGTGCTGGGGCGTTTAACCGTCCCTGACCGTTCTGTGGGAGCATCCGCTATCAGCGCTGTGTTTTGGCTTTCCCACTCCTTGGCCTTTGGAGCAGAGCGGTGGCATATTTCCAGCTTTAACTGAGCTGCGAATCGTTATCGGGACGGAAGCGGGCACGCGTTTGTTGTGCTGTGCACTAGCAGTGCTGTTCACTAGCAGCGCTGTGCCTGTGGTCGTGTGCACACACGCTTCCATGCACAGGCCAGAAGTCCKCAGCAGGTCTCTGCTCTCTGAAATGCAAACAGCAGGACTTTGGCACCTTGGGTTTTCAAACTGGCCTCTGGCTGCAAAACTGCCATTTGTCCCTGCTTTTGAATGAATGGGGACCTGCAGCTATAGCTGCTCAAAGTCTTCAGAGAGCCCCAGCACTTCTCCCAGGTATGGGGGCTTTTAACTGTGAAACACTCTGCTAATCCGGRACCACTTGTCCCATATAACTCGGTTGCAAATTTTTCCTCTGTGCTTTGTCTAGCGTTGTAGTAGGGTGTTAAGTGTCCCCAGAGAGATCCCAGTGCGTGATAGGGAGCCGGCAGCGAGGAAAGCAATCCTTGTGTTCCCTGGGTACGTCAGCAGGGCCAGGAGTCGCGATGGTTTTGCTGCTTGCGTGGGAAGAAACTGCAGGAGGGGCAAAGTCTTATCTCTGTTTTGTATTAAGTTCAGGGTTGTTAGATTGCAGAATTAATTCCTTCTTGAAAGCCCAAGCCTGCAGAAGCAAATGGGTTGCTTCTGATGAGTTGCTTCTTACATAGTTTGTGGCATTTCTGTATTTACTTAATGCTGTTTCTGTACCTGCCACAGGCCTAGCATGTCAGGGCTGCATCTGGTGAAGAAAGGCCGCGAACACAGGAAACTGGATCTGCAAAGGGACTTCACCGTTGCCTCGCCGGCAGAGTTTGTGACCCGCTTTGGGGGAAACCGTGTTTTTGAGAAGGTATCTTCACTGTGCAKGGCTGCTGGAGCTGACATGGTGCCTGTGGCCAGCAGCTGAGGCTGTTCTGCATGTTGCAGGACATTGTTAGTTCTTGTCGGGGCCTTTGAACAGGCCATAGGAGAATATTGGAGTACCTTGCTGATGCCTCCTCTGGGGTTTCTGTTTGCTGTCTTTCTTTCTCTGRCATCTCTATTCAAGCCTTTTTTTAGCTCCTGCTGTCCCGTCTCTGTCTTTGCTCGATGGGGTCCTTGCTTTTTGTGGCAATAACCTTGAACTTCCCRTGTCACCTGCCTCTGCTCCGTCTGGGATTGCCCACCCATGTGGGTGTGTGCTGCGTGCCCGTTCCCAGCCCCTTATCCCACTTCCAGAGCTTGTTCTCCCACCCCTACTGTTCCTCATGTGAGGTGTAAAAACAGAGAGCTCTGAGAAATGCTGCTTAATTCTCGTTTTGGATCGAGGGCAGACTTKCATGCCCAGTGCAGATCTGGAGGTTCTCTACAGACCCAACGGCCTTAGATGAACTTCACTGTGGAGTAACTGAGAGCAGATGTTTTTCTCTCTCTTTCACCTCTTTCTCTGATTTAAGAGAAGAGAAATTCAGAGAGGGAAACTCTCCTAATGCTGTTTTTGCACAGAGGTTTCCTGTAGCAATTTTGCATATCTGACACAAATGAAGGCCAAAGTCTAGTTCTTTGTTAGTTCTAGTGCCAGATATCAAAGTTTTTGTTAACGAGGCTCCTTCTGCTTTGCTGCAAAGAAGACAGGCAGTTGCAAAGCTCCTCTAATAATAATGCTTTTCTGCTTGTGTTAACTGACTCTATGTTGTTCCCAGCTGAAGCTGGCAGTTTTGATATATTTACTAGAGGTACTCAATACCTTGTTCAAAATACTGCCTCTTTACTGTTTGTTTCCAAGAATGGTAGGGCTGCATTCCCATCTCTTGCTCTTCAGCAGCAGAGAGAGGTTTCAGTCCTTGTGACCCTGTGTGTTTACGTATTTGACAGGCTGCATTTCCCTCCCGGATGTGTTTTCAGGTCCTGATTGCAAACAATGGCATTGCTGCCGTGAAGTGCATGCGCTCCATCCGCAGGTGGGCCTACGAGATGTTCCGAAATGAGCGTGCAATTAGGTTCGTTGTCATGGTTACCCCTGAAGATCTTAAGGCTAATGCAGGTAATTGCTAATTCCTAAAACCTTCTCAAACAGTGAYGTTCTCTGCCTGCCTTGGGAGTGAGCTGGGACAGCCCTTCTCTTCTCTTCGGGTTATTGCCTGGGAAGTGTGGTATTCTGCATAGCTGGTGTGTGGGYATTGCTGGTGTTCCCCGTGCTTTTCTGTAAGGACTGTGCAGCCAGACTTAGGAGTAAATAAACCTTCTCTTCTCTCTGGCCTCACTTACATGGAGGGGCTTTGGGAAGGGGGTGCAATCCATACTGGAGCCACCATTGGTGGTGATTGCAGCAGTAYTGGAGTTGAGGGCAGTCTCGGGTGCTGCCTGCCTCAGCGTTGCCGGCCGCGGGGTRTCCAGCTCAGCTGGGTCCCACCATCGCTGTGCCACATCTTTCAGAGTAYATCAAAATGGCTGATCACTATGTGCCTGTTCCCGGAGGAGCCAACAACAACAACTACGCCAATGTAGAGCTGATCGTGGACATTTCCAAACGAATCCCAGTCCAGGTAAAAGCTGTTCAGGAGCCCCTCACCTTTGCAGGTTGGACTGGCTGCCCTGAGCCTTTGCTCAAGTTGCCCTCGTGATTTATAGGATAACTAATCCCAAGGCCCAGCTCCCTCTGCTCAAAGAAACCGTGCATGATGTCAGGGCCAATGGGAGGGCAGCAGCCCGGGAGGTAACGGCTCACGCTGCTCCTTCTCTCGCGGCAGGCTGTGTGGGCTGGTTGGGGACATGCCTCGGAAAACCCCAAGTTGCCAGAGCTACTGCATAAAAATGGAATAGCTTTCTTAGGTAAGGACTCGCTTTCCTCCAGTTGCTGGAGGGAATAGTGTGCCTTGGGCTAGTGTGTGTTTGTGCACGTGCTCGGTCTCCAGGTGGCACCAGTTACCAGGCTGTGCAACGCTCACTTTGTGCATCTGCTCCCAGACTGGTTGCCTGGAGCTGTCCCAGGAGACCTGCTATTTTCTGAGTTCCCCCTGCAATGTGCATGCTGTTAGGCTGTTTACCGAGGAGCATAGGGTGGGAGCACACCTTGGGTGCTGTCTGGTTAGGGAACATCCTGATCTCTTTGGAGAAAGGCTGTGAGCTCTACCCTAAAGCAGGCAGTGGGTTCCTGGGRGGATGGCCCTGAGCTACTGCTGTTTGCATGAGGACTGTCCTCATTGCTGGCTGCTGGCTCTCTGGAGAGTGTTTCTGTACCTTTCTCGAGGCATCGACCACATCCAYATGTTCAAGATGGGCCAGCTGGCCCCTTTCTAACCCTCTTCCTTCCTTGTTTGAAGGCCCCCCGAGTGATGCCATGTGGGCACTGGGGGACAAAATTGCCTCCACGATTGTGGCCCAGACGGTCCAGATTCCCACGCTGCCATGGAGTGGGAGCGGTGAGTGCCTCCACCCCCAGCCCCACAGCTCCTCGTGTGCCACCTGGCCTGCATGCCTCTTATCCTCTCACTGAACCCTGTGTGCCTGCTTCTCTTTTTCCCAAAAACCAAACACTGGGGCCAGGGTCCTGCTGGCAGGGCTGGGGCTCTGCTGGCTTGTGTGCTAGCAGGWGCTGGAGCAGGCAATGGATGTCAGGGACTGCGCTGTAGCTGGGCTGCTGCTGGTTTGGGCAGCAGCTGGTTCACAGAGGCACAGATCTAGGGGAAATTGTGTCTATGCCCATATGGGCTCCCCAGCCCACCTGCTCCTGGCTGTGGCCATGGCCATGGCAGTGCCACCCTGGTGTTGACTGCAGCCCCTGGCTGTGTCTGCAGGTCTGGTGGCCAAGTGGTCAGAGGAGCAGCAGCAGGAGCAGCGGATGATCAGCATCCCCCTTGAGACATATGCGCAGGGCTGCGTGAAGGACGTGGAGGAAGGCCTGGAAGTAAGGCTGAGCCTGTGGGTCTTGTACTCTGTTATTTCTCTTTGGAGCCCACCCAGGATGGGGCTGGTCCCTTTTGGGATCCCAGCATGTGGGACAGTGGTGCCAAGGGTGTTTTAGCAGCAGTTTGTTCCTCCCCAGTGAGTCTCTCCCAACTGGATGCAGTTCAAGTTCTAGTGCTTGTCACACTCTCTGCAGATACTCACAGTATTCCCAATAGGGATAGGACTGGTGTAATCTGGGAAATAAGATTTTCTGCAGCTGGCTACCCTCCAGTCCCACCTCTGTTGCTGGCACATTCCTGCTCAGGGATGCACTGAGCTGGGGAAAGGTGGACCGAGCTGCTGTTGGGACTGTGGGTTGAGGTTGGGAGCTTTTTGCCTGTTCCAGTCCTGGCCTCTTGTCCCTCTCAGGTTGCCAAGAGGATTGGCTACCCAGTGATGATCAAGGCATCAGAAGGCGGTGGGGGCAAAGGGATCCGAAAAGTAGAGGCTGCAGAAGAATTTAGTGCCTGCTTCAGGCAGGTAGGTGGTGGCTGGGGAACGCCCCATCCCCTTGGCTGAGCCAGAGCAGGCTCTTCATCCCATCTCATGGGCTCGTTCCTGTCTCACGTCCTTCCYGCTACGATGTGGCTGCCTTGGGCTGAGAACAGCTCTGTCTTGGCTTCCTGCAGAGGACAAGAGGCTCCTGCCTCTGCCCTGGGATGAATTTTGGAGAGTGATGCTGGAGCATGAGCTCTCTCCTATGCGGCAGGTGCAGGCAGAGGCACCCGGGTCTCCCATCTTCCTGATGAAGCTGGCGCAGCATGCGCGGCATCTGGAGGTGCAGGTCCTGGCTGACGAATATGGGAATGCCATCTCTCTGTTCAGCCGTGACTGCTCTATCCAGCGCCGGCACCAAAAGATCATCGAGGAGGCGCCCACCACGATTGCAGCTCCGTCCGTCATCGAGGTGATGGAGAAGGTGGGTGTCCGAGGTCTTCTGGTGGCATGAGGCAGCTTGGAAAAAAGGCACTGGATTTTTAGTGAAAAACTGGCCTATTTCTTGCTGGGTTTACTGTGGTTTTTAGCACCTGAGGCTCCTAAGGAAGGGGACAGGAAAATAGAGGCTCTGCTCTGGACAACAGGATAGAAAAACCACTAGGACAGGCTGTTGTGTATGTGTATCCCTTACATTTCTGCAAGTGTTAAGACCTCACTGTAGGTGACTTTGTCCCTCCTTGTGTGGTGTTCCCATCCTGCCAGGTGGCTGCCGGGAAGGGAAAGACTCTGAGCTGAGCGGGGATCCCCCAGGCCTGCTTGGCTGTGTGACCATGTTGGTGCAATGTTCCTCCCTTTCTCCCTTCCCCTGCCCTCGAAATGTCCATTTGCCCTGTCCCATGATACTGCTGCTGTTTTGCTCAGGAAGACCCTGACTCTGAAGTCATGCCCTTCGCATGTGGCGAATTCRGGGGTGCCAGCATTACTCAGAGCACGACTTTGTGTTCTGTTTGCAGTGTGCGGTCCGCCTGGCCCAGATGGTGGGCTACGTGAGTGCTGGCACAGTCGAATACCTCTACAGCAAAGATGAGAGCTTCYATTTCCTGGAGCTGAATCCACGCTTGCAGGTCGAACACCCCTGCACAGAAATGATTGCTGATGTGAACCTTCCAGCTGCCCAGCTACAGGTAGTGGGATGACGCCACCACGCATTGCTGTTGCTTTGGTTCATAAGCTGCTACAGCACATAGATGACTCTGCAGGAGTCAAATATGCAGCTTAGGAAAAGGTGCTATGTTGGCAGCCTGACAGAGGAAAGCTTTTCCCATTTTCTGTGTATAACATGCACTCAAAAGCAATATAGCACCCCTCTYCTTAGTCTCTGGCTCCTTACTTGGAGGAACTGTCACAGCAGTGCTGCTATTCCTGTTGGTTTTCATTCAAGCTATCTACTGCTGTTGCCTGACTGTAATTTTGATGCTAAGTTCTGCTTGTTACTTGTGCAGATTGCAATGGGCATCCCCTTGCACAGGATAAAAGACATCAGAGTACTGTATGGCGAGAGTCCATGGGGTGATACRCCCATCTGCTTTAACAGCCCTACCAATACTCCCGTGCCTAGAGGCCATGTGATTGCCGCTCGGATCACCAGCGAGAACCCTGAGGAGGTGAGCTGAGGAGGGGTTTGCTCTTGTGCATCAGCCTGGCACCCTGGGGGACAGCAGACTTCTGTTGTCTGCAGAGGCTGAACTGCACACAGTCCTCCACGAGGARTCAATATTCCCAATGCTTCCATTCCCAGGCAAAACCTGTGGGATTAGTGGAATCCACATAGCAGTGGCTAAGAGACACAGGGGTTCCCTTTCCCCTAATTARGTCTCAAAAATTTCAAGCCTCTTTYCYCAATTTCTTCTGCTCTGTCCTGTGCATTTGTTTAGGGTTTCAAGCCAAGCTCTGGGACAGTGCAGGAACTGAATTTTCGCAGCAGCAAGAACGTCTGGGGCTATTTCAGTGTAGCAGCTGCTGGAGGGCTGCACGAATTTGCTGACTCCCAATTTGGACATTGCTTCTCTTGGGGAGAAAATCGGGAAGAGGCCATATCGTGAGTATTGCAATATGGGCTCRAAAGCAACTGTCCTTGGAAGATTCAAATTTCACACTATTTTAATAGGTTTATGAGCAAGAAAAATGGCCTTTATCTATCTCAAAGGACAATGGCTACCTTTGTACTGAGCAGCTTATTTGCGTTGTAGAGGTTGTCTAGCTGAAGGCAGTTTTCAGAAACTGTGGTGATGAGGCCCCAGTTAATAAACATGTTCCTTGAAGATAGGCATATGCTTAGCGCCATTGACATGCGATATTCGAAAATTAACTAAAGCAGCACATAATTAATCTGCTCTTAGGTGTTTGTGTTTTATTACGTTAAGGCTTTACATTACATTGAAGTGCATTTTTCTCAGCAAAACAGAAAAATTCCTACAAATCAAACAGCTGGAGAGTCTTGCTTGTCACGCAAGCTGCCCTCTCTCCTTCCTGATTTGTAGAGGTATTTTTATCCAGGTACAAGGACATGCAAGGCAAATATGTTTGTCACCCCATTTGAGTGTGGCTTCTTACTATAGCCTTTGGCTGCTGTRTAACAGGCTATTGCTACATTAATGTGCTAAATTGAGAATGAGATACTCAGGTAAGGCACAGAAGGAGCTGGTTAACACCTGCTGAAAACAGGAGGCCTTTCTAGTATCTAAAGTGTCTGAAGACAGTTTTAAAGGCAAGAGTATATTGGGTGCAGGAGAGCCCTTGACCACCCTGATAAAAATCAGATGCTGCCTGATCTGTGATCAATGGAGTCTTTTTTTTCTTTAAAAGAAATATGGTGGTAGCTCTGAAAGAGCTGTCTATCCGTGGGGATTTCAGGACCACAGTTGAATATCTGATTAAGGTGCTGGAAACAGAGAGCTTTCAGAACAATGAGATAGATACCAGCTGGCTGGACCATCTGATTGCAGAGAAAGTGCAGGTGGGAGAAACTGGCCTCTTGACTTCTCCCTTTTGCTCATCCCTTGGATTGCTTCACCCATTATGTTAGGAAACCTCATTATTTGTTATTTTTTCCCTTCCTTAGGCTGAGAAGCCAGACACAATGTTGGGTGTTGTTTGCGGCGCCCTGAATGTTGCGGATGCTGCATTTAGGACATGTATGACCGATTTTCTGCATTCACTGGAAAGGTAGGGCACTTGCAGAGCAGTGGAGATGCTTGTGTTGAGGGGTTATGAAACCTAAGGYGGGGGGGTCTTGCCTTTGCAAAGTGCAGTGGGACCATTGGGAGCATGTGCCCTGAAGGGTTGCTCTCAGTGACTGGAGTTTGGCAGGATRTGGCCTGTGAGGGTAGAGACCTGACTCTTGCTCTTAAAACCTTGCTTCACCTCTCTGGGCCTTCTCCCTTTCCCTCTCTCCTCCTTGTCTGGCCAGGCTGTRAACACTTCACAAATTAAGAGGCAGCGCTCACCCTGAACTTGAGCTGCACATCAGGTCCAGAGCCACGCTGCACCTCTAGACAATTCAATAGAAAGGGGGAGAAAACGGTATTTGCTATAGATCGCAAGGCTTTAGYATCTCACAAGGCTTTAGTATCTCAGACATTACTTTATCTGTTAGAGAGGAAAAACAGCTTCATGCAGTTGTGAAAATAGAGCTTTCAAAGGGAAGTGGCTTGCCTGAGTGCAGCTTGCTTTTGTTTTTGTACTCAAGAACATCGAGGTCATTCCTCCAGCCTTGAAGGACACTGGGGACACATTTCACTATCTGAGTGTGTTTTGTCAGTGTCTGGACTGACTCCAGATGTTTTTTTAAGAAGCAGTCATGTGGTCACTTGAAGTGGAAATCTGCTCCCTTCTGCAGTCACCGTTGCAGCCTTCCCTGCTTGGGCCCAGGCAGCTCTAAACCAGCTCTTGGCTCTGAGCGTGCTGAATGTCATGAGCACATTCAAGCAGTGCCTCGCTGTGACATCTGACACACTTGGCTCCCTGTGCTTGCTTTAGCACTCACAAACAAAAAACACTTCCAAATTCTTCTGGTGTCTGACCTTATCCTTGTGTTTCAGAGGTCAGGTGCTGCCAGCAGCTTCTCTGTTGAACATTGTCGACGTGGAGCTCATCTACGAAGGTGTGAAGTATGTTCTCCAGGTAAAGATTGTATTGTGCTCTTTCTATACTTTGCTGCAATGTTGGCCCAGGCAACACATACTTTTCACAGGGGCAGATGCTACAGTGTGGAAAAATGCAATAAATAAGAGGTTACCCTTTAAAAATATGTAATGTAAATGTTAGATGGTTATCTAATCAGGAGCCTTATGCTCCTGACAGGCATTTTCATATATYCTGTTGCCCTTGTTCCTGAGTTTGATAAGATCCACTTTTCTTGCTTGTAAAGCCAGTCAGTTGAACTTTACTTAAATAACTCACTCCTCACAAAGAAAGCAGCTGTTTAATAAAGAGCTTGGTAGATGCAGAACAAGACCACTGTCTCTAGCCCTTGAAGACTAGCACGGCAGTCAGCAAAGCGCAGGCCCCGTCCCAATGCTGAACGTGGCAGAGCACAGCTTCTGTGTGGGCCATAGCAGACGCGTGTGCCATAGGCTTAGCAGACACTAAGCAGCAGCCCGCTGTTCCCACTGCCCTCAGTGAAGGTCACTGTACAGGTTTTAGATGTTTGCGTTGAAGGATCTCTTCGGATGTTGCTCACAGGTTGCCCGCCAGTCCCTGACTACGTACGTCATTATAATGAATAGCACGCACATAGAGATAGATGTGCACCGGCTGAATGACGGGGGGCTGCTGCTCTCCTACGATGGGAACAGTTACACTACCTACATGAAGGAAGAGATTGACAGGTACATCGATTTCACTGAGCCCTCAGCTGCTGGGTGAGCAGGCAGTCAGCTGGTCTAGCAGGGAGAAATTCCTCTCTCCTTAAGGTATCGAATCACCATTGGGAACAAAACGTGCAATTTTGAGAAGGAGAAAGATCCAACTGTGCTGCGATCGCCCTCTGCGGGGAAGCTGCTACAGTACATGGTGGAAGATGGAGGCCACATTGCAGAAGGGAATGTTTTCGCAGAGATAGAGGTAAATGCAGAAGACCTTGGAGAAGTTCCTGGAGCCTGGGACTTCCTGCTCTGATGGGCCTTAAGCCAGCGTGGGTCTGTTGCATGATTAAAAATCACATCTGCCAATATTTAATGTCCACAATGAAGTTGCAACGTCCAAGGTGCTTTGTAATGTGTGTGGTGCTTGCTCGCTGCATTCTGTGAATATCTTACTGATCCTTGTGCAGGTGATGAAAATTGTTGTGACCCTACCGGTGGAGGAGTCTGGCTGTGTGCGTTATGTAAAGCGGCCAGGAGCATTGCTGGAGGCAGGTTGTGTCATCGCCAGGCTTGTGTTAGATGATCCCACCAAAGTGAAACCTGTGAGTATTTYTGCTGGGACCGAACCATGTTGTGTTACTGCTTTCTCCTCTCTCTACTCCSTGCTTGCAAGGCATTTTGCTCACTTTGACATCTGAAGGCAACACTGCCACGTGGGGACCTGACTGGGCTCAGGAGACACTTGCTCAAGAGCMAACAGTAGAGCAGCTGCATTAGGCTAGAGCATGCTGCAGGGGGCACAAGTGGCTGTGCGACTTCCTTAAGCCGGCTGCTTTAAAGCCTGCACAGCTTTTCTGCATGTCATAGCGCTGTGCTGTGCAAGCATCCTGCGAACGCTTAGCTGTATATAGAGCTTGCCGTGAGGCAAGTTTTTAGTGTAGTGTTCTGTCYGCATCTGTAGCTCTTCTGCATCTTTTTCATGATGGACACAATGGCAGAAATGCTGCCATTAGATGCAGCTTTTTGGCTGCTCATTTAACTTCATCAAAGATCTGGGTCAGTTTACTTCTCTGATGTTCATGAGTGCCTGTTCTTTCCTTGTGTCTTGGGCAGGCTCAGCCATTCACRGGAGGCCTCCCAACCCAGCAGACTTTGCCCATCATGGGGGAGAAGCTGCATCAGGTTCTGCGCAATGTGCTGGACAATCTCATCAATGTCATGAATGGCTACTGCTTGCCAGAGCCCTATTTCAGTGCCAAGGTAAGTACCTCAGAGTGCTGCATTCTCCTCCAGGTCCAAAGGCCATTTTTAATGGGGTTACTGGTGCAGTCAACCATGAGTGGTGTAGTGGTCTTGCTGGGATGGTGAGACCTTCACCTTGGCTTTCTGGGAAGTGCTAGTGGGTGCAGGCAGTGCAGTCCTTTGTGTCCTGTAGGTGAAGGAGTGGGTGGTCAAGCTGATGAACACCCTGCGGGATCCCTCCTTGCCCCTCTTGGAGCTTCAGGAAATCATGACAAGCATTTCTGGAAGAATCCCTCTTTCTGTGGAGAAGTCGATAAGGAAGGTGATGGCGCAGTACGCCAGTAACATCACCTCTGTGCTGTGCCGATTTCCCAGCCAGCAGGTGGGTGGTATAAAGGGAAGTCTCAGCTCTCAGTTCCCCACCAACATAGTCACTGCTTCCCCGAATTGATCTGACCAGAGCTTCTCTTTGAGCTCTGTCTGCTGCTGAAGGCTGCACGTTGGCTGTTCCTGAACGTGTGTCCGATTGTGCCCTTGCTCTGGCAGATTGCAAACGTGCTGGACAGCCATGCAGCCACGCTGCAGAGGAAGGCAGAGCGGGAGGTCTTCTTCATGAACACGCAGAGCGTTGTGCAGCTGGTGCAGAGGTGAGCAGTCTCAGGGCTGTGTCCTGCCCTGCCTTAGGGATGTGCCCGTGGTGCAATCTGTGAAGCCAGTGTTAATCGCAGTCTTCTCTGCTGTTACAAAGCTGCCTGCTCTGTGCAGGGAGGACTGGCTCCTCCTTGCAGCATGGTCAGACCTTCCTACTTCCACCAGGTATCGCAGCGGCATCCGGGGCTACATGAAGTCAGTTGTGCTGGACCTGCTGCGACGGTACTTGCAAGTGGAGATGCAGTTCCAGCAAGGTCAGGGAAGGAGGGGCTTCTTTGCTCCTGCTGGTGCTGGGTGGTGGCAGGGCTAATGGCACAGTGCCTGCTCTCTTCCTCAGCTCATTATGACAAGTGTGTCATCAGTCTGAGGGAACAGTACAAGCCTGACATGACCCAGGTGCTGGAGTGCATCTTCTCACATGCCCAGGTGGCAAAGAAGAACCTGCTGGTGACTATGTTAATTGTGAGTAGATGGAACAGGAGCACCCTGTGCCCAGCGATGCCAAGAAGTAAAGACTTGCAGGAGGTGTCCTTGCAGGCAGTGTCCTCAAAGGCTCCTGTTTTGCCCAGGCTCCTGCTCTTTTGTAGCTGAGGCCCCTTGAGGTGTTACAGAAGCAAAAGGAGTGTATGAGTAGCTTTCTGGGCAAGCAGAGTGGATGGGACGTTGCACCCTCACTTGAGGAATGGCCCAGAGTGACAGCAGCCTATGGCRCAGCAGTCACGTTGTATGGTGCTTGCTGCACACTGAAGCTTTCAGAGGCCATGGCTATCTGTCCTTATTTCATCTGCTTCACRGACAAATAAGCCAAGGCAAGCTTTAAATCCCTTCTTGCCTAGTCACTAGACTTGGGATAGGACTTGGTTGCTCCTGGGGCTTGTCCTGACTGCAGCCTTCAGGCCTGCATCCTGTTGCATCCATGTGTTTTGGGCTCTAAAACAAGTGGATGCTTGATAAACTGTTTTGCTTTCCTTTTTAATATATTCCTAGGGTTTGTGTTTTGTTTTCAAGCTTCTGTTCTTGATGTGTTTGGCTGCTTCATTAATAGAATATTATTTTCCCCTCTTCTGCATTGCACTTCTGTACTTGGTTTTTCAGAACAGCATTTTGCCTGTTTTTGAGACCTGAGTTTCTTCCCCATTTCCTGCCCTGCCTTAGCGCAGGACCAGGGATGCAGRGGAAGGTGGTTTTTTTTCTGTGGTGAATGGGAGGGACCAGCTGCTGGGTGGTTTTGCTTCTGCCCTCTTAGGACCAGTTGTGTGGCCGAGACCCCACACTGACAGATGAGCTGACTGCCATCCTCAATGAGCTGACACAGCTCAGCAAGACAGAGAACTCCAAAGTGGCGCTGCGAGCCAGACAGGTCAGCGAGCAGCGCGCTGGACCGTCGGCCTCGGCGGGCTCCCTGCATGCTCCCAGCCACCATCTCCCCCTTGCAGGTGCTGATTGCCTCTCACCTGCCATCCTATGAGCTGAGGCACAACCAGGTGGAGTCCATATTCTTGTCTGCCATCGACATGTATGGACATGAGTACTGCCCTGAAAACCTGAAGGTTAGAAATCTTTTATTTTCAACAGAGGGAATTTTRCTTTCTAGACAAGCGTTTTGGTTGGCTTTGGTGAAGAAGTTCTGTCTGCAAGCCACTTAATTTTAAAACTAAGCCTGAAAGGCATTTGAAGTCTTGCAGTGTTGGTTAGTAATGTTAGTGTGGGTGCAGACTAGAAGAGATGATGTGCTGATTGTTGCCARTTAAGACTGTGTCCCCTCCTCTTCTGCTGCCCACTGTTTGGAGGGAGCAGGGATCACACAAGTTTTTCTCAGGGCAAGCTGATGCTGGGTGTCTAGAAGGACCTCAAAGGGCTGGTCATTCTSCAGTCCTCATGTCTGGACTGGAGTAATGCAAGTGGGACATCCTTTCCCCGTGGATGTAGTAGGGTGTGGGGTGGTCCATCTCATCCTTGCTCTGAATTTTATTTTTTCCCCTTAGAAATTGATCCTCTCAGAAACAACCATCTTCGACGTGCTTCCCATTTTCTTCTACCACACCAACCAGGTGGTGCGCATGGCAGCGCTGGAGGTAAGGGCCAGAGGGGACTCTTCTTGATAAGCCAGGTGGGACCCAGCAGGAGCATGCTTGCCACCAAGAGAGCTGTGACCTCGTCACAGCCGCTGTGTCCTGTCGTGGTTGATGCACACAAGGAGAGGGCACCTGCAATTTTAACCTTCCTCCTTCCCCATCTTTTCTTCAGGTGTACGTGAGACGTGGGTATATCGCTTATGAGCTGAACAGCCTGCAGCACCGCCAGCTCTCAGATGGYACCTGTGTGGTGGAGTTTCAGTTCATGCTGCCATCATCCCATCCAAATCGGTAGGAGAGGTCATCCCGCAGTCTCTAACCTGGTTCTGCCAGTCCCTAGCTTTGCTGATGGACATGATCCTTYTTGCAAAGTTAATTCATTTTTCTTTGTTTCCACTAAGCAAGAGGGCTTTCAGAGGAAACTAATAACCCTTCCTCAGACTGAGCTCAGACTTCCCTGAACTGGCTTTAATTAAAGGCTCTCTCTGCTGGCCTGTTGTGGGCAAGCAGTCTGACTGCTGTCCAAGTAAATGCCCATATAAACAGTGGTGTTGCCTGCCTGACCAGTTCCCGTGACTGCTCTTGCGTTGGCAGAGTAGTGGTGCCTCTCCGTGTCTGATGGCTGCCTTGTTCCCCCGCGCAGGATGTCTGTCCCCGTCAGCATCTCGAACCCGGACTTGGCCCGGCACAGCACTGAGCTGTTTATGGACAGTGGCTTTTCTCCCCTGAGTCAGAGGATGGGAGCTATGGTTGCCTTCGACAGATTTGAGGATTTTACAAGGTAGGCAGGCAGAGGAGCTGTGCCCAAGCCAGTCCTTTGCATGTACCTTTTTAGAGCTGCTGCAGTCATTGTAGGGTAGAATTTAGTGGAAGACCCAAAGCCACTGGCAGCTGGGCAACACTCAGTCAGTGGTCAGAGGCAGGTGATATTTTCAGCATGACAGTTACTTAGTGAGGACACAGTATGTAACCTGGTCGTGTGGAAATTCATGCAGTTCCTGCAGGCCTGGGAGGTGCTTGCCTGGCGTTCATGAAGTATCTGTGTCATAAAATACAAGCACTTCAGAACTGTATTTCATGATTTTTGGATCTGGCCACTTTTTGGTAGAGCACAGTGCTCAGTGAGGAAATCCAGGGTCACAGGCTGGCTCAACTGGGTGTCTTGTTAGTATTTGAACCCCTGCTATTGCGAGTTCTTGGAACTGTTGCCTTTGGCATGACATGGTATGGAAGTGCTGACTTGTCACCCTGTCCCTCATCCACTCGGTTTGGGTCCTGGCAGGAACTTCGATGAAGTGATCTCCTGCTTCGCAGACCCACCTGTAGAGAGCTCCCTGTTTAGTGAGGCAAGAGCCACCATCTATGATGAAGAGGACTCCAAGGTGTGTGTGATGCTGCTGCTGAGGCCCCTCGGGGAGGTGCAGGACAGCAGTGGTGCCTGAGCCAAAACACGAAGATTTATTGTGGGGTTTCATTGCCAGAATGTCCGAGAGGAGCCAATCCATATCCTCAACATTGTGCTCAGATGGGCAGACCACCTGGAGGATGAAGAGCTGGTGCCAGTCTTCAGAGCCTTTGCCCAATCTAAGGTCTGTTGCACAGCTGTAGACCTTGCATAYGTGTAGTGCTTTGAAGCCCTTTTGAAGGCTACGTTAGCACACCAGTGGTGGCCTACTGTTTTTTTTTGTTTGTTTGTTTGTTTCTTTTGCTTCCTTGGTGAAGGTATTTTAACCTTTTGAGGTTGGTGGAGGTCTTTCCTGTGTCATGACACTGTCTTCTGTTTCCATGTAGAAAAACGTCCTTGTTGACTATGGTCTGCGGAGAATCACGTTTTTAATTGCCCAGCAGGTCAGTAGAAACAGAACTGCTAAGTGGCAGAGATACTTTAGAAGCATGCTTTATCTCTGTATCTGTAAGGGTCAGCAAGTAGTTATTAGTATCTAATAGACAGAGTATTGTGTGACAGCTGCAACCAAACATTAGGAGGAAAAGCTAGGAATTAATAAGCCAGTGAATGATCTAGCTCCTGTATTAGCATGTATGCTGCTAGTATCCTTAGTAATATGATTCTTGCTTTGTTCGCTTCATAACTTTGCCTTTAAAAGGCATGCATTACTTCCAGTTTCCTCCCCTTTTGGGGAAGGAGGAAACCTGCAGGGTTTCCCTTCTTGCTGCTCTTGTGAATTTACTGAAAATCAGAAAAAGCCTCTGTCTGCCTCTAATGCCAGTATTCACATGCCACTGTATTGTCTTTCTGTTTTTGCTCTAGAGAGAATTCCCAAAGTTTTTTACATTCAGAGCGAGAGATGAGGTAAGAGCCGTTGACCAGAGATGTAACAAGATCCGAGACCATTCTGGAATTGGAGTCTGTCTCCATGTCACCTGGCAAGGAGCTTGCTCACTCTCCTCYGCTATGTAACAGTTTGCAGAGGATCGCATTTATCGGCACCTAGAGCCAGCCCTGGCCTTCCAGCTGGAGCTGAGCCGCATGCGTAACTTTGACCTGACYGCTATTCCCTGCGCCAACCACAAGATGCACCTCTACCTGGGGGCTGCKAAAGTGCAGGCAGGCACCGAGGCCACCGACTACCGGTTTTTCATCCGTGCCATTGTACGACACTCGGATCTAATCACCAAGGCAAGGTGACATGGGGTCCCAAACCCCTGGTTGTGCAGTGGAAATGGATATGTCACTGCTTTGCTGGGACCTGTGTGGGGGTGGGGGAGGCTGAGGCTGCGGTTTGCTCACCCTGAGTACTTTGATGGAAGCAACTCTACCTTGAGCACAGAGGTTTTTCTGCCCCATGCATGAGTACCCTCATGCCCTGTGTGCTGCAGGAGGCCTCCTTCGAGTACCTGCAGAATGAGGGTGAGCGACTCCTCCTGGAAGCAATGGACGAGCTGGAGGTGGCCTTCAGCAACACGACTGTCCGCACTGACTGTAACCACATCTTCCTCAATTTTGTGCCAACAGTTGTCATGGACCCTTTCAAGGTGAGTTTCTTGGTGGTCCCGCTTCCCTTTGTGATATGGGACTCACCTGCCCCTTTGTCCCATCTGGGCCCAGAGGCACCTTCAAGCCGCTTCACACAGGGCGTATGGCTAGAAGTGT
The DNA here is from genome assembly GCF_003343005.1 of Rhea americana. Classification (NCBI taxonomy): domain Eukaryota; kingdom Metazoa; phylum Chordata; class Aves; order Rheiformes; family Rheidae; genus Rhea; species Rhea americana. The sequence continues at coordinate 293,353 of NW_028186522.1, forward strand.
CTTGGTGCAGCACTGATCTGAGGATCGAGATTTCATCCTTGGTACCACTGAGCAGACAGGCTGCTGGCCCTTCACCCCTTCACCATGCTGGGAGGCCCTGCCTTGGCAGGGGGATGGATTCAGCAGCCCTTGAGAGGCCCCTGCAGCTTATTTTCTGAGTCACACCTTTGCTGTCTGTAGGGGACAGAGAGGCTGTTTGCTGGGGAGGTGCTAAAATTTCCTGCTTAGGACTTGATTGGTGCTTTATGTAAAGGCTTAGACAAATGGGTAGCTTGCTGGTGGTGTGAGGGTAGGTAGCAGGCTCCTCTMCCCCAGTAGGACACAGCCTGAAAGAGGAGTTTAGTGTCCGTTCAGGCAAACATGGGGCATCATTTTTCCTAATTCCCAACAGAGGAGGAAGGGGCTTGCCCAGAGCAAATCTGAAGTGGCTCTTTGGGGTGGAGATACAACGGGCTTGCTCTGGGCTTGAGTTTGCTGTGTCCCGAGCCATGCAAAGGACACAGATGTTCCCTGACATGGATACTCAGCCATCTGCTCTCCTGCACCCAGATCGAGGAGTCAGTGCGCTCCATGGTGATGCGCTACGGGAGCCGGCTCTGGAAGCTCCGGGTCCTGCAGGCCGAGGTGAAGATCAACATCCGSCTGACACCGACCATGACAGCGATTCCCATCCGCCTCTTCCTGACCAATGAGTCTGGCTACTACCTGGACATCAGCATATACAAGGAAGTGAGGGACCTCGGCACTGGGAACGTGAGTGCCGTGTAGATGCTGGTAGCTAGCAGAAACCCAACYGTGAGCGCCCAGTCCCTGAAACGCTCCCACCTTGCAGCACCGCTTTAGCAGCTGGTGTTCCTCTATTCGAGCACAAGCAAGCATCTGCTATGGTGAAGCATTTGAGGACTTCTGCAGAAACTACCCCATACCTGATCAGTCTCCCAGAGCCTAGAGATACCAGCCTGCCCATACAGCGGCGTTTCCAGAGCCTGCCAGATTTTATCCCCTGTGCATTGCAGCCATTTGGACACCTCAGAGCAATGCTCTGCTCCAGAAGTCGTGCTGAGCCCCTGGGCTGTTGCTGGGGTGTAACCAGGCAGCTTTTGGTCTGGGAGACAGAGGGGTAGCATTTGGGTCTTACTAGTAYTCATAACATAGTGATTTTGCGTGCAGTCTGTCCCCTCAATAAGGAAATGTGGGATGGAAAATCATGCTGTTATTTGGACAGGTAGAGCCATGGACATGGGGAGCTTGGCCGGGCAGATCTAACCAGCGTTCTGGGCCACATGAGGCTCTTGCACCTTAACTGTGCAGAGAGCAATTTGCCTGCATGCTGCAGGAGAAGGGCCAACTGTCTCTGACTTTCTTCCCAGATCATGTTTCAGTCCTACGGAGATAAGCAAGGGCYGCAGCATGGGATGCTCATTAACACGCCATACGTCACTAAGGACCTGCTTCAGGCCAAGCGGTTCCAGGCGCAGACCYTGGGCACCACGTACGTGTATGACTTCCCGGAAATGATCAGGCAGGTGAGTCCAGACTGAGCTGAAAGAGATTACAAATTGTTTAACTTTTTTTTTCTGTTCCTCCCTCCCTAGATTTTCCTGTGTGGATTAAAAAAAAACTCTCTCCTGTTTTGATAAAGGAAAAAAAGAGGGGGGAACTAACAAGACCAAACCCCCATATTTTTGGTTGTATGAAGTACTTCTAAACAAATTCCTAACTCTTGCAATTTGACATAGTTGTGCTAATGGAGGGTGTGAGCTGGAGAGCTGTGCGCAATGAAGAGTGCAGCAGGTTGAGGTCTCTCCRTGGCTCCAGCTCCCTTTTCATTCATATGAAGTCCCGTGTTGCTAAAGGAGTAGGTGTCTGCAGTCAGCAATGGCTTTGGAGCTGCTGCAGCCCCAGTGTTTTCAACTTGTCCTGTGTGGTGTCTCTGCAGGCTCTCTTCAAGCTATGGGGCTCCACAGAACTGTACCCCAAGGATGTCCTGACTTACACTGAGCTGGTGCTGGACTCTCAGGGGCAGCTGGTGCAGATGAACAGGCTCCCTGGAGGGAATGAGGTAACGGCAAATGAACTGGGAACAGAAGGAGAGAGCAGAGCAGGGGAAAGCTGTGCTGTGGCTTCCTACTTCCAGCAGTGTTTAGCCTACATGGGATGCTCTTCAAGTTGAAATGGTGTGTTGGCTCAGCGCTGACTCTTCTTGTCTGGAGCAGCCTGCCATGTGACCTTGTACTGTTTCGGGGCAGGTCGGGATGGTTGCTTTCAAAATGAAGCTGAAGACCCCTGAGTATCCGAAAGGCCGGGACATCGTGCTCATCTGCAATGACATCACGCACAAGATCGGCTCCTTCGGGCCGGAGGAGGACTTGCTYTTTCTCAGAGCCTCGGAGCTGGCCCGCGCTGAAGGCATTCCCCGCATCTACATCGCTGCCAACAGCGGAGCCCGGATTGGCTTTGCGGATGAGATAAAGCACATGTTCCAGGTGGCCTGGGTGGACCCTGCAGACCCGTACAAGGTGTGCACCTCCCYTCCTGCAATCAGAAGATAACAAAGGACTTATTTGGGGAAGGCTCAGAGCTAAACTGGGAGGTGAAACTCCTACTGTGGGATCATCTGAGACCACATAGTACTGGAGGGTGAGCACATGTGCACACCCAGTGCTACCGGAGTGGTTACTCCGTTTTCTCCATTGGGATGGGAATAAAGGTGCCTCTGCTGGCACGGCTCCTCTGGCATTGCTTGTCTGCCCGTGTTCCCTACTGCAGCATCACTGCGCAGGGTGGGTTTGGGTTGGGGTGTGGGTTTGGAGGGGTGCTGTGTCCCTCACAAGCACGTCTGCAGGGGGTTCTGCAATTCATCCTCATCTTCACTTTCAGGGGTTCAAGTATCTGTACCTGACTCCCCAGGACTACACGAGGATTAGCTCCATGAACTCGGTGCACTGTGAGCATGTCGAAGAAGGGGGAGAGTCCAGGTGAGTTGTCGCTGTCTCACCTGGTTCACACCTAAGGCAGGCAGGCTGCGGCGCCTGACAGAGTGGCTCCTGTGGCTTGCTTTGTGCCTGCAACGAGATCCAGGCCTTTTGCATCCTGACTTGGCATCCTGCTGAACAAGTCATGGCAACTGAGTGCTTTCCCTTGTCCTATCTTTGGCACCGTGCCTCTGCCTGCCTTGCAGGTATGTCCTCATGGACATCATCGGGAAAGAGAACGGATTTGGGGTGGAAAACCTGAGAGCTGCTGGTACCATCGCTGGGGAGTCCTCTCGAGCTTACGAAGAAATAGTGACCATTAGCATGGTATAGCCTTTGAACCCTTCCCCTGTTCTATTCTTCCTAGAAAAGGATGCTGCTCTTGTACTTGCTTTTAGGATCACCCTGGGGGGGGGGGGACTAACAGGATGTGACAAGTGACCTGGCAAAACTGAGTCACCCCACTGTACCAACTCCTGCAGAGTCGGGAGGGAACACGTAGTTCTGGTGCTTAYTGATTATTCTGCAACCCTTTTTCCCTGATAATTCTGCATATCCTCGTCTGTGTGCCCCAGGTGACATGTCGTGCCATTGGGATTGGTGCTTACCTGGTGAGACTGGGCCAGCGCGTTATCCAGGTGGAGAATTCCCACATCATCCTCACCGGAGTTACAGCTCTCAACAAGGTAACGTGTGCTTCGGCCACGTTATCTTCCTTGAGTCTACGTGYTCCACTGCTAAAGGAGGCTGTTCCTTCCCACCGTGAGCCCTATCTCTTGGGAAAAGGTGGTAGTTAACTCAGCATTGCTTCATGGGATGTGTCTGGGGAAGCGTGTGGGAGAAGTACAACTGGGCTGGTTTTGGTGATGAGGAAGTTATAAAATTGCTGCCTAGCACCTGTGTGATACTGCTTTACAGGCCAGGTCAACCTCTATTCCTCTGTCCTGCCTCATTGCCGGACAGAGAGGCTGAGCAGCAGGGTCACAAAGCTGCTTGTGGGGACTTGTTCAGCTCCTGTCTGAGCGTCCTGGGCAGGACTCAGCTCCAGGCAGAATCTTACTAGTCTGAAACATGATTTGAAACCTTAGTTAAACTGATGCAAAAGGCACTTGCTCTTTAACTTTTTAACATGGGTATTTATGTATCAGGCAGATRTTAAACTACAGAGTTTAAATTCAGCTTCAAAACGGAAGGCATGTACTTGTGCAAAAGTTTGACTTAAATTGGACTAGGAAGAGTTGCTTCTGCTTTAGCAGAGTGATGTATATTTCTGTTAATWATTTTGACTAGGTTTTAGGACGTGAAGTTTACACATCCAATAACCAGCTGGGAGGCGTGCAGATCATGCACAATAACGGTGTTTCCCACATCACAGTGCCAGATGATTTTGAGGGTGTCTATACCATTCTACAGTGGCTTTCGTACATGCCAAAGGTAGGTGGGTGCTTCAAGATGGCAACGTGGGAGTGTAAATCTTCACTGTTACTGGAGTAGCTGGCTGATGACCTGCACTTCGGGACTTTCTCCTTACAGGATAACCGTAGCCCGGTGCCTGTCGCTACCATAAGTGACCCCATTGAAAGAGAAATAGATTTTGTCCCTTCCAAAGTCCCCTATGATCCCAGATGGATGCTGGCAGGGAGACCACATCCAAGTAAGTGAGGGCAACCCGAGACCACTGCAGCAACTCTCCTGTATGCTTTTTGTGGCTGTAAAATCCTCTGGGCCTTTGCAGGTGGTGGTTATTGCTGTGTGGCTGGGCAGAGAGCATCCTGCACTCACCTCTTTGGCTTTTCTCTTACTCTGCCTCTGCAGCTCTCAAGGGAACCTGGCAGAGTGGCTTCTTTGACCAAGGCAGCTTCATGGAGATCATGAGGCCCTGGGCTCAGACGGTCGTGGTTGGCAGAGCAAGGTATCGGGGCAAACCTGAGGCTCTCAGAGGGTTGCTTGCCRCCTGGGCCCGTGAGCTCCCGCTGAGCTCTGTAGCTTGGAGATGCTCACATGCAGCAGCTGGCCCTTTCCAGCTGCCTTCTCCGGGGGAAGGGGCATCGGCACTGCCGAGAGCCCTTGAGGCCATGCCCTAGCACCACTTTCAGGATGGGGAGGAGGGGGATCCCTCTGGCTGGGCACAGCGTGGGGGGAGAACTGGCCTCTGCTGAGGCTGCCCTGCCTTGTTGCAGGTTGGGAGGCCTCCCTGTAGGCGTCATTGCTGTTGAGACCCGCGCTGTGGAGGTGACGATACCAGCCGACCCTGCTAACCCGGACTCGGAGGCAAAGGTGTGTTGGGAGACCTTAGGATGACCAAGCTGCAGAGGCAGAGTGTCCGGGAGGGGGGATGGAGGAGAAAGGAGGAGGAAAGCCTGCTTGGCCTTATCCTTCTACATGCCTTGATTCTCTTTCAGAACTGGTGAAATCAGTGGTGCTTGGTCAACTTAATTTTCTTCCATTTTTTTTTCGCACTGTGGGTTACTGACCTGATTGCTCCTGCTTGCCTCTTTTTCAGATAATCCAGCAGGCTGGGCAGGTGTGGTTTCCTGACTCAGCTTTTAAAACTGCCCAAGCTATTCGGGACTTCAACCGGGAGCATCTCCCTCTGATGATCTTCGCCAACTGGCGAGGRTTCTCCAGTGGCATGAAAGGTACCAGGCGTGGGGCTGGCCCCCGAGGAGCAGTGACCACGATGCCCTGGCCATGCCCCGGGGCTCCTGGGGACGTGCRAGTCAGCTTGTCCAGGCTTCTCTTGCTCGCGCCTGCCAGGGACGTGGGGTTGGGCCGGGGAGGAGGTGACRCAGCATTGCTGGGATGCAGGTCCCAGGGTTTGGTGACTTCCTGTTGGGCTGGTTTTGTGGGGCTTATTTCAATTCTCTGATGGAGAAAAGAGCTTTGGGCAGCTAGATCAAAAAGGCTGACGCGCTTTAGAGCAATACTGGTGAGCCCTGGTGCTCTCAGGGAAGGAGAGGGGCAACTGTGGGATGTGAAAGAGGTTAGGGCTTTTACAGAGAACAGGGGAGCATGGCCTGGGTGTTAGAGCAGCACAGCTCGCTGCACCACGCTTGCCCTGGTGCCAGCAGTAGCCGTGGGAGCGCCCGGTCGCTGAGTCCCCTTGGCTTTCAGACATGTATGACCAGATGCTGAAATTTGGCGCATCCATCGTCGACAGCATAAGGGATTTTAAACAGCCCGTCCTGGTCTACATCCCGCCGCACGCAGAGCTGCGGGGAGGCTCCTGGGTGGTCATCGACTCCACTATTAACCCGCTGTACGTGGAGCTCTACGCGGACAAGGAGAGCAGGTCAGCCTCCCGGTGCCTCTGCGCGCGTCTGAAATACCTGTGTGTCCTCCGCAGTTTACGCATAGAGAAATTAAAGCCAGTGCGTGGTCTCTGCAGAGTCATAGTCCCACATGCAGAGACCTCGGATCACTGGAGATTTCTATTTTTTTTTTTTCTTTCCCAACCCTTCAGTTAATAAGAGCCATCAACTTAAAGTTCTTGGATTCCTAGAGAGCAACTTCCTAGGTATTTCACTGGAGATACTGTCCTAGGACTGGTGAAGGCTGYGGGGGAGTAAATACTTTGTTCTTTTGGTGGTGGTCAGAGGCTTTTTCTTTAAACTGAACTAATGCACACTAGAACAGATTGTAAGAAGTAGGAATATAGACAAGAATCCWCAGTCTGGAAAGAAAACCCCTTTAGATTTTTCTCTGTTCTTAATTCTTAAAAGTGAGAGTTGTCTACTGTAATACTTAGTTGTTCTTCATTGCTGACAGTTAAGTCTTATCCCAGGATTTATTTTCCTCATGCRGAGGCCAGTCCTTGCTTTAAAGAACTTTTTTTCCAGAGGTGGCATTTTGGAGCCTGAAGGAACAGTAGAGATCAAATTCAGGAAGAAAGATTTGGTGAAGACCATGAGAAGGATCGACGCAGTTTATGCAAGGCTTGTTGAGCAGCTGGGTAAGAGAGGAGTGTTTTAGCTTGTGTTGCTAAGTAGTGGTACATTCAAACATGAGGCTCAAACATTATGGTGCCACTGCAGGTGCTYGGGAACTCCTTTTTTAGTGTGTGTTTGTTTGTGAAAATTTTTCACAATTTTTCTGATAATGGAACCCTCTAAGTGGACGTAGTGGTGCTTTCCTGGGCTCTGCAGAGGGTGCTGGAATCTGTTCTGGAACCACAGCAGCTGCTCCTGTGCTTTGAGATAAAGAACAACTGACAGCCCTGCTGCATTGGTGCTAAATGGGACAACAAATAATCATTTTGGAGCTGGACAGAGGCTGCCTTTAATACACTGGGTCTCCTTTTGCCCTATGTGATCGACTTCTGTCTGCAGCCAATGATGGAGTGTGAACAGCTAAGCTATAGGTTGATTTGCTTATGTTCCTCACGCGTTCCCTTCCACCCCACTAAAAAACAGTCCCTGCAAAATCCAAAGCCCTCTTAGCAAGGTGACTGTGACACCATCTCCTTCCTCTCTTGCACTGGACATGGCACAACCCCTTAATGGCCTGGCATTTTCTCTGGCTGGTCTCTGGGCAAGGGTGTAAATGTGCCAAAGCCCAAGGGGTGTCACTTGGGAAGTCCCATYCCCTCAGGAGGGCAGTAGGGATAGAAGTGGGGAATCCCAGATCTGCGTTAGCTTGGGAAGCTGCGTGGGTGCAGGAGGTGCCTCCTACCGAGCAGCTTGGGCAGTGTGTGCAGAGCGGCTACAGTTGAGCTCATCTTATGTCGTGTTCAGTAGTAGAATACAGGTGCTTTTAAATAAGTTTTCTATTGAAACAGCAGCAGAAAATGCCGTCAGGCTGGCTGCTGCGCGGCGCCTCGGTGGCGGCGAGTGAGGCCGGCGGGCWGTTCAGCAGTGTGTCCCCGGGCGCAGGTACGCCCAAGCTGTCGGATGCGGAGCGCACGGAGCTGGAGAAGCAGCTCAAGGCCCGGGAGGAGCTGCTGCTGCCCATGTACTACCAGGTGGCCGTGCACTTCGCTGACCTGCACGACACCCCAGGCCGCATGCAGGAGAAAGGCGTCATTACGGTGAGCAAGGGCGCTTGGCTCGCTCATTCAGCGTTGGTGGGGTTGGCAGCGCGTCGGTCCTGTGGCAGATCTCGGCTCAGGGTAATCTTTTGCAGCTGCGGCATGAAGTTGGAAGGGCAATTCCCCTCCTGCAGAGGCCAGGCCTGCAGCTTGATGTGCTGTTTCTGCTGCAGGTGTTGCTCTCTGCTCCAGCCCATGCTGGCTGGCAGACCTGCCCTGCACCCTCTCTGCACCAGGGGCAAGACCTGTGAGCAAGTGATAGCTGCACATCAGCTGTTCTTCCTTCCTGGAGCATTTTCTACAAAGCATGACCCCAAGCCCTGTCCCCTCATTTCTGCAGGACATCCTGGAGTGGAAGAACGCCCGCTCGTTCCTCTACTGGCGGCTGCGACGGCTGCTCCTGGAGGAGGTGGTGAAGGCAGAGATCCTCAAGGCAAACAGCGAGCTGAGCCACATCCACATCCAGTCGATGCTGCGGCGCTGGTTCATGGAGACAGAAGGAGCTGCAAAGGTACCGCGAGCCTCGGCTTCCTGAGATGTCCATGCCCCTGATGCCTGGGCACCTGCCACGGTGGTCCCGGTCCCGCTGAGGGCAGCTGCCTCGCTCTGCGTTCGCATGGGTGTTCCACCTGTGCTTCCTCTTGGGTTTAAACACGCAATAGGAATTGCTGTTCTGCAGCTAGTGTCAGGGTGAGCATGTAAGCAGTCCTGAAACTGGGACTGTCTCTTCAAATCAGATGGTATCAGTTGGATGCAGGTGTTCAACTGTAGCAAGATGGCCCCAAAAGTCACTTAAGATGGCCTGCATCTTAATTTCTGCCATCAGAAAGAACTTCCCAGTGCAGGAATGAGAGACTTCTGGCATTTGCATTTGAGCGGTGCTGTCTGCCCTGAGGTGTACATACAGTGACTTACAAAGCTCCCCAGGCAAAGTGTATACTTCATGAGCTGGAAAATGAGTGGCTGAAGGGCAGGCACAAGTAAATATGTTTTATCTTAATATTTTGCATTTTAAACAGTCCATAAAGCTTTCATGAGTTTTGATTTCCAAACTGAACCTTTTCCTCACTGACCTTTATGCTGGACTAGGGAAGAGCAAAGAGCCGAGGGGGGAGCAGTGCGGTGCCGTTGGCTCTGCTTTCCGTAGCTGTCCTTGTCAGGAGCTCAGTGCCTGGGAGGAAGATGAAACAAAGGTGACCCTGAGAGAGGACTTTAAGGGAAGGAATTAGGGAACTGGAATGCAAGAAATGATTTGAAAACCTGTAAACACATMCATGCAGGACTGGGAACTGTAGTCCAGATGTCTGGCTGTGTAACGAGAGGAAAAAGCATGGAGCATAGGAGGAGGAGGGGGAGGCAGGCTAGGGGGGGACCTGGGAGCCGCCTGCCCATGGTGCTGCCCTCCCTAGGGCTACCTCTGGGACAACAACCAGGTGGTGGTGGAGTGGCTGGAGAAGCACCTGCAGGAGGATGGTGACACCCAGTCGGCCATTCGAGAGAACATCAAGTACCTGAAGCGGGACCACGCTCTCAAGCAGATYCGGAAGTGAGTGGCTGAGGGCGCTCGGGAGCTGCGTCGTGAAAAGCCCCGCGACGCGTGAGAGGTGCTGTTGGCTGCACTAAGGCAACGTCAGCACCTCCCGGGCTGGGAACAGCGCGTGGCCGAGACGAGGCTGATCTTGCTTAGGCTACGAAACCGTCCGACTGGAACGTATTGTTTCTCTGAGCCGTGCTCAGCGGCCGGCGCGCTGACCGTGCTGCAGTGACRGCTGTGCTCTCCTGTCTGCCTTGCAGCTTGGTCCAAGCAAACCCCGAGCTCGCCGTGGACTGCATCATCCAGATGGCTCAGCACATCAGCCGTGCGCAGAAGGCCCAGATCGCCCGTCTCTTATCGACGGTGGATAATTCCAGCCCGTCCTGATCCGGGAGGCTGCAGGGCAACTGCCACAGGGCAGGAGGGGCACGTGGATAAGCTGCTACTCTGAGACCAGGCATGGCTCCCCACCCAGTTACTCGGCCCTTGAGCTGAAGCCTTAGACTCATATCGTGTGCCTAAACAAAGGCTGCCAGTATTTGCATTTCAAGCTATGAAGATGGTCGCTCCATCCATGTGGCAGTCCTGCTGGTACTGAGGCTGGAGTTGATACAAGTTCATTAAAGGGGCAGTTTTGCAGAAGTTAATGTTGGCCTAAACTGGTCCCTGGAGCCTTGCAGCTGGGGACACCCTAGAAGATGGTTTTATAAGGAATTTAAAATCTTTTACTCTGTTTTAATTGCAAGTACTGGCATTAATCTTTAAAGCAAACATCAGTTGGACACATTTCACAAGTGAATGGAGCCAGAAGCACAAATGAAGTGGCACAGGCATCACTAGGGAGTCACGTCAAGGAGGAGGCCTCTGTACTGCTGGGTGTTGTGGCTGGCTGTGTACCAGCACAAGGAAATCTTGTTTAAGAAACAGACTGATGTTTTAAAAACAAACTAAGCAACTGTGAGGAGCAATTTGTGTCATTCTTTCCCTTGTTTGGGGGTGATCAGTAGATGTAATTATGACCAGCTGATGGCCAGGAAAGGACTTGATCAAAGCCATGTCTTCAGCCTCTCTTTTTCACCTGTTGCCAATGAGCTGTGTTTGTAGCTGTTGCAGTGGAAATAGCAGCAGGGCCACCACGATTTGACCAGGACACAGCAGGGAGCTGAACTATCTGTTCCTCTCTTCAGTTTCGTATCCTTTTCTGTCTCGTGCCACAGCTTCTTTGGATGTTTTCAGCCTGTGGCTGCCATGGCCGCAGGAGAGGAAGGAGAACGTGGCTCCGGCTCTGCCTGCCGCAGGACGTCTGAGTGACCCGTTTCCTCCGTTGAACCACGAAGCAGTGGTGAGCTCTTCATCTGCTTGCGACTGTACCTTGTTCCCAGGTGGCCTGTAATCAGTTTGGATCGTGTAGTGGAAGAGTAGGTTGAATCTGTGCTTTCCCATGTCTTTAGCCATGTAACTTGCGKTGTGAGTGCACCATTTCACCAGGGTAGGCTGAGCTTTGCCTCTCGGAGGGAGATGGGGAAGCGTTACGGCAAGGAAAAGCACAGGCGCCTGTTCCAGGTGCCGTGCCGGCGTTTCCGTGATGCGGCAGTATTGCCCACCTACCTCCTCGGTCCCTTTTGAGCAGATTGAAGGGAACGGCGGTGCTCGCTGGGCCGGGGGCTCCTGCCAGTGCCCCGGGGAGGCTTCTCTGCTGTGGAGGTGAAAAGGGAGCTATTTGAATGCTTTCTGGTTTGAAAGGTGTTACTGCACTTTGTCACGGAAAGGAGGGTGCGGAAGCTCACTGTAGGCTGGAAACATCCAGCCAAGGTACTGACAATAAAGTGACCACGGTTCTCAAGGAAAGTTTCCTGACTTCTGTTTCTTTTGTTGTTCTATAAAACATGGAGGATCTGAGAAGTGGATCCAGAGCAGAGATCTCTGCTGCTAAGTGTAGTGCTCTTCCCTGGAGGGCAGAAACGATTTCTGTGCAGAGCATCCCACCCCACCTTTGAACTCCCTAAACCAGAGTCTTTCCATGAATTTGGGTACAGAGGKTTTTTTTTTCAGGAGGATGTTAAGTGGAAAAGAATCTATGCATTAAATACTTGTAAAATGTTATTCTTCTGGTAGAATTGAGCCAGGAAAAAAATCAGAGACTTAGCAGCACTTCTGTCACATGGAGAGTTCTGTAGGAAACGTAGCGCAGTGGCATTTCATTGCTTCCTGAGTATCCAGTGGAAAGGAGCAACGCTCTGGGGGCTGGGATCCCTGCAGTTTAATTTCTGGCTTGCTGAGTGAAATGAAACAAGTAGCTCAGCTTTCTATGACTTTCTTTTCCACCTGTAACAGAAGGCTAATACCCACCCTAGCCCTTAGCTTGAACACAGTGGTGTGTCTGTAAATACAATGAAACCAGCAGAGGAGAGGTGATCTTTTCAAAGTAAGCCCTTACTTCCGTTTGCAGGGAGGTGTAACAAATGTTTTGTGAATGGATGAGATGCTTTTCTTTTAGTGGTGGCTTTTAAACTTGCCTTATGTTTAAGAGAAGAGTCTGCTCCTTCTCAGCACACTTGGATAGTAGAGCTGAAGTCAAGCGTATTTGAGCTCTGTCCATTCCACAGAACAGTTGGGGTTGGAAGGGACCTCTGGAGATCATCTAGTCCAACTCCCTGCTCATGCAGGGGCACCTAGAGCACGTTGCACAGGATCGCGTCCAGGTGGGTTTTGAATATCTCGAGAGAGGGAGACTCGGCAACCTCTCTGGGCAACCTGTTCCAGTGCTCTGTCACTCTCACAGTGAAGAAGTTTTTCCTCGTATTCAGGTGGAACTTCATGTGTTTCAGTTTAYCAACATTAGTAAATTGTGTGAAACTATTTCCCTGCTGTGTTAGATTTTGGGTAGCAGTTGCCTAGGAATTACTGTTCGGTGCTGAGCTGCAGTGTGCCTTTTGGGGTGCACTTCTTGACACCAAAGTAATCATAATGCAGCACATTTAGAATGACCCAGGTTTAGTGCTAAGAGATATTTATTAAAAAAAAATTAAGACATTTTAGATGACACCAGTGAACAATCATTAACCACATTTGTTCTTGAACAATAAATTATGACTTGGAGCATCGTGCCATTTTGGAAAAGCTTGCTGTGTTTGTGTGCTTGGGAAGATACAGGCAGGTACATGTTCTAACACCCCATCTTCCCAACATTGATCCTCAGCAAGACGCTATCCCCAGTGGGGCGGCTCCGGCATCCCGCGCCTCCCCGGCTCACAGCAGAGACCTGGGAGGGCGTATGCGGTTTTGTTTCATTGTTGGTTTTTAGTAGATGGACTTAACTCSGTGAGGCTTTCTGTCTCGAACCATACCTAGCCATACTTAGTATGAGAGAGAGGAACTCCTGAGCACCGTGGATATACTATTGGGAAATGACAGACTGAGWAATGCTGTTAATGCACGGGAACAGACAAAACGAAATACACCTCTGTGACCATGAAGTAACACTTATAAGTTGACTAAATGCTAAATTTCAAAGTACTCTTGCAGTTTGCTYTTCATATCTTGGGATATTCAATTTTTTTGCAATTTATATTACCAAATATAAAGCAAGTTCTGACAATTTAAAAATCTACAGTAGAATTAATTTTACTTAATCTTTCTTTCCTAATTAATCCATTATGAATTGGCATGGTACAGTTACAGTATTTGGTCTCTGAATTTTTTTTAAGTATGAGTTTGACAGTATTGAAAGTGCTTATTTAAAAGAAATGTAGTGTAACAAAAGTGATTAAAATCATTGCATTTTTGATTATGARTAACTTAGTTGATGTAAACCAGGTTACTGCAGCATTTAAAAAAATTGAACAGTGCTCAGTTTACATAATTTTTCTTCACAACAATAAATATAAATAAATTTACAAATAGTAATACTGCCTAGCACAAGAACAGACAGAAGCACAATCCACAGGACTATAAACAAATCTATTTCCTTAATCCTAAAAAGGCATAACTCCTACAACATCTAGCCAGTGATCAGTTTAATAATTCAGCAGTATCACTTCATCCATGGGGCAAAGACTTTGTTTTTAAACCTAGATATGACAGCTGTTTGCTATAGATTTGCCTTTAATTTTTTTTCTCCTTGTTTTTTTCCTGCCTCATGACAATAAATTAAAAGATAGTTATGTCAGAAAAGTGTTAGTGTTGCAAGTATCTCCAGAAACTGCATGTGATCTTTGTTCAATGGCAATAGTTATTTGGCAATTTAAAAAAAAAAGATACATGTGTGTCGTGATACATAATACCCAGCTTTGGACTCTAACTTGGTGCTGACCAGAGCGTTGTCTTGTGTGTGGTGATTGATCAGTCCGGATCAGTGTCATTAAATGTGTTTACCTTAACTGGACTAGTTACATTCCAGTAAAGGCTCCTACTGACTGATGCCTTCCAGATCCTTCTAACAAGCTCACCAGTCCTGTATCACAACTGTCCATGTCCCTTCCTCAGTCTTGGCAGGGGTGAAAGGGATTCTACTGGTTTTATTTTGGCATCACATGCTGTGTCCCAGTAAATAGCCAACACTCTGCAAGTATCTGCAGGAGGAGCTGCTTTATTGCTTTTTAGGGGCCAGTTTCTTCTGACCTTTCAGTTAAAGGTCCATGGAATGGTGCAAAGCTTAGAGCAGAGCGATGGGTTTGTTGCCTTGGGTGTTCATGTACTGGGCTGATGCTACGTTGTCCAGTGTCGTGTAAGTTGTGTAAAGGCCTGTGACCTGCAAGTCTGAGAAGGAGTGATCGCTGCCACTGGAGACAGGGGTGAGGCCAGGAGTGCCCAGGTCACAGTCTGAGAAGTGAAGTGGGGAGTTGCTGAAGGCACCCAGGGCATCAAGGCTGAAGCTGTCATCTTTCATTTCCTCCCATATGTTACCTTTAAAAGATTAAATTCCAGTCACAATAGCACACCCAGCCCCCCCAGCTGTGTGTGTGCAGGGGCTCAATCCTTAACTGAAGGGCTTTACCTGCTGCTTAGAAATGATGATGCTTGGGGATGGTATCTTTTGTAGTACAAAAACAGTAAGAGTCTCTGGCCCCCAAGGGGAGTCGATACCTTTCCTGACAGCATCTASCCAGGCTGTCCAGGCTAGGCATCTCCATAAGACTCCTAGCAGTTTTGCTTTTACAAATAGAGAAAACTATGGCACAAGTGAAGCTGTGGTTCCCGGGGGCAGAGAGGGATGTGGTGTCCCAAATGCAGTAGCTGGGTGTCCCTGCATACTTCTGCTGTAGTRCTTGCACTTGTACCACGAGGGCTTTCCCTTCTCACACAGGGCAGTTGCGCTGAGGAAGGCCAGAGAAGTATTGCTGCACAGGCCAGCACCCAGCACAAGTTCTTAGCTCGATTATGTCCCACCCCAGCACATYCTGCTGAGGCCCCTGGTTGTATGTTCAGTTGCATACTGTGTTCAGCTGTATACATGTGCAACGACATACTTGCATAAACCGTGCCCTCTCCTACCCCAGCTTGCTTCTCCCATACCTTGCAATGCAAAATCCATAATGCTTGGATCAAGAGCGTCCACCTCAGTGTTCATGTCTGCTGTCACGTTCAGGAAGTCGGGAGGTGCGCGGCCCATAGGAYGGTGGGGAAGAGGGCTGTGGTTTATGTCGGGCAGAGTGTGGAGAGGCGGCGTTTGGGCAGGTGCTGGTGAGTCTGGGGCGATGCGAGCCTGCGTCTGGATCTGGTGATGCAGGGGGATGGACTGCAGTGAGAGTGTCATGATTGGCTGGGAGATGGAGATTCTGCCTTGTGCTGCTGCCATGTGGTTCAGGGTAGAGACCTCAGACTCTGCCTGTTTATCAGCCCGCCTGCAGCTCTCAGGTCTGTCAGTGATCAGCTTGTCTAGCTCCTCTGTGTAAGCAATACCAATTCCCAAGGAAGAAAAGAGAAAAAATTTAACCTGTTTGTTCAAGCAGGGCCCCACCAGAGCATTTCACCAGTGAGCATAGCCACCCGTTACACTACAAAACTGAGAAAATAGACAGTGTCTTTCACTGCCTGAAAAGCAGCACAGAAGGCAGGCTGTGACTGTTCAGAGAGCAAAGAAATGCCACCTATTTCCTTGTCCTTAGTCCTAATCAACTTTTATGGTTAGCCCTAACTGAGCCAAAGAAACAATCACATGAGCCACCAGGCCGCTACCAGTGATAGCTGACCTGCAATTGCTAAACTAGGGYATCCTTATTAGGTAACCTTCAGGATGGGATACTCCGAACTCTGTTGTATCTTAAATAATATTTATACAAGAACTTTTTTGTCAGTTTCAATAAAACTAGCTTTAAAGCAAAGTAGAACATTATTTASTTTTGACTGTGTTGCAAATTTTGCAGCAAAAACTCCCATTGATTTTGTCAATATTGAGCTCTTGAAAGCTTCAAAAATATGTTTCTTAATAAATGAGAAAATTTTGCAGATTAACAAGCAAAAAAAAAAGATTTATTGAAATGTGATGCTATTAAAACTAACATTGGAGGTAGCGTAACTCCTTAGAAGGCTCTGGATATGCTAGTTATGTTAGAATGGGGGGGAAAAAAGACAATCTATTTTGAAGTTGTGGATGTATTTACACTGTGAGCCTCCAAAAATAACTGTCAGTTCAGTTATCTCCTCCTGATAGCCTCTATTGCTTTGTTGTGTAGTCTTTGGCCAGCAGCCTCCATGTCTGCAGCAGCAGCGACTTGATTCAGTGTGGAGCACAAGTGCTATTTCAGCTCAGCAGGCCTGAGGAAAAAGCTGTTGCAAGGCCTGAGAGCTCTCTGCTAGCCAACCCTGTTCCACATAACTTAAGATTAATGCATTCATGGCCAAACCATGTTTTTTTTTTTTTTCTCTCTCTCCTTGTCTCATACAAGTAGCTAAAGCATAATACGAGCCCTACCTGGGTTAGCCATGCTCCTGTGAATAGCAGCTAAGTCCTTCCGCTTCCACTTCTGCATCTCCTCTTCCATCTTGTCAATCTTGGCAGGGTTGAGAGCCCACAGACATCCTTTGCGGGAAGTGCCACTCATCTTGTTCTCCACCTTCTCAAAGCACTTATTCAGGGACAGATTGTGGCGTACAGAGTTCTTCCAGCCATCAGGTGCTGTCTAAAGGACATAGAAAGATGTTAGCGAAATAGGCACAAAGTATGAACAAAGTATTCGTGATGTTCTGCTTTTGTGTTGGAGGGGTATGCATACCTTGAAATAGGGGAAGTGCTCCTTCATGAAGCTGTAGATCTCGCTCACTGGGAGACTGCCTGTTTTGCTGTTCTTCAGTGCCATTGCAATCAAGCAACTACAAGACAGAGAATCTCAGGAAACAATAACAGGTTGTATATACCTAGCCATCATGCCTTTTTCTGGTCCAGCAACCTTGTAACCATCTCTGTTAAGACGTAAACATCTGGTTGAGCATGGGTTTCCTACAGTGCTTTGCTTCCCCAGGCAACCATATCAGTCAGCTTTCAAGTGTTCAGAAGTCACCCTGTGATCCTCCAGATTTTATTCTTTTGTGATTGCTCTGTGCTGATGTCCAGGGACGAGTTTGTTCATTCTGCTTCCCCATCCCTCAGCTACGGCTTCAACAGAACTCTTGGATGGAGGATTGGGTTTTGTTCCCTCGAAAGGAACCAAATGCACTTGTGGTACCATATCTGCAGCATTTAAAGCCATCCTGGCACAGTCTGGGCAACACACTATGCTGTTCTCTACTCACCTATATGAATAGATGGGCTTGGGGTAATGCTTGGGATGCAGGTCTTGGGCAGAATGAGGAGCCAGGCGGGGCTGAGAGTAGTGTGGCTGGGTCCCATAGGATGTGTTATAGATTGCTGCTGGATTACACTGCATGCAGGAGGAAAGAAGCGAAATATCAGATATGGAATGGCTATGGGTATACAGATTTAGGGTTTTTCTTCTTCTAATATAGTTCTAGACACAATCTTTGCATGTACTTCATGATAGATCACAAACAAGTAACAGTACCTGTTGTGTRCTCTGTGCTATGGCAAACACTTGCTGTGAATGAGGAGGAGGGAAGAGCTGTTGCTGCGTTTGTAAACTAGGCGATGGCTGCCCACCTACAGTGTACTGGCTCATCTGTTGAGATAAAGATAAGAGACACGTAAGTCTTGAAATTACCATCATATTTTCCTAATAGGTGTTGCAATAATAAGCCATCACAGCCTGCTCTTACATTTGCTCCATGTGTTGAAATAGAATTCAGTCCCAGAATTCCCTGTGGCAGGCTGGCCTGGACATGAATCATTGCTCCGGATGCTCCTGTCGAGTGCATATTGCTTGCTACAGGACCTATTTTGGAAAAAGCAAATGCAATGAATGTTCACATGAAAATATACTTCAGGAAAGTAGGCTGGTATTCATTTTTAATGGATGCAGTTGAACACAGCTAAGCTCTGGAGTGGATAATCACACCTCTATAGAGCTTTCCATCCCAGAAGAACCCAGAGTATTTCACAGATTGCAAAGATGACATCAGCTACTTCTAAAACGTGTTATGCAGGGAGAGAAAGATGACAGCTGTTTAACAGTCAACAGCGGTGTTACAGACGTAGTATCTTACAAAAGAAAAAAAACTTTATTCAACATGACCTGTACTCTAGAAGGTTTTCTATTCTAAAGCAAGCAAGATGATATACTGAGCTCTCTCAGCAGACTGCCTTACGGAACAAATGTGTGAGTATTCAATGTTCATTGAACGCCTTTCAACGAACATATGCTGTAAGCCTGTATGAAGCAAACAGGTATGGGGTAAATGAGATACTCTTAATTTTATCAACATTGAAACAAACAAAAAAGATTGATTACTTAATTCCAAAGCCGCTGAAAACCTCTGAAATGCAAGTCTTAAATACCTTGGCCCATACAAGATAACAGCAACTATACTGAGGAGAAAAGTCAATCAGATCCTAAGATCTCTGTTGTGACTGCTAGGACTCCCTGCCCCATGAAATAAAAGGAATATACCAATGATATTCTTACCAGAAGACAACAGGCTCCAGGTCTTTTTGCAGGAAGYGAAATATAATGTACTAAAATGAATCTACAAATAGGGAAGCTAATACATGTGGAGGAAAAGAAAGGGGTAGTAGGCTGTGTCATTTAAATAGCAGCCACTTAACATCCTAACAGTTTACCTGTCTGTTGTAGCATTGCATTCTGGGCGCCAAGGCTAAAATCCATGCTTCCACTGGTCATCGGTTGTAACCGAGGAACATCAACAGATGTCAGCCAYGACAAGGACTGTAAGTCACTGGGGAGGTCATCTTCACTCAGCTGGGAGGGGTCCGAAGCTAAGAATCTGGAAAATAGCATGAAAGGTTGGCAAAGAGCAGAGGTGCTGCTAGACTGTCCCTGGTAAGAAGCAAGATGCCTAAGCTCCCACAGACCAGCGGGACAAATGCACCAGACTTGGGAGTTCAGTTGTGGCCTTTTGTTTCAAGCTAGCTAGTTGTTGTGGTTTACTTTTTGATCATGAATTTCTTTGTACAATTTGAAACATTTTACTTAAGACACATTGAAGTGTTTCTAATTTGAACCAGGACCAGTTTAAGAGTCTCTTGTAAGCAGGTCTGCCAGTAACTAATACAGCTGTGAGCTGAATGTTATGCAATGTGTATTTCTCCTCAGCAGAGAGACTTATGTCTTTCCAGGACTGAGCTTTAGAGACTGAATCTGAGTGATTTATATGCACCTTTTTCATTGTTTAAAACAGGGAGGAGGAGAATTAATGCAGTACTTCCATTGAAGTTAAATTCATTTGAGAAACTTAAAACCAAATGAAAAAAACAAGTAGGAGAATCTAAAGAGGTTCTTTGTCTGTTAGCAAATGGATACTGCAAGGCCAAATTTGACCTGGTTGTTAAGATAACATAGAAACACACTGCTCATGAAACTTAAGACTAATGCAACCACTTCCACAACATTAAAAAAAAAAGAAAAAAAAGAAAGAAAAAAAAAGAAAAATTCTTGTGCAGTATTTGTAGAGGAAGAAGGCATGAGAACCTGGAAGAGAAACTTCCTTGAAACAAATCCAGCTGATTCATTATTTTCATATTTGTCAYGAATTTCCACTTGTTCGGCCTCAATGTGGAAGCAGATTATCACAATTTTTAACRTTAACTTTGCATTAACTTTGAAACACGACAGCCTTGGAAGAATTTTCTGTGCCTGGATCCTCAAGAACCTGTATATCCTGCTGTCTTGGACACCCGGWGAGAAAATTTCCCAGACGCTGCATCCCTTTGTGGAGACTTGCGGCATATGGAGATTTGCTGCATAATCAAAACTTTACAGAATGA
The DNA here is from genome assembly GCF_003343005.1 of Rhea americana. Taxonomy (NCBI): domain Eukaryota; kingdom Metazoa; phylum Chordata; class Aves; order Rheiformes; family Rheidae; genus Rhea; species Rhea americana. Next base: position 313,224 of record NW_028186522.1, read on the forward strand.
ACCGTTGGTCTCTCCCATTCAAATACATGAAGTAATTGATACATAACAAGGATCCAYGAAGCATATGAAAATAAGTATTTTAGTCAATCTTTATGTACTAAATAATTAGAATGAAGAGCTAGTGACCGAATACACAACAACATCCAGCCTAGCTCTCGCTGACAGAGCCAAGGCATAACTACGACAGACATCGTTTGGTTGAAAGTTCTATCTTGACATGTTCTGCACGCTCCATCCCATCTGTCTTTGTTTTGCTTCTGGTAGTGTGTGTGATACCAAACTGAAATATTGAAATATATTTGCATTACTCATAAGGTCTTGTGTATTCAAAACTCTAAAGTCAAAGAAAGATTTATCGCAGGTGAAGGGCTAAACCATTTTCACCTATGTTAAACAGTATTACCAAAGTCATGGGTGTCTTGAGGAGTAAAGCACTAATTGGAAGTAATCATTAGATAGCCCAGGGTAAACCCAAAGGGATTCAGRTCCAGAAAAACATGTTTCTCTTTCAGAAGAACATAGTTCAGTTGAATGTTGTTGATTCTGCTTGTAAAGCAGACTTTAAAGAGCTCTCTTTTGGATGTGTTAAAGACAGCTGTGTGGTGCTAATATGTGTTCTTTGCCAAATGATGGTGTAGAAGCATTAAATAAATCTGGTCTCTTGCTGAAGCATCTTTTATGCTTTACATGAGTCTAAACCAGCTTAAAAGAACAAGCCAGAACTCTAGTGTCTAGCTGACCAGGAGCTTTCAGCTCCTCTATTCATGACTTCCAGAAGCACATATCAAAGTTTTCTAAACTATTATCTGGGAGTTCTTTTAAAGCAGAATGTAATTTATTTGTTTGTAAAAAGATTTTTAAAGGGAAGGGGGAAAAAAGGGGGGGGGGAGAAAACACATGAGCAGGAGCCAAAACCTCAAATCCTGGCCAAAAACATCTTAGAGTCTCTTCCAGCCTACCCCGTTTGCTTTCTCCTACTGTAGTTATAGTGCAATAATTAGCATTGCCATGGTTACCACTGTTCAGTTATTTTGTGAAGCTTGGGACTTAAATACATAAAAAGAACATCAGGTGACTGCTCTCCCGGCCCAGAGATTGGCTGGCTTGGAAGTAAACAAGAGCATTAAATGATTTGAAAACTGGGCAGGCTCATGTCGTTTGCAACAGTTGGCCCCGCGCATTGTAAGCCGATAACCCATTGTGGGGCGAGCGACTGTTGCGGGGCGGCACGTGGCCTCCATTGTTTTGGGGATTCCTCCTTAATTGTTTTTTCCCCCTCCTCCTTTTTACAAACTTCGCATTAATCTGGCTGAATGACAGCCAACACACAACATGCGCGCACATGCCATCTGGCACCCTGGGCCCTGCCAGCCCTTCCAGACAAGTCGGCTTCTGCACCAGGCTGCGGGGTCAGGGGGCGGCGAGGGTCAGCACCCACCGCACACGCCTCCCGGCAGCCGCATGCCCTCGCCCCACGCCGTGCCGCCCGCTCCCTCGGGGCCCCCGAAGTCACAGCCACCGGCAGGGCCCTTCCCACGTTTATGGCGCTGGGAAGCAGATACGGGCCTCTGCTTTGCATTAATCCGGAGCAGCTCCACGAAGAGCTCTTTCGAGGAATCCCGACGGCTAGCGATATGCTTGGGACACTTAGATGCCATSAGAAGCTACGTGCCGGCCTCCTACTTTCCAGTTAGCATCAGGCAGCGTATCCTGTTCAGCATCCTTATTGTACAGAACCACGCACCTCCCTCTTGCACAAACCGCGTGGATCCAAACGGTGATGAGGAAGGTGACTGCATTTTCAAATTGATACAGAAGTTATTAAGCTCCCTGATAAACAGGTATGAAGATACATTAAAGAATAACAGCTGGAGAGGGCATGTGAGCCAGCTCCTTTTCTAAGATGAAGGTGTTTTCTTCCCTTCTCCATCCTAGCATGGCATGGTTTGAATTTGAGTTCACAGTTCTTTTTATATTACCTCTGACTCTCCATTTTATAGAGTCATAGAATCAGTAATTTATACTGTTCTTTTTTTTTTATATATATATAGACTCATTAGTTCCCATTGGTAATGAGGGAAAAAAGTTTATTTTATCAAAGTAAAATGAATATTTCATGTTAAGGGATTATTCTTCAGGTTGTCTTCCAAACCAATGCTTTAATTTCATCAACCTTAAAGAAACATTGCTTAAAGTATGCCCATAGCTGCCTGACTGTGGTGGTTCAAATRCCCAGGTACATTACGTAGCATAAAACCAGCTTATCTTACAGTATACAGGCTCAATGTGCATCCCACTTTTACTGAAAAATGCTAATCTAACTGTCTCCAGAAAGACAGCTATACACAGTAATACCTAGCATTTTAATCTCATAGATTCAATCTTTCTGACCTGAAAAAATTGCCTGTGCCAAGCTAACTACAAGTATCTGCATACAGACTGTAATATTGTGTACTTTGATTCTATTCCCATCCACCATCCTTTTAGTCTCACATTTGAGGGTAAACATTAGGAGTCAGAGATCCTGTCTTCAGATGGGTGTGCACAGCCCCTGGCACAATGGGGCACTGTAGTAAAAGCAGCCATTTCCTTTCAATGCATGTAAATGAGATAAATAGTGATACGCTATAATTAATGCACACTACTGAAAATGTCCCCAGCTGCACATTCCCCAGGGCTGTCTGGTGTACATGCTGAACTACTAAGCGCCTATGCATAAAAGGTTACCAAATGTGTAGTAAATACAATTCTTTTTTTTTTTTTTTTTTTTAAAAAGTGGTGGTGAAATTTTGCAACCCCATTTTTACCCCTCTTCTTTCAAATCTCTACAGAAGAAAATATCCATTTCTGTGCTAGAAAGGCAAATGCACTAGTAAGAATCCAAACGACGTTGGGGATTTATGCCTCAGTTCTCATCTACGTATCAGAGGATGCTGGCCTCCTCTGAGAAGTGCTTTGAGATCTAATAGTAAGTGATACAGAAATGCTGAATGGTAGCATTAGTCATTGCTATCTGCTCTATCACAGACCGCCCAAAGTATTTATCTAATCATGGAAATAGATCTTGGCCACCAGCCAGACCACACAATCAARGTTTCTGCATCCAGAATCAGGAGCAATACCTATCAAAAGGAATTACCTTTCCAGACCTCCTTATGCTGTGCTTCAGACCCTYCTGCCCTGCAGTCACTGAGAAATTGGACTTCTGCATTAGTTGCACCTATAACCAAACTCACTAGAATCTGTCAACAATGCAAAAACGTTTGTTAAACCCGTCTAAGGCTATCTCTATTTCCTTTCAAATACATATTGGTAGCACATTTGCTATGCAGGAACAATTGAGGATTTTGAGGAGATATGAACAGTACAACTAGCTATACAGAATGACATTTAATTCTTGGCATAGCCTTGCAAACATATGCAACTAACATCAGAATTGAATTTGGATCTATATTATAGCTCTGACTTTACCATCTTTTCTCATGTTGAGCTATTCAGGATCTAATGCAGTTCATTACTGCAGCAAACACTGACAAAGTGAACTATCTACTTCCACACTTGCAAACTTCAAGACAAACWTACAGAAGTTGTGTGACAAACTTACGACAAGAGAGATCAGGAACCATCTCTTCAATGCTATTATAGAAGAGGCTGCTGAACAAGTTTGTTGAGACTAGAAGAAAGCTTGGTAATGACCAGCATACCCTAAGATATTTTATCTCCAGATAGTTTAGATAATAACTGGGGGTTACACTTTTTAACATGGTATCTAGCATTGCATATTTGTGTGTATATGGCACCATTCACACTTCAAAGGACACTGCTTCTTTGTGCTGGCGTCTGTCTCTAGAAGATGTAAAACATTCAAGCTGGTTGATGTTGTAGGGTGACTCCAATGCTACAGGGTCTCTCAAAGGGATTACTACTGCATAGTGGCAACTCATAATTAAGGTTGTTCTAAATAAAGTCAAGCTGAAACATTATGGTTGCATTTGGCATAGTCAATTTCAACCATTCTGTTCGGTTGTCCCTCACTTAATGGACAATTTTATTGCCATTGCCAGTGCTGAGCTTTTTGTCTGTGCTTAAGTAATTCAACTGTTCAACAGATAGGAGTAATCAGGGATGATAGATTATTAATTAGCTGTTTGCAATGGCTTATCCCCTGTGAGTGACAAAAAGGAAGAATCCTATGAAAACCTCTTCTTGAAGTYGTTATGAGAAACTTCTCTTTTGTTTGTGATTATATAACATCCTTAAAACTTACACGTAACACAACACATGGCAAATATTTGTTTTGTGATTTTTCAGCTGTCTCTGTGGTGAGAACTGTTCTCTGTCTTATTAAAAGGAGTTAACTTTGCTGTCTCCTTTTGCTCCTCATTCCATCTGTTCTGCTCTTTTCCTGTACACACTTCTGTTGGCCCTTTCCTCCTTTGCAGGTGCTTCCCTACACTAGATTCTGTTTTCCACACTGTATAACCATCTGCCTCTTTCCGCTCATATGCTGGTTCCTCTGCTGTTTACTAGCTAGCAGCTCTCTCACTCTRCTGGTTTCAGTCTCTGAATTCATTTTTTCCTCTTTAAGGTCACACTGCCTTTCCAGTCCCAGATTACTAGCCTGCCTTTCTCCTTCCTGCCTTCAAGTTTTTAGTAATGTCTGGGGTCACTGGATATAAGAACATAAATCAGGCAGCTTTCCAGGGGCAAATGGAAAGTCCTTCATCAACTACAGCTTACAAAACTTTGGGTTAGATGATCTAAAACTAGTGAGGAAAAAAGCAAACAACATCATTACTGTCAGGTGTTGCTGTTCTCCTTTTGTTACATCGTGGTTCAGATGAGATGATGATGCTCCAAAAACCTGCTGCAAAGGTGCTTATGCTCTAACAGAATTGGCTGTAGATGTGCTCTTGTAGACTTGTATACGTTTCAGCTCTGAGTTGCACAATATCTCATTACATCATTTTGGGGTGAGATGAGGGAAACTGAATTACAAGTGACCTACATGATTTGCTTAAGCCTAACAGGAAGTTAGCAGCAATGCCAGCATTGAACTCCCAGGCACTGGCTCCCYGCTGTGCTCTGCCCCCATAGCCAGCCCTTTTCCCTGCAGGTTAAGATTTGCAATAAGCAGCCAGTACCTCACTAGACAATGTCTTGTTAAGAAACAAAACCAAAAAACCTCTGGCATGCCAAAAATAAACTTCTTTATGCGAAAATGTGATGAAATATCTGGTGCTATATGAATGTTTTCTGTGAAAGAGATCAATGTTGTCTACTGAGAAATTGTTTTTCCTTTAATATTGTCTCAGTTGCTGCTTGGTAGCACTGAACTGATTTACTTGCCTAGGAACTTATGTGATTACACCAGCGTTAAAGCTATATGAAATATACTATCCTTTGTTTTGCATTATGGCGAGCATCTATCTCCCCTGTGTTAGTTGCTGCTGCAGTCATGCAGCAGTTCTGCTCTTCACACATGAGAYTTTTTTTCATGTTAAAACAAGAATGTGCCACAAACATCTGAGTTTTCCTCACAGGAATGCTGAAAAAAAAAATCYAAWTTCTTTTTCTGCTTTCTTGTTTTGAACTGGAGTTAAGCTCCTTTTAGGAGATAATCTACAAACTCAGTTCTGATTTCCCTGGAAAYMAAATAGTCTCAGAAGCTTACAGGATAGTGCCTAGATACAAAACAGTCATTTCTAGCTCTGTCAGTAACTGCAAGACAATTTGAGGAGCAAGGGCCACAATATTTTATTAATACTGATTAGCACATTTCACGAGCCACATAGGAAACAGTTGAGCTAATCCACTTAAATCAATCCATAGTGGCCTGAGTTTGACTGATTCCTAGGAGGTTTCTCACATTTTTTTGAAAGAATGAAGCAACTACTGTGATGAAATTCCTCCGACACTTCGAGCCATTATCTCACTCCCTGTCAGACACACATGATGTCAAGGGAATGGACACTGACATTTTCTTCAGGAACAATTATGGTTTTRTTAGTTATGCATTTGTAACCTTTTGTCTGCAGAAGTTTACTTTATGCAAACTCCCAGACTCCATGCATCGCCAGCACTGACTGTCAAAAATACCGACCTGTAGCTTGCTCTTCAGAAACCAAAGTTCAGTACCAGATGCGAGACTACCACTTAGGAGAGCTAAAATATACTGTGTGTTGTAAAAGACAACAACTTTCCATCTTTTTCACTGTAATGCAGTTATGTCTAGAATGCATGGAACACAGTGGCTGCATGTTATAAGCAATTTATATACATGACTCAACTATATACATGACTAAATGTTCACAGATTTTCAGGCATTTACTGCCAAACTTAGGGTAATTGCTGCATCAATGATTATCAAAGAAAGTAAAATCATACCTAATTAGGACAGGAACTGAAGAATATCTTGCATAAAGTAATTATCACGGCAAAAATTTAATCAGAGTATCTAATATCTAAGGGACACTTAAAATGACAAGACAAACATAGCCTATTAATATGTTGAATGATTTATGATTGAGTAACAACTCCTGACTAGTGAYGTTTATTTAAAACTTATTTCCCATCTAGCATGAATAGGAAATGCACTGCAAGGCCTTCAAAATACTACATAAGGCTATCAACTGTAAATATATAACAGTAGAAAGTTACAATACAATAAAAAAGAAAAAAGTCTTTATAGAGAATGTTGAACTGCAGAACATGCAGTTAATGCATAGATCAGCTAGATGAATTAACTTTGCATTGCAATAAAAAGTAATGTTGTTTCTTCAAATAGAATTATTCATTTTAGTTAGTTATTTCTTTGAAAATATAAATGCCTTATCAATAGATAGGGTATTGATTTGATTCTTTACATTTTTATTTTCATATATGCCAAATAATACATTTCAATTTACTCTTTCTTCCCCTCTCAAATGACCTGTTTTTTGTGCCATGATTAATTATATAACATATAATAAATCACACATGACTGTATATAGTTTGGAAATGAGACAGTAACTGAGGAAAAAAAGTATATTGTTGCATTTTAAAAGCAAGGATGCTGGAGACAGCATTAGGAGACAACAATACTGTATCTTCTTTGAGAGAGTTTACAGGTATGTCCCAAATTTCCATCAATGTTATAGTAAACTTAGTCCAGGCCCACCTTGGCCAGGCCAAAGGTAAACTAATATTTCTTTTTACTTCTCACCTGCCTCACCTTCTCATCTGTCTTGCTAAAGACTTGCATACTAAATCCGATTCTGTACTTGTATACATAACAGTAGATCTTTTACTTCTCTTGCATCAGTTATGAATGCTGAATCAAACTGGACTGCAAGATGATACATTGCAAAATTCAGCAGAAAATAGTTTGAAGAGTACTACATTCATGAGCTGAAAAACTTGGTTTATCAAAGATAAGCTCCAAAGCTATTGAAGACCATGGGAGCTCTCTGCTGATGTAGTACTCTTTGAGTTGGCTCCTGTAACTTATATAGACTTTTGCTGAAATAACCACAAGTGCACCATTGCATAGTAAACTTGTACTTTGCCTATTGTTTTGATTAATATCAAAATATTTGTACTAAAATGTTATATTGTTATTATTTCTAATTAACAAGTGTTAAGGGTTTATAAATACCAGCCTGTTAAGACTCTGCCTTTATTCCCTGAAATGTAAAACAAAAGCTTTAGAAATATTTGTCACTACTGCAGCTATGAAAATATAAAAGGCAGCAATATTTTCTTTGGAAGAGTGAGAAAAGCATCTGCTAATATGAAATATTACTTTACATTGATAGCTAGACAGTGACAGCTAAGATTCCATAAGAATATAGGATTGAGGGAAGATATAATGGCCCTTAATCATTCCTAGATAGTATGATGTTCTATATCCCATAGCTGAATCCACGGAAAAGATATTTGTCTGAAACCATTTTATTATTCTGTTCTACTCTGGACTTTGCCTACCAGTCTAATTCTTATCACTACTCTATCTGCCATGTCAAATTTACAACAGATACTTTGAAATAGAGAATTCAAAGATCTGCTAAAATCAGGGAACTTGTTTTTCCTCCTCTTGTCTTTTCTATTATTATCATTATTTTAAAAGAAAAAAATCTCTTAGTTTCAAATATTATGCCTAAATTTCATAAWTTTTTGGTATTTTTTAATTTCATCCTCTGCTTATATGCACACATGCTCTCTCTTTTGAATGTTTCTTCCTGTACACTTACTGGAAAGTCTAGTCTCCTCTAAGTCCAACTGTCCAATTGAAAGACTCTAAGTGAGACAGAAGAGTATTCTCAGCACAGTCCCAGCCTCCTACTCACTAATTGGAGGCCATTCCCCATTTTGTGGAGCCTTGATGCTCCCCCATGGAGAACTCAGGACTGTGGGTTCCAGTCTTGGACTGTGGTGACAGCAGGAGAGTAAACAGAGCTGATAGAATTTGACAGGTCTATTCTTTTCTTAAAATCATTCAGTCTAAAAGATTTTCTTTTACATAATCCAAAGTGTTTTCTCATGAAGTAGGACAAATACAGCTCTGCATTTATGGTGCAATTCAGATTTTATGCATTTTTATCAGAATTTGCCACTATTAAATGAGGTCAAATAATTAACTTTAAAGCTACATAAAAAAATAATCACAAATGGGATAAAAATTTAGAAAACTGGGATCTAAGTTAAGAACGTTTAACAGAATTAAAAGAAAAGCAGCTGACCTCCAAATAAAAGAAGAAACTCTTACTGGTAGTAATATAAATCCTATCTTTCTCAAAAAGATTTTTTTTTCCTGCAGCTATGAGTTAAGACTAGTTCTCTCCATAATGAGGGTCTTTGTTAAGATTGTATGTTCTTCAGGGCACTAATACTGACTTATATTTAAGTACCCAGAAGTCTCTCTCATACACACCCTTTAATAAATACTGAATAATTTCTTTACAAATATTTACATAGCCAACAAAATGTCTAGAGCAAACAGTGCTTTAGTAAACAGCAAAACAGAGTTCCACAAACCTTTCTCCATAGCGGCTTCAGAGAGTATAACAAATCACTTGTTGAGCTGTAAGAGGCTGCAGTGCAGTGTTTGCATTTTGAATAGAGAGGCTGATAGAAGAATACCTGCAGCTGACCACTTTTACCCATAGAAATATGGGAAAATACCCTTAGGCTGGGAAGGAGGTGATAGTCTCCCATCCTCATTTTAAAACAACAACAACAAAAAAAAACCCTCCTCTTGTACTGTAGGAGGTGGGTCATGTTCTGCTATTATGTATTTCATGGAACTTTGCATCATGTGACAAGATGTAACCTAACTTAACCCAGTGCATCATAATTCATGCATAGCTATCTCGTGACTTCTGACAATACTTTTAAATGATGAATGGATATATATTGCTATAGGAAAATTGTCAGAGGCTGTTGACAAATGTAGATTTGTTCCCGTTGATATTAGAACTTTTACATGTGCCAGTGCTTTGGAGTGCTAAGTAATTACTTGTTTTAATGAAAATCTCTTATACTATCTATTGAGCATGATTTTGGCTTTCCCTGACTGCTTCATATCAGTGCAAGATGTGATCTGAAAGTGAACTTTGAAGTAATTATTATTTAACAAGAATAACCTTCTCTGTCAACACACGTATAGCAGAGAGAGAGCACTAGGTCAATCTGAGGCTTTGAAGGAATATTTATCAAACATAATTTAGTATCAAAATACTTTAAACAGGGATATTTGTAAATAAGCAATGCATTGCAACCAATCACCAGCTCAAACATCTAATCCAGAGTGGATTAAAAAAATGCAGTTAACTTTCTTGAAAAGAACTTCTATACGCTTGAACTTATTAGGAAATCACGAGAATCGTTAAAATGACACCGGAAAGCAGGCTGCGATCATGCAGTGCTCATTTTAGAGCCGATAAATGCCTCACCTGTACTCCTGTGGCAAGGGGTGATGATTTTGCCCTGAACTTCTAAGGATTCCTGACATTATGGATGTGATATCACTTTCTATCATCTCCTTGGCAAAAGATTAAAAAGAAAAAAGAGAGAAACATTTATGTAGGTATGAAGTAGCTATCCAGCATTTCAGCAATAGGAAGGGAACAAAATTCTAAAATGTGACAAACCTGGACGATAGGAGGATATAACCGAAGGCAGACTTTGGGTTTTTTTTTCCTCCCCCTTCCCTGTAAGTAAGGGAATCGTTTTTTATTTAGGCCACGCAACGACCTAACGGGTGGGCAGGACGGGCGGGCCCCGGGCGGGCAGCCGCAGCCCCCGGCCGCCCGCGGGGCGCCCGCCGGGG